>NC_041383.1:602122537-602193686 GCF_002162155.2 Triticum dicoccoides
TTACTCCCTCTGATCCGCATTAGTTGATGCAGCCTCTATATTTAGAGGCTGCGTCAGTTAATTCAGATCGGAGGGAGTACTAAATTTACATGCAAGCCTACATGCACAGTATTTTTTAGCGGAAGATGAAACACTTAGTATGCTGTTCTGTGATGTACATACAATCTGAGTTCTGAACTACTAGTAGCTTGTCCTTGGCTCGCTGCATGTATAATAGTTCTTCTTTTCCCTCAATTGCAGAGTCATTCTCTACAGGAATCAAAATCTCAGTTGGTGTTGTGTCCCCATATAATGCTCAAGTTAGAGCAATCTCTGAAAAGCTTGGGAAATCCTATGATAGGTATGACGGTTTCTCTGTGAAAGTGAAATCTGTGGATGGTTTCCAAGGCGCGGAGGAAGATATTATTATCATATCAACAGTGAGGAGCAATAAAGCTGGTTCTGTTGGATTTCTCACAAACATGCAGAGGACCAATGTGGCTCTCACAAGAGCTAAGTAAGTTTTTTGTTGCTCGATTCCAGGATAATACGGTGCTAAATATGAATCCAGCAGTATAACTTCTATTTCACAAAATTTCAATTTAGTTAGAATAACTGTTGGTTGAAAACTACGTAGTTTGAATGAAATTGAAAGGCTCTTTATTGCCATCAGGAGTAACTTATTTGTTGTTGATCTTGCCAGGCACTGTTTATGGATAGTAGGAAACGGGACGACTTTATCCAACAGCAAGTCTGTTTGGCAGAATATAGTCAAAGATGCGCAAGACCGAGATTGCTATTTTGATGCCGATAAAGATAGAGATCTATCAAATGCAGTAATCAAGGCCGTCATCGAGCTCGACGATGCTGATAATCTAGTGAAAATGGACTCGCTGCACATAAGCAAGCCAGGGTTTCAGGTATTACCAAAAGCCTTCTGAAAACCTCTCATCATACGGACATGTCATACCAAAGGGCTGACAAATCCGGTTGCTGGCAAGTGTGACCTAACGTTTTTCGTGTTCTATATGCAGAAATCAAGGTCCAAATACCGTTCATGAGATGTCAGGAGCCCTGAAATAGTACGAGTTTTGTGTCGGCGTGATGTTTGTGTCACCTGGGCTTTGCTGAAGAAACTTCCACCTGCGTTAGTATGGCCCGGCTGCTGTCGTGAGATGCCCTGTATTTTGTTGAACTTAAGCTTGATGCACGTTTCATCGCTGGAGCTCAGTAGCGTACCATTGTTATTCTGCTATAAGACTGATCGACATGGAACTTTTATTCTGGACAAAACCTTGTTAATTGGCATGTACTAGCTGGAATGTGGCGCGAAACAGCTTATCTCTATCTCCCTTTTGAACTGCCGAAACAGCTTCTCACCACACATTCAGACATTTATTCATCACACTTCACACACGACGCGTGCACTTCATTATTTCGGGGGTAGTCTTGGCCGGGTTGCTCGCACGTCGGTGTGGTCACGCTCAGCAGTCGATGTGGATGCTGCGCCAGCCGAAGTCGCCGCAGGCCTGGGTGTCCTCGAACACCTGGTACGGCGTGCCGGCGCAGCCGTGCTCGCTGTAGAGCGTCGCCGTCTCGCCGCGGAAGTTGAACTCGTGGCCGCCGTGGAAGTGGACGGGGCTGCACCCGCAGCTCCCCGCGCTGGACATGCGCCCCGTGCACGCGGGCCCGTCCCACGACGAGAAGTAGCTCCTCGGCCCCGTCCCGTCCGTCGCCGCCACGGCCGCCGCCAGCGTGGCCAGGATGGCGACGGCCATCGCCGCGGCAGTCATCTTTGTGGCCATGATAGCAGTGCTAAGGGTAGGAATGGCGCTACCTTTTTCCTTCTGTTCGTATCGCGCGGCATCATGCGCCTTCGGTTCGAGGTTTTATAGGTGAAGCCAAAAGGTAGGCGGTCGAGTTCCTAGGACTAGACGGTTTATTGTGTTGCGATTTTTCATTGTGTCTGCCGATTTAGAGAGCTTACATCGTTGCGTACGTGTCTGTGTAGTTCTCTGCTTACCTTTGCTGTTGTCATCGGTCAACGTATATAGGGCGATACTAATGTTGCAAACTTGCAACAAGGCTTGGAAAAACAAAACTAAAAATGAACAATCTTGCATACCTATATCTATTGAAAAGAAATTCACGTGCGAACCAACGTGATGGTTAGGAGGACAATGATATCCTGAATCCATTAGGGTTCATGTCCTAGACTTGACATTGATACTCGCATTATTCCTGTATTTATTTTAGGCTTTCGGTGATGTTCGTTCAGTGAGAGGAGACATTCCCGTTGACTGCGAGGCGTCTGTGATGACTTCATAAGATCTCAAGATGCTATGTCGGCTCAGTCTCTTGGAGGTGCTCATAGGTGTAGAGACGTAGAGTGTGCGTGCATTTGCTCATAGGGATGAATGTATGTGAGCGACTTTGACTGTACTATATTAAAAAAATCATGTCTACTATTTAAAAGGTATATTTCCGTTAAAAGAATGAAACAAATTACACTATAGAACAAGAATAACAGAGGCAATTATACAAAAATATTCTAAGAAAGACGAAGCATCAAAATTACTGCTTTCTTACTGCAATCTATCCTACTAGGTCATGTGGATCCCTCCACTGGGAGGCAGGAATCCTTAATTCATGATGTTGAGGGGTGCTCAATATTTAAAATCTAAATGAAATTTTACTGTTTATATTCAAAGTACAAAGGAATAGCCAATCTTGGGCAGAGCCCGGGCCCTGGCTGGCCACCCTGCCTCCGCCACTGGATCCATCTACCCCGATTCTGATAAGGAACTTATTGGATGTAGCTTAACTATGCAAAAATTTAAGATTGATTTTTAAAGCTAAAGCCTAGTTACTAGTAATCGTGTACGTGCAATGCACGTCCAGTTTGATAGTACTCCCTGAAGATGGAGTAATATTATTTTCTTAATAAAAATAGTGTTTCCGAGATTAATGGCAATTGATGTTGATTTCAAGATTAATTATTTTTAATGCAGTTAATATCATTTTCAAATTATGATTAATGTAATTAACTTATTTCCAAAATATTGATGATATGATATGATGGATACATCATTGAAGCAGTGTGAGACATTAGATACATCATTGAGGGTATCTGAAAGTGAAAACCAAACCATATGCAAGCTACACTACGGAAATGAAGTGGTTTTGTATTGCCGTTTGTCTTTTTTAGTTTGATTTCTTATGATAAGGATCCTACATTAGAAGCCTCTTTGGTAGTTCTCTTGTAGGTTTTTTCTGCACAATCATCATAGACCAACCAGAGCCTATGGTCGTAGAGAAGTGTTCTCCTCAAGTGAAACTGCCTAGAAAAATGATTAAAAAAAATATATAATTGAGAATAAAGACATCTACGAAAAGATATAACTACCCTTAAGAAAGTTAACTAGAACTATGGTGAGTATTGAGTAGGAATTTCAGATCCCGTCGACCCAATATGGCGAGTGCTGATGTGGGCTTTTTCACATGCATAATTGCATAATGAGGCATGTCTTTTTTCATGCGTGATTACATTGTGAGGTGGCATGTTTATAAAATGAGAAAATATGTTTGTGGGAATCACTTGTTTTGTTATTTTTGCAAAAAGAAAAAACTCTTCCAATCTATTCATCAAACATCACGTCAGTGCAACAAGTCCATAGATCACCTAGCAACAACTACAAGCACTGGAGCGAGCCGAAGGCGCACCGCCGTCATCGCCACTCTCTCACCGGAGTCGGGCAAACCTTATTGTAGTAGATAGTCGGAAAGTTGTCACGCTCAGACCCCAAAGGAACAGTGTACCAGAACAACAACCACCACGATAAAGAGAAGCGTAAATCGAAAGAATCCAACCTGTAGACACATGAACGCAAACGAATGAAGGCTAGATCCATACAGATTCACCAAAGACAAACGCCGGCTGAATCCCGTGAGATTTGCTAGAGAAGCACCTCCACACGCCTTCTGATGATATGATGCGTCGCTAGGACGGGGACTAGGCAGGGAGAACCTTACTCCATCTTCAGGGAGTCGTTACCATCCTGCCTTCCTGAACAGGACACAAACCCTAAACAAACTAAAAAACACCTAAAGACTAAGTATGAGCACTCCCATCGGCAAGGGCAGGGATCCACTGCACCTCCATGGCCATAAGGCCGCATGAGACGAGGCAGATCGATGACAATACCTGTGGGAGACGAACAAACACTAAACGCCTGAGAGTCTTTCTTTCTTTCTCATGAAGAAACAAAATACACGTATGTCTCACTTATTTTGTAATATGCCTCACTTTTTTTGTAATATTGTATAGTGAATATCGAAAGCACTATTACTAAAGCAATAGAGCTCAAACCAAATTATGTTTTTGCTATCTATGTAAAATCTTGATTTTTGCTATCCACGCAAGTTTAGATAGCATATGGTAGTTCATTTATGGACGGAAATTCACAGGGGCACGTAGGTGCAGAGACACTCACCTGCCAAGTCCTGTTCGGCCGCTCGTGTCTCTTTATTCACAAAATAGTTGGATCTCGCACGAGTTCATAGTAAGATTTAAGTTTCAGTCGTTGAAACATACAATTTTTCATCTGAAACTTGTGTCTTTCTCGCTCGCTCTTACTAAGTTTCATAGATAAAATTTTAAGACATTTTTCTTGTCGGTTGTTGGCACAAAAAATCGTGGTTTTATCGGTTGCTCGTACTAACCTTCAATAGTTGAAACTTAACATTTATTTTCAAAAGAAATTGAAGCATATTTAAAATGGATCTTATTTGGAAGCTCTTGTTACAAGAAACACGAATATGAAAACAAAACTTAATTTGAACTTTTCGTTCAAAAGATATACAAATTTAAAAATTGGAAGCCAAAATAAAAGCACACCCGAGGGATATGCGTGCCGTGAGGCCTGCTTGCCACAATCCTCCCCATTTTTACGGACATTACTACAAAGAATTGAGTTTATTCTAACTTTATTTTTTCCATTATTTTTTCAACCTTTTCTTGTATTTTTTTCATTGTTTAGAACTTGTATTAATTTTGGTTTAACTGTTATAATTGTATTCTTCTACTTTTATGAAGTTTTAATATGGTTTTATCTTCCATTTTTCCCAATTACAAAGTTTGTTCCCGTACGGTTCTTTGTGCTGGCTGGGTTGCTGCTGTACTAGGAACCAATTTCAGTGGAGGCAATGGACTAAGTTTAGACAATTTTGACAAACTAGAAGTCATTTTGTTTGATACTGGAGATGATGGGTTTGAATTTATTTATTTCACTTCAAACTAATTCCGTTAAGCTATGCAATATGGGCATACTTTTAAGAAAAACAAATATATTTCTTCCCCTCCCACGGCGGTGGCTAGGGCGAAGCTTCGTTGCCTCCAAGCTCCCCGGCGAGCCCGTGGACTCATCTTCCCTCTGCCTGCCGCTCTGGCGGCCGACGGCAAGGCGGGAAGTCCCGACGCCTCGGTTCGGCTTAGTAGTTTAGCTTAGGTCTTTTTTTAGTCCACATAGGTGCAGCTCTTCAGCTTGAAGCTGGTTTTCCAAGCTTTGATCCTCCCTGAGTTCGTTCGTTGGGACGGAGTCGACGAAGTTCTAACATAGATTCTCGTCGTCTTCTTGGAGCGACGAGGTTATGATTTCTCGGCGTGCACACAAGACGGCGAACTTTGGTGTTAGGCATTTCAGATCAATTCAAGGGTTCAACGGTGACTATTGCTGCTCTAGGGCGTTGCACAAAGAATTTTCGAATGTCATCAACAAGGCCAGGCCAGCTCCTATGAGGAGCGACGACAACGGCGCTTCGACGACTCGCTTTGACGTTAGTGGTCGATCGGTGGTTCACAAACTTCTATATAGAAGTAATTTTTATTATGTTTGAGATACTTTATACTTCTCATGAACTTTATAATCCATCGGGTTCATTTACGCAAAAGAAAAGAAAAGGCATGGGCACACCTTTCCAAGGTCGTGAAACCATGAAAAGAAAGTAAAGCTTAGATCATGATCCAAAATGTTTCCAACTGACGAGTCATCATGGAAATAAACAGAAGACGATCCACGATCCACATGAAAAAACAACAAACACGAAGCTCCTAGAACAAATCTAAGCGTGACACGTGCAACACTTTTACGCCCCTCCCACCAATCAGCCAATCAGGCCGTCCTTCCACGGCAATCTCAAAAGCCAAATCCTCCCAACACGACGCCGTCGCCTCCACCCCACCCTCCAAATCCGCCGCTTTCCACAACACTTCACATGGGCGCAAACGCCCGGCCTCGTCAGCCCAACGCTACGCCGACAGGCCGCCACTCACTCCACGCAATCCCCCCCACCACGTACCAATCTCTTTTGCACCCGAACAGACTCCGAGTCTCGATCATGGTGCGTCAGAAATGAAAGCGCGCTCAAAAGCGAGGTCGATGGTGCCATGACGAGGCCCCTGCGCACATGCGGCGGGATCTGCGAGACTATCCAATTAGCTCCGTCACCTTTTAGCCTGTGTATATAAGCGCCGTGTATGCCGTTCCTGAGGTTTATCTGCACACCGCTGAATGCTGATCAGCTGACATCGAGTTCTTGAAGACACACCACTATTCGCTAGAATACGATGGGGGATCTGCAGATCGTGCTGGCCGGGGGGACGATCGAGGCGCAGCACGTGGAGATGAAGGTGCCCCTCTACTCCTACGGCTGCGAGAAGAAGATCAAGAAGGCGCTGTCGAATCTGAAAGGTACGCATCATGTCATAGGACATTTCTACGGGAAACTGCCTGAGCAATGGGTACGTTGAGGCGGCCATGCATGAATACTAAGCTTGCTGCTACTTGCAGGGATTCACTCGGTTCAGGTGGATTACCACCAGCAGAAGGTGACGGTGTGGGGGATCTGCAACCGGAACGACGTGCTGGCCGCCGTCCGGCGGAAGCGGCGAGCGGCGCGGTTCTGGGGCGCGGACCAGCCGGATCTGGGCGAGGACGCTAGGCTGGGGGACGCCCAGAAGCACTACCTGCGGGCGTTCGCCGCGTACAGGAGTAGGAAGTCGTGGAAGAAGCTCTTCCCCATGATCCGGCTGTAACAGCAGCAGGCCGCGAGCGTGATGTTTTGTCGCAATGCCTGCTGCATGCGTGGCCGTGTGTGTGTTGCACTGCAGGAATGGCCAGGAGTTGCTAGTAGTTTGGTACAGTAGCGCATGATGTTACATATCGAATAAATGTGCTCTGTTCTTGTCTTTTGGAATTGGCAGATTGTTCGGTAATCTGTTGGTTGGCAAACGCTTGCAATGAAGTCTAACATGGATTTTCGAGAAAACTTCTGATCTATTCATCACGTCATGGCAGTATATAGAACACAAAAATAATATAAAATTACATCCATGTCCATAGACCATTTAGCAAAAGTTTTGAAATGTTAAAACGGCCTTCCACGTCGACGTATGGATTAATTAAATTAGTATACGTAGAGATCCGTGAACCGAGAGTATCTCAGATGATTAGGTTTGTTGTGGTGGAATCAACCCACAGAGTTCAAGTCCTAGACATCAATGGTCGCATTTTCCTGAATTTATTTCAGTCACATTGACGGTGTATGTTCAATGAAAGAAGACGTTCTTGTCAACTACGAAGGCGTTCATGACAACTTTACCAATCCCAAGATGTGGTGCCGGCTCAATATCTTGAAAATGCTCATAAAGGTAGGGTGCGTTTACGCGCATGCGTTCATATGGTTAAGTATGTGTGTATATATGAGCATCTGCATTTGTAGTGCGTTAAAAAAGTACCTTATAAAGAGATCTCACCGCCGATCATTTGATCAAGACATCGAGTTCATAAATCTCTCGTTCATGGCCGGATCCTATTCTCCGCGTACCGCTGGATATTGAAAACAACTAGTGATTGGGGTGCCACTCGGTGGCGTCGTTTGAGAGGAACCTGCGCGCACGTTTCCGTTTAAAAAAAAATACATAGAGTTCTCGCCTCCATCTAAAAAACATCTAAACAATCCTCACATTCATCTAAAAAAAGAAAAAAAGAAAAAAATTACCATCGCTCCTCACCTTCATCTAAAAAAATAAGTAAAAAAGAAAAAGAAATTACAGCCGTAGCCTATCAGCGAGCGCCATTTTGCATAACCCTTCATTTAAAAGATACCAGAGGTCCTCACCTCCATCTAAAAAGAAAAAATACATTTAAAAAAATAATCCCCACCTTTATCTAATTTTTTTTCAAAAGATTTTTCACCACGGCCAATCAGCTTGTGCCATGCGGCATAGCTGGTTGGCCGCCCTCCACGCGTAGCTTAATGGGTTTAATTGCTAACCAGGACGCAAGCGGTCAAGCGCCTGCGCTATATGGGTCGGCCCATTTCGTATTTCCACCACACAGGTTTTGAAATGGTTATATAATCTTCCTTGAATCGATTTTCTTTTTTTGTTTTTTATATTTTTTGTTTTCCTTTTTTTTAAATCCATGTTTTTTATGTGAACCTTTTTCAAATCCGCAAACATTTCTTAAAACCGCAATTGTTTTTTCAAATTTGTGAAATTTTATGTGAGCTTTTTAAAAATATATAGTGAACAATTTCTTGAATTCGCAAATAATTTCCAAATTCATGATAGTTTTTGCAATGCATGAATAGCTTTTGAAATATAGGATTTTTTCTAATTTATGAACTTTTTGAAATCCAAGAAACATTTCTGAATTTCCAAAAAAAATTGAAGTGCGAGAACATATTTCCAAATCACGAACATTATTTCAAATATGGGAAGATTTTTATCCAATTCATGAAATATTTTCTTGAATATCTGGAAAAATACAGAACAATTTGAAAATTCATGAACATATTTTGAATCCGGGATCATTTTTTTAATTTCTGAACAGTTTTTGTGATATAGTAATAAATTTCAAATTCATGAACATTTTTAAGTTCTATATTTTTTAAATTCATGGTCATTTTTAAAATTCATGCCCATTTTTTAAATAAGATTGCAATTTTCAAATTTAGGAGCATTTTAAAATGGAAGAACCAATTTATAAAATTTTGAACACTTTTTGAATTTTGAAGCATTCTTTGAAATCGAAATATTTCTCAAATTCATGATATTTGTTTTGAAATTTGGAACACTTTGTCAAGTTTGTGAACATTTTTCAAGTTTTTATGAACATTTTTCAAGTTAAAAAACCAAAAGGAGCAAGAAACCAGTGGCACCCACCCGACCAGCGCATGGTATGCGCGAGAGTGCGTGTTTGCCTTAAGCGAGCGTTACAGTGCATTTTGCAACTTGGCGCACACCACGCCCCTCCGCTCTGGGGCCGACGCATTTACTTCTTCTTTTTTCCTATTTTAAACCCCAAAAAAGTATGCACGACATGATTTGAACCAAGGTCCTCCCGGTTTAGTATCGAGCGCACTAACCAGGTAGGTCACCAGACCTGATGTGCGAGTTTCCTTTTTTTTATTTCTTAAAATGCAATGCGGAAAAAAAGTTGTTTCCTTTTTTTCTCTTTCTCTTTTTATTTTCTTAAATGCGTGAACATTTACAATTTCATGACCTTTTTTCTAAATCCATGATTTGTTTTCATTCTTTGAACTTTTTTTCCAAAATTGATGAACCTTTTTTTTTTCAAAACTGCTGAAGTTCTTTTTAAAATTGATGAACTTTTTTAAGTTTGTGAATTTTCTTGAAAAATGATGAACTTTTCCTCAAAATCAAATGAATAGTTTCAAAATTTTGTGAACTTTCTATTTTGCAAACTTTTTCCATTTTTATGAACTTTTTCAAATTCGCCAACTTTTCCTCAAATGGATGAACTTTTTTTTTGTAAAATATGTAAACCTTTTCTGATGTCACAAATTTTTTTCAAAAGTATTTTCTACCAGACCAACAACACAAAAAAATGAAAAAAAAACACTAGCGAGCGCCTGAGAGAGCGAAGCGAGCGACACAATACCTGGAGCGAGCAGGGGAGAGCTCCTCACTGGCGCCTTATGCGCCCGTAGAGGAAACCAGCGCCCGTGCGCCTGGCTACATTGGGCCGGCCCAACAACGAGCCGACGAGCTCGCGTACGTTGCGCGCTTCCCTTGCTTTCCCTGCTCGACCGTTTCTTCGTGGCGACCGTTTCTTCGTGGTTGACTGGTAGTGGTAGATCGTCAACCATTGGCCATTGACTTTTGAGATTTGTTTTTGAAATTTCAGAAAAAGAATTCGAAAATAAAATTCTCATGGATTCTAAAAAGTTCACTGATTTTCGAAAAAAAATCATCAAACTTATAAAAAGTTCATGAATTTGAAAAAAGTTCACCGATTTTCCAAAAAAGTTCATGACTTTGAAAAAAAGTTCATTGATTTTGTGAAAAAGTTAATAATATTTTGAAAAAGTTCATCAATCTTAAAAAAAATCGGTACTTTGAAAAAAAGTCATAAAATTTGAAAAAAGTTCATCTACTTTGAAGAAAAAAGTTCACAACTATAAAAAATTTCATCTACTTTCAAGAAAAAGTTCAGGAATTTCTTTCGCAGTGGGTTTTCACGAATTTTATAAAAGATGAAAAAAGGAACAAAAGGCCAAGCAACCGACAACGTAAACACACAAGGTTATTTGGTCTGGTGGTTGCAAACTTTTTGCAGAAACAGAAGGAAGTGCGATGGGCCGGCCCGTTATAAAACTATGCGTACATAAGGGGTGTGAGGGGTGTGCGCCCTGTACCAAATGCACTACATCCAGCGCTTAAGGCGCTGAATAGGATTTGGCCGAGCAGGGGGGCAGGGAGCGAACTTGTTGTGTTGCTGCTCCCCGGCCCACTTGGGAACGCGTGAGCGCCGACGCTGAAGGAGCGGAATATGAGCCCTCTCATTTGGAAATCCACCGCCGGCAACAAATACCCTACTACATCTACCAAAAAAATACCATTTCCTAGGGGCCACTTCTCGAACCTTTAGCCCATTGTGTTGAAGGCTTGGTTAACTATGAAGTTGAAACTCTTTGCGCCTAGGTTATCATGTCTGATAGTTAACCACCTTGCACAACACAGATGGTCAAACAATTCCTAGAGATCATATGCTCCATGATACGGGGTCACCTAGGCTATTAGATTTGAGATCCAATGGTCATTTTCAGAGATTTGAGGCATGCATGTATTACTAGTTAGGTGACTCCAAGAGGTCCGTTTGTGGGAGCATTGTAGGAGACCGTTAGATCTCACATTTGATGGCCCGGATGCTGCCGTATCATGAGATCGTACTAGCTTCGGGAACTCCTGATATGCACTCTTTTCCCTCTTGCAAGCAGCCTTCAGATACGGCAGCTTGTCTCCTTGTTCAGTATTCATACTTCATATGAATCTTGCTGTGGTTGCAGAACGATATAAATCAAGACGGGCCAAAGCAGGCAGTTCGCTATGAAGTGATGTGGGATACCCATGAACAATTAAAACCAATCATTGATGATGCACGGAAGTTGAACAACCATGAATCGATGGTGCATGATGATCGGTTCCAGATGGCTAGACTAGCTTCCGATCTTCGATGCTGGAGCGGAGAGTCTTTCTGCAATGTTAGAAAGGAGATCAAGAATTTCCGAAGGGAGTTGGAATTTCAAAAATGCTGGTGACATGGACGAGATGCGGTGGCGGTGACGAGAACAGTGATGGGGCCACGAAGGGTGGCTCTACGACATGAGCATGCACATTCCATGGGGGAATGACATGCCATTGAGAGATGCTCCAACACCTCCGCCACTAGCATCATGTAGTCCTCAAATAGATCCGCCGCTATCCCCACCAGGAAAATCGTTGATGAAGGTTCGCCATGGGAGGCAATATCTAATGGCCGCTTGCCATCCAACCATGTCGAGTCCCAGAAAGGCTTCTTGGCTCCATTGCCCACTTAGATGGTCGTGCAAGCATAAAAAAGCTTCATGTCAATCTCGTCGCATGGGTTTCCCGTACTAATCCACAACTTAGAGTTGTCGGTCCACTCTAACCAAAGTCATCGCAATCGCAGGACCCTTGCGAATTTATCCAGGTGCAACATATAGAGACCCCTAAAATGGGTCGGTCAACAGACAGATTTCCAATTTAACTTGCACTTGGCTTCGGAGGTCTTGTCACTAGGCGAACATAAAAAAGCACGCTCGATCTTGTAAACACTTCTTCCCCCAGAGGAGACGACAAGCAGGTGATGTCATAGATGGCATGAGAAGTAAGCACCGATTTGACTAGCGCAGTGCGAGAGGTAATGTCCCTCACCCTGCCAAGGGGGGAGTTTGACCGCAATTTTATCTTCCAGAGGTTGATGATGCATGCCTTTTAGTACTGAAAGCGGAAGCCCAAAATTATTGATCGGAAATGAAGTGCGCTTGGCGAAGAGGCTCTGAAGAATATCATTAAGATGGATACAATGGAGCTCTTGAGGAAGCTCGTGGTGAGGCCAATCACCTCTCCAAAGGAAACTCAAAATGGTAGCCAAATTTTATATGTCCTGCTTAATGGGGGCAACGAAGATAGCGGTGTCGTCCACGTAGAGCGATGTGCAGAAAGTGGAACCCCTCCCACCAATTTTGTGAAGTAGTCGTTGCTCAATGGCCACGTCAAAGAGAGGATCGATGGCCAACACAAAGAGCAGCGGGGATAGAAGACCCCCACTGCCGAAGGCCCCTGCTATGAAGAATGGGAGCGCCAGAGATCCCGTTGAGGACCGAGGAAGATTTGGATAACAGGGCAGCGACCCAATCCCTGAAACTAGGGAGGTGTTTGGTTCGGCTATCTGTAAGTAACCTGATAACGACGGGATCTGAATACGTTAGTTTCTGTTTGTTTCAACTTCACCGTAATGAGATCCCGTGTAAGGGCATGTACAATGGTTGATAAGACAATCTTATCTTAAGTCTTGCATATAATTTAGAGATGACAAAAAAATATGTCTACAAGGGTTATATCTTAGCCTTATCTTCAATAACTAGCAATTCCTTAAAACATGATGAGACAAATTGTGCTAAGAGATCATCTCTTGTCTTATCTTAAATAAGAGAAGACAAGCCTTTTCTTACGAGTTCTCTCTCCTCCACCTTATCATTTATCCTACGTGGCACTCCTAAGATAGCACCATTGTACATGCCCTAATCAGATTACATCGTTGTACAAATCTGATTCCGCCCACATCTGCCTGTTGTGTGTTCCCTCTTTCTCATGCGTTTTTCTGGCTGCTGTTCGATTCTTTTCTTGGGGGCTGGAAAAGCACGTCCACAGCGGCGGGCGAAGATTGGGATCTGGCTGGCGGTGCCTGAGATCGGCCCCAGCGGCGCGCGGATCGGGGACTGACCGGCGGCGCGCATCCTCAGCGGCGGCCGGCGGTGCTTGAGAACGGCGGCGCGCATGCTCAGGGCGGCCGGGCCGAGCAGGTCGTTGACGGGGAGAAGGGTGGCCGGCGAGCAACAGGGCATCGGGCAGAGATAGGGTGCGTTTGGATCACAGCCAAAATTTACCATACCAATATTTTGGCTCGCCCATAGGAATTGATGGCCGTTTGGACTGTTGCCAAGAAATTGGCGCGCCAACCACAACCGGCGTCCGCCTATGTAAATTTGGCCAACGCGTTGGCGAGACCAGGGCGTGGAAAACCTCCGCCAAAACATTGGCAGCCCGTTTTGTCCCCCTGTCTCAATGGGTCCCAGGTGCTGTTTAATTTTTTATTACAGTATATGATGCATGCAGCAAGGGAGCAGGCACTTTTGGCAGTAATTAGTTAATGGGACCCTCACACTATTAGCATGCGCATGTAGGATAGGAATTTCGGATGGCTACAATCCAAATGATGCTAATTTACCAAAATTTTGGTCATGACCTTGCATTGGTCATACCAAAATTTTGGTATGGCTAGCTTGGGCACAAACCAAACAGCCCCATATTCCTCATGCATTGGAGCAATGGTATCCAATTCCTTTACCCCGCACGAACCAAACAAACTAGGAAGAAAATCATTACACCCCCTAAAACGTTGTGACCTGATTACGTTAACGTTAACATTCCTGTAGCCAAAGGCGTAAACTTTATTTAATCTCGGAACCAGACAACCAGTGTATCACGAAATGCGTCGCTGATGGAAAATATTGATACGACGTGTATAATGTATAAACCCTAAATTGTGGCCGACCAAAGGAATGCCAAACAGAGCATCCATCGTTAAGTATCGCAAACCAGCCACAACAGTCCAGCGGTTCTTTTCAGTGGCCATCTCTGGTCACCTAGTGTCATGTTTAAAAAGGATCGACAAAATCCATTCGTCCAGACAATCAGTCATGAACTCATGTTCCCATCCAGCAAAAGACATCATCCACAGTTCTACTAGCAGTATGCATTATCCACATGAAAAAGGAGCTCAAATTGAAAGGCCCCTTGATCTCACCAGAACTATTTACAAAGGAGCCATGGAAAACTCAGTCTCATTTCCACCGCTGGATAATAAGAGACATCATAGTACAAGTAGTACAGTCGGTCTGTACACCAAACGAATCAACAGAATAAACCGAAAGAGGCAATCCGGATGAACCTATGGGATCGGACGAGGCTTAGCAGAGGCAGTCGGCTGGATCGATCAGCCTCGGGTGGTGACGCGGAGGGCGTGCGGCGGCGGCGGCGGCGCGAGCGGCGGGGCCACGAAGGGGAGGCTCCGCAGCATGAGCGTGCGCATCCGGCGGGGGAACGGCGCGCCGTCGAGCAGCTGCTCCAGCACCTCCGCCACCAGCATCGTGTAGTCCTCCAGCAGCTCGGCCACTATCCCCACCAGGAACATCGCCGATGATAACCTTCGCCTTCGCCTTGGCTTCGCGGTGCGGTAAGAAAAGGAATCGGTTTTCGCTAGCTCGGGATTTCTGTGTACTCTGGATGTGGTGTTGACTTGTTACCGTCCGAGAGCAGGCGTCCGCGGCTTTTTAAAGGGGTCGGGTTCCGTGGTGTCGTGTCCTGTGGGCAGTGGACGCTGGTTTTGGATGTGACGGGGTGGCGGCCCGCCTGTGGTATGCGCTAGAATCCGGCAGAAGGAACGGCTACGTTCCCGCGGCGATGGTGTGCTGCGGCGGAGAAACGACCCACATCAGCTGCTGCCGTGAACTTGCTCGATAGCCTAGCCGCCGTGTCTCGCGCAGCGGTTTCCAAAACCGTCAAACCGGCATCGCTCACTCGTAGGTGAATACGACGACCACCGCTGGAATTCTGACATGGGCTGTGGCTCACGATGTAAATGGGACGCTTGCTGGACATCGTCGGACTTGCCCACATCGGCACCACTTTTTTGTTTTTTCAAAACACACTACACATGCAAGCGATTATATATACGCGCATACATTCAACCTTATAAACACACACGCACATTCTTTTCACTATAAGCAATTATTTTTTATATTGTGTATGTGGTGTTCATATACTATCACATATTCAGAAAGCAAATACGGAGTTGGACCATGGAATTAAGGGAGGATTGGAAGTGGCGTTGCAGTGGAGATGGTGGCAACAACACCCTAGCATAGGGCAGGGCAGTGACAACTGACTGGCAAAGGAGTTTGTAGCGACCAGACCTCAAACAGTTCGATCTCTGTGCATTAGTGTCATCCCTGGATCGATAATGCTGACACGCACAGTACTTGAAAGATTTATAACAGAGTAACAATCACACATTTATTACATTGAATGTCTCAAAAGAGAACTTACTATAATAAATATGACTTAAGGCCATCTAAATACGATAACATCGGAAGACTTGGAAGATAAAGTGAGTCCATCAACTCCAGCGGCATCACTGAGTGAAAGATCACGACCTAAGGCACCTTATTCGTCGTCTGAAAAGTCTGCAACATGAACGTTGCAGCCCGAAACGGGCCAGCACATGGAATATGCTCGCAATGTAACACATAGAGTAATGAAGAGAATAAATACTATCACTACATGCATATTTGGCTGATGGAAAGCTCTATGGTTACAGTTTTGCAAAAAACCAATTTTTCCCTACAACAAAGGAATAAATTATATTTAACTATCATGGTGGTTATTAAACATTGAGAAGGTTCATCCAACTCAATCCCAATTAAGCATCATCATTAAACCCAATCAAATTATATTAAGTGATGAGATCCACATGATAATCCAAGAACTAGATATTCAAAACGTCCATAACCGGGGACACGTCTAACCATGATTATTTTGTACACTCTGCAGAGGTTTGCGTACTTTTCCCCATAAGACTCGAATACATCCATGGTCGGAGAAACGAGACACAGTCTTTCTGAAACAATAACTCTTTATTCTGGGTGGACAGTTACACATACTTTCTGTCACATCCCTAGCTTCTGGTTTGCTCTAAGCTATCTAGTCATGTGTTGCATCATGTTTAAATTTCAGTTAAACCTGAAATGGGGATTGTTTAAACCCTAACACCAAATGAATTCAAATAGGCTCAAATAAAATCATTTTTAATAAACCCAAAATGCCTTTGAAAATGTTCATGATTTCTGATAAAGGTGAAAACCTCTGCCAAAGATGATGAACATATTTATAGGTCATTTCTGGATTTTTGAATTAACTCATATTGTATTTGAATTGGGGCATTTAAATCTTATAAATATTTTTAAATGCTCAAATAATTCTGAAACTAGTTGAGGGCTGTTGAAAATAATTTCAACAGTGCCACAAATATTTTCAGGATTTTTAATAATGCTCTGGCATTTTTAATAAGGCCAAAACAATTGCGGAAAATAGAAAATGGAATTAAAAGAGAGAGAGGGAATCTTACCTGGCGCTCACCTCGCAGCCCACCTGGCCCAACTCCAGCGGCCCAGCCCATCACCGCCTCCTCCCTGTCGTCTTCCTCCCTCGCCAGAAGGACGGAGGCGCGTGGCCGCCCCGCGCCGGCCACCTCCTCCCTCCCTGTCTGCCTGGCTTCCCCCCGGTGCTCCTAGATGACGCCACGGAGCGCCCCGCACCCCACCTGGACGATCTCACTCTCTCCCGTGCTCCCCCTCCCTCTGCTCTCTCTCCCTCTCGCACCCGAGCGCCGCCGTCGCCACCGACGAGCACCGCCGTGGCCACAGCCACTGCCTCGCCTCGTCGTTGCGCCCAGAGGCTCCGCCTCGACCCCCTCTTCCTCTCCACCGAGCCACGAGGTCCCGGACGCGCTGCAACGCCGCCACCATCGCCGTTTCCGTCGCCGGCCACCGAAGCTCATCGCCGCCGATTCGGGAGCTACCGGACGTCCCCGACCTCGCCTCCGCGCTCCTTGGACTCGCTGTGAGCACCTGCATCTAACCCCCCTAACCCCGCTGCCTCTTGCTCGCCGCAGCCGTCGCCCCCTTGCTGCCCGCAGCACGCCACCGGCCGAGCTCGCCGTCAACACAGCTCCGGTGACCATTTGGTCACCCCGGCGACTCCAACACGCTCATAGCACCCCGTAGAGCAGCCCCGGCGCATCAGATGGCTCGCTTGCGAGCTGCAACACCGATCCCGCGACCACCCGAACTCCGGCCGCCGCCTTGGAGCTCGCCATCGTCGGCTCCGGCCACCATAGGTCCGGCCACCACCACCACTCGACGCGCGCCAACGAGAGCTCTCCAACGAGCCCAAGAACGGCCTCATCCGTGCCCTGTGGGCATTTTCCGAGCCGCGCCACTGTCTCAGGCCTCGCCGGCGTCGAGTCGCCGGTGGGTTTGACCCACTTTGATCACGTCTGGGCACCCCTGTGCCGATGACATGTGGGGCCGGCCTCTGACTAGAGTTAGTTTAGTTAGTGCTAATTACCACTGTTAGAGGTTAATCACCTCGCTAACTAAACTTGTATCACTGACATGTGGGCCCACGCCCACTGACACTTTTAGTTAGGATTAAATTAGCACTAATAGTCTCTGTTAATTAGTCTAGTCTCTGACCAGTGGGTCCCAGCGTCAGGTTTGACCTGGACCAGCCCCGTTGACCACTGACATCACCCTGACGCGATGCTGACGCATTAGTTCAATTATTGGAATTATTCTTATTCAGGAAATTCCAGAAAATATCCCAAACTTCTAAAATTCATAGAAATTCAACCGTAACTCCAAATCAAATAATTTATATATGAAAAATTATCAGAAAAATCCAAAGAATCTGTTTATGGCATTTTCATGCATGTTAGAACAACTTATGGCTACTGTTTAGGACAAATCATTGAATAGCATTTAAATAACCACATGTGGAGTTTGAATTTGAACCTAGGGTTCAAACCAACTTCATTTAACTTGCTGCTAGTTGCATTAGCTCAAACCACAGCATATTGCCATGTCATGATCATGCATCATATTGTTGCATTGCATTGATTGTGTTCTTCCTTGTTTGCCGGTAATTGTCCCCTCTCGATAGACGTGTACCGACGATGTGATCGATGACACCGATGAAGAACTATACTATCTTCAGAAGTGCCAGGCAAGCAAAACCCCCTTGTTCATTCCGATAAAATCCCACTCTCTCGCTCCTGCTCTCTTTTACTGCATTAGGACAACAACGATTCATCTGTTACTTGCTGCGGTAGTTGAACCCCTTTATCCTTTGCATGACCTGTCATTGCCACAGTAAATAGATGAAACCCACTAGCATGAGTAGGAGTTGTTTGAGCCCTGATGTGCCTACTCATTCATGCTTGTTTGTCATGCCTGCTACTGCTTAGAGTTGAGTCATGTCTGATTCATTGGGAATGAATCGGAGGTGTGTGAACATGTCCTACCGTTGAGAGCTAAGTGTGTGAACACGATTTGGTAAAGGTAGCGGTGAGAGGCCATGTAGGAGTACATGGTGGGTTGTCTCATTGCAGCCGTCCTCAGGAACTGAGTTCTGTGTTTGTGATCCATGAACAGTTACTACCACACATTGGGTTCCAGTAACTCGACCCCTCTCGACTTATTAATCAACATGATCTCTGTCCAGGAGTTGCAACTAGTTTCTGGTGTTTGTAGGTAGTGTTAGTAGTCTACCAAGTGGCACCCGGTACATGTGGGCTTGGGACAGACTAGGCACAGTGGCACGGTGTACCCAGTGGCACCCGGATGGTGGGCTTGGGAACCCTGCTCACATCGTTTGGGGCCATGAGCGACACCCCGGCCGGATCTCCTTGCGGATGGAACCCGAATAGGCGATAAACCTGGACGAGAGACTTGTGTGGTTAGTCAGGTCGTGGCCGACACCCTCGCTGGGCTTCCGCTTGAAGGTTGCCTTGTACATGTCGTGTAAACGGCGGTAAGTGGTGAGAGCGTGTGTGAAGAAGTACACCCCTGCAGGGTTATCATTATCTATTCGAATAGCCGGATTCCTCGGATATGGAAACTTGGACCCCTTGCATAGTTCATAGACAAGTGAAAGTGGATACTCTAAAATGCGCAAGATAAGTGTGAGTGCTATGGATGGCGTTCTCGTAGGGAGACGGGAGCGGATCCATAGTGGTGTATTGATATGGTGAATATGTGGACTCGTGTGCGCCACCTCAAAAGAGTTACTTGCAGTCGTAGTTCAGGTTAGCCACCGAGTCAAAGCTGGCTTGCTGCAGTTAAACTCCACCACCTCCTTTGTTGATAATGATGCATATGTAGTTAGTTCTGATGTAAGTCTTGCTGGGTACATTTGTACTCACGTTTTCCTATTTTACATTTTTGCAGAGAGACTTCACTCTCGCTAGTAGTACTGCGTGGACTTCGACGTTTATCTTGTTACCTCAGCTACGATCTTGTGCCCTCGGCAGGATCTAGTAGATAGTCAGGCTTCTCAGCCTTTTTCATTTGTAGATGTCTGTACTCAGACATGTTGAGCTTCCGCTTGTGCTTTGACTTGTATGCTCTGAATGTTGGGTCATGAGACTCATGTTTGTAATATCTCGCTCCTCGGAGCCTATTGGATAATACTTGAGTTGTAGAGTCATGTTGTATTTGTACATATCGAGCATATTGTGTGTATGTTATTGAAATGCTTGGTATGTGTGGGATCTGACTATCTAGTTGTTTACCCTTAGTAGCCTCTCTTACCGGGAAATGTCTCCTAGTGTTTCCATTGAGCCATGGTAGCTTGCTACTGCTCCGGAACACTTAGGCTGGCCGGCATGTGTCCTTCTTCGTTCCTGTGTCTGTCCCCTCGGGGAAATGTCACGCGATGAATTCCGGAGTCCTGTTAGCCCGCTACAGCCTGGTTCACCGGAGTCCTGCTAGCCCAGCGCTACAGCCTGGATTCACTCGCTGATGACCGACACGTTCGATGCTGGGTCATGGATGCCTGTCCCTGTAAGTTTGTGCCACTTTGGGTCTACGACTAGCCATGTCAGCCCGGGCTCCTTATCATATGGATGCTAGCGACACTATCATATACGTGTGCCAAAAGGCGCAAGCGGTCCCGGGCAAAGGTAAGGCGACACCCGTGGGGATACCGTGCGTGAGGCCGCAAAGTGATATGAGGTGTTACATGCTAGATCGATGTGGCATTGAGTCGGGGTCCTGACAGCTTTGGTATAGAGCTTGACTGCCTGTAGGATTACCAAGCCAAACTGGTCGAAGTTGAGTCTAGAAACTCTTTAGTTATATAAGGGAATTGAGTGTGGGATGGAACGTAAGGCTCTTTTTACTCCTTTACCCTATGCCTTTCTGATCTGAGTCATCTTATCCTTCCTACGGGGTTAAGGAACTAGGCTATCTCTTCTTTCCACCAGGATCACGTGTTACTAATTCGTAGACTTATAGATTGGTGGATTCAAGCCTCAGTTCACTTCATACTACTTCCGTATGTTAATTGTTGATCTCGAAACCTTGATATTGTGCTTCTGAGTGGCGATGCCACCATTTTTGTAGCATGTCTAAATTCTTTTGAGCATTTATAGTCGTTATGCTGTCCGAGTCATCCCAGGTTTCTAGATAGTCTGAAGCATTTGCAAATCCCTTCCTTCCGTTTCGATGTCCCTTTGGGCCAGATTAACCACACTAAACGCTGAGTTGAGGTATTCTATTACCTCGACATATATGTTGGAGTTATTATTATGACCCTAGGTGTCTTAGGGGATCATCTAGTAATCTAGCCATGATTTGTGTTCCCAGTGTGATGATTCTGGCCATCATTCTCGAAAGCATCCCGTGATGCCACTTAGTAGTAGGTATTCTATTCCTGGGTTTTGAACCCGAGATTCACCCTACTTACTTCATGTTGATAGTAATTGCTAGCTCCCTTAGGTTATTAGTAACCTTTGCGTTAGTCCTCGAGGTCCATGGTATTTCCTTCTTCCAAATACTATGAACCGTTTATGGCAGAAGTTCTTTGAACCAAAAGATCACAACCAGAGTGATCTCGATGAGTTCTCTATTCTATATTGTGACCCTGCCAGTCCTACCTCTCTGCATGGATTACCCGGAAGAAACTTGTTGAACTTGGTTCGACATACTAATCTATGTATCCACAACTCAGAAAACCGTATGTTCCTTTGAGTTGTCCCTCTTTAGTTGTCTTCTGACCCTCGTCTATCAATTGATAGTCAAGAGTATGTGTGCATTCGTTCATCGATGTCTATTACTCTTGTGGTCCATCAAGCCATTCTATTCCAGAATGACTAGGAGAAACAAACTCCAGTACCTCATCCATATCTAGAATTGGGTCAAAGTAGTCATACTCCGCAGATCAAAATACTAATCCAGTTTTTGCTCTGTTCCACCTTGGAGTATTACCATCTTTATATCAAGGATATCATGGGAATTGCGCACCATCCTATGAACTCTTGATACAGTGATACTCTCTCCATCATTATTCATTTCTCGGTTCCCATGTTGTTGCAACCGGAATGCCGACAAGTGAATCGTGATGTGTGAAATCAATACTCCTAGCAACCTTGTTGCTTGGTAGTTAAAGGACAATAATTTCATTCTTAGTATGTTGGTTCTTGAATCATCATTCTAAGACTGGATATGCTACCTAGTCCTTATTTTCGGTGCACCCTTCGATCAATGAGTTAGGATTATTCCAAATCCCTCGCTCTTTGATCATATCGTCTTGCCCTGAAAAGCAAGATTGTTCTCGAGCTTAGTAACATATCGGTGGTTTGTGATTTTCCGAATATCTTCTCGGAAGTATTACCAGGTTGTCACCTGACCGCTATGTTGAGATCGTGATCATGTTGGTTTTCCTCCAAACCACCCATTCTCCAAGAATATGTGTTGGATACCCCTGAGCTAGTTGTTTAAGCTGAACAACAACTTGGAGAGTTGGAAGATAAAAGCTTGTCCGACTTAGTTCATTTTAAGGGATATCTTGTATGTGTGTTGAAGAAAGTTGATATTTTCATCGACTGACCCTCGTGATCAGTTAATGGACCTATCATTTTATCCAACCTTTGATTTGAGTATGGGCTATCATCAAATCAGACCAGAACCAACGATATTCGTAATGTTGTCTCACTCGTGGTTGATTCCTCGAGCATACACCATTATGTCTTTTGGGTCTAACCAATACTATCACCTTGTTCACAGAGTTATGGAATTCCATCTCCATGGGAATCTGGATGAATTGTTGTTGAGCCCATCGACAACATCCTTATCTTCTTCATGATTTGGTTGGACATTAAGCTAGTATTGGAAACTTCCATAAGCATTATCTTCATGTCCCGTGCATGAAGCATATGTTCGGATGAAAGAAGTGACTTCCTCTAATTCACGTGCATTTGATGTAAGTTGCCGCCGTAAATTCGAGAAAGTTTGTTTTTGCTCCTCTGGAATCATCCCAAGCCAGTCATGCATGTGCGAAGTATTCTATGGTCTGATAGACTGATCATCTTCATTCCATATGTATCCCCTAGCACACCAAGCCACTGATTGATTTGTTCAAGGAGAAGAAGTTTCTTCATAAGAGCTAATCATATGACTTATGTAAGGACTTCGATATCCCCAATGATGGTTCCCAACCAGAACTCGGTAGTGTTTTATCATAAGACCACTATGTGGTTATGTTTGTCTTGGACATCATGTCACATGTGTGTAGCAGAACCAGCTCATGTTTTGGAGCTTGCTATCGTAGTTCATTTCCCGAGAATCTCGCAACGTCATCTCGTCGAATTGTGTTGCAAACTTTCATTTTTCTTCCTAGACTCGATGAGTCTGGAATATCCTGACACCAACCAGATCTGAATCTCAGGCAGATATGATGGTTGGAACATTTCCCAAGAACTATAATATTGGTCCCTTGATAACCGATGAAGTGGATGTCGTGGCCAGCACCACCCAGCCGAAAGACCTATTATTGTAGTGTCTTGATTGAAGAAGTTGGCCACCTTCCCATAAGGACTTCATAGGATTTACTCCCTAGTTGTGCCTTATGATTTTTGTGCTCCCGAAGTCCGACCTTTTACTTGATGTTCTAGTTATCAAACCATATCTATAAATGGGTTGTGCTAGCACATCAAGGAGAACATTAGAAGCGGAGTGCTAAATGTCTCTCGGTCGATCATCCAGATTTTGTCCCCTTGGCCCGCCAAGGTGAAATTTGAGAAGGTGTTATCCTCCTTTGCATCTGCATCTTCTACCGGCATTCATCATGGTAGTACGTTGTGTTGCCAGGGTCCTTGACACGGATATTGGTAAAACCTTGATGGATATGGAAATGCTCAAGTTCTTGAGAGCACGCGCAAGCGCTAGGTGTTATCATTGGCACTAACTAGGATTGCTCTCAGTTTCCTCGATTATGCTATAACTTTTCAAACAGTGGACTCACTCTCTACTGTTGAGCTTCTCCTCAGTTACTAAAGTCATCCCTTGTGTTGTTTTTAACAAGGTAATCCACATCAACCATTCTAATCCAGGCATGTCATTCTACCGACCCCCTCCAAATGACCGCTCGAGAATTGCCTTAGGCTGGTATAAAGAATCTCAATGATCTCTAAATCAAAGGTAATTCTTTTTGCCACTTAAGGGGATATTTCTACAAGTCACCTTCCCTAAGGTGCCCCGTTATGGTATCATGGCAACTCAACTCCTCGCTACGTTGACAATCGTTTACCACCTTCTTAAGTGTGGAATTGTTGTCTACCTAGCGAGCCCTCGTCATCTGTCTCACTCCATTTCTTCAGATGTATGCTTCGTGACTTAGCTCGAGAGATGTGTCAATGTCTCATCCCATGATTTGACCCTGAGTTGTTCGGTCTTCGAGAAGATCGATTTTTCTAGAGTTTTCCTTTCCTCTTCTTGTCATGTTAGTTGGAGTTCTCAGAGCAAGATGACGAGACAAGATGGTGATCGATTCAACATGCTGATGAAGTGCACCCTGGATCGTGAAGATTGTGTTAGTTTGCGTCCCCCCTCATCTTACCCTACGCTTGAATCTCGGGACGAGATTCTTGTTTAGTGGGGGCGAGTTGTCACATCCCTAGCTTCTGGTTTGCTATGAGCTAGCTAGTCATGTGTTGCATCATGTTTAAATTTTAGTTAAACCTGAAATGGGGATTGTTTAAACCCTAGCACCAAATGAATTCAAATAGGCTCATATAAAATCATTTTCAATAAACCCAAAATGCCTTTGAAAATGTTCATGATTTCTGATAAAGGTGAAAACCTCTGCCAAAGATGATGAACATATTTATAGGTCATTTCTGGATTTTTGAATTAACTCATATTGTATTTGAATTGGGGCATTTAAATCTTATAAATATTTTTAAATGCTCTAATAATTCTGAAACTAGTTGAGGGCTGTTGGAAATAATTTCAACAGTGCCACAAATATTTTCAGGATTTTTAATAATGCTCTGGCATTTTTAATAAGGCCAAAACAATTGCAGAAAATAGAAAATGGAATTAAAAGAGAGAGAGAGGGAATCTTACCTGGCGCTCACCTCGCAACCCACCTGGCCCAACTCCAGCGGCCCAGCCCATCACCGCCTCCTCCCTGTCGTCTTCCTCCCTTGCCAGAAGGACGGAGGCGCGTGGCCGCCCCGCGCCGGCCACCTCCTCCCTCCCTGTCTGCCTGGCTTCCCCCCGGTGCTCCTAGATGATGCCACGGAGCGCCCCGCACCCCACCTGGACGATCTCACTCTCTCCTGTGCTCCCCCTCCCTCTGCTCTCTCTCCCTCTCGCACCCGAGCGCCGCCGTCGCCACCGACGAGCACCGCCGTGGCCACAGCCACTGCCTCGCCTTGTCGTTGCGCCCAGAGGCTCCGCCTCGACCCCCTCTTCCTCTCCACCGAGCCACGAGGTCCCGGACGCGCTGCAACACCGCCACCATCGCCGTTTCCGTCGCCGGCCACCGAAGCTCATCGCCGCCGATTCGGGAGCTACCGGACGTCCCCGACCTCGCCCCCGCGCTCCTTGGACTCGCTGTGAGCACCTGCATCTAACCCCCCTAACCCCGCTGCCTCTTGCTCGCCGTAGCCGTCGCCCCCTTGCTGCCCGCAGCACGCCACCGGCCGAGCTCGCCGTTAACGCAGCTCCGGTGACAATTTGGTTACCCCGGCGACTCCAACACGCTCGTAGCACCCCGTAGAGCAGCCCCAGCGCATCAGATGGCTCGCTTGCGAGCTGCAACACCGATCCCGCGACCACCCGAACTCCGGCCGCCGCCTTGGAGCTCGCCGTCGTCGGCTCCGGCCACCATAGGTCCGGCCACCACCACCACTCGACGCGCGCCAACGAGAGCTCTCCAACGAGCCCAAGAACGGCCTCGTCCGTGCCCTGTGGGCGTTTTCTGAGCTGCGCCACCGTCTCAGGCCTCGCCGGCATCGAGTCGCCGGTGGGTTTGACCCACTTTGACCATGTCTGGGCCCCCGTGTGTCGATGACATGTGGGGCCGGCCTCTGACTAGAGTTAGTTTATGTTTTAGTTAGTGCTAATTACCACTGTTAGAGGTTAATCACCTCGCTAACTAAACTTTGTATCACTGACATGTGGGCCCACGCCCACTGACACTTTTAGTTAGGATTAAATTAGCACTAATAGTCTCTGTTAATTAGTCTAGTCTCTGACCAGTGGGTCCCAGCGTCAGGTTTGACCTGGACCAGCCCCGTTGACCACTGACGTCACCCTAACGCGATGCTGACGCATTAATTCAATTATTGGAATTATTCTTATTCAGGAAATTCCAGAAAATATCCCAAACTTCTAAAATTCATAGAAATTCAACCGTAACTCCAAATCAAATAATTTATATATGAAAAATTATCAGAAAAATCCAAAGAATCTGTTTATGGCATTTTCATGCATGTTAGAACAACTTATGGCTACTGTTTAGGACAAATCATTGAATAGCATTTAAATAACCACATGTGGAGTTTGAATTTGAACCTAGGGTTCAAACCAACTTCATTTAACTTGCTGCTAGTTGCATTAGCTCAAACCACAACATATTGCCATGTCATGATCATGCATCATATTGTTGCATTGCATTGATTGTGTTCTTCCTTGTTTGCCGGTAATTGTCCCCTCTTGATAGACGTGTACCGACGATGTGATCGATGACACCGATGAAGAACTATACTATCTTCAGAAGTGCCAGGCAAGAAAAACCCCCTTGTTCATTCCGATAAAATCCCACTCTCTCGCTCCTGCTCTCTTTTACTGCATTAGGACAACAACGATTCATCTGTTACTTGCTGCGGTAGCTGAACCCCTTTATCCTTTGCATGACCTGTCATTACCACAGTAAATAGATGAAACCCACTAGCATGAGTAGGAGTTGTTTGAGCCCTGATGTGCCTACTCATTCATGCTTGTTTGTCATGCCTGCTACTGCTTAGAGTTGAGTCAGGTCTGATTTATCGGGAATGAATCAGAGGTGTGTGAACATGTCCTACCGTTGAGAGCTAAGTATGTGAACACGATTTGGTAAAGGTAGCGGTGAGAGGCCATGTAGGAGTAGATGGTGGGTTGTCTCGTTGCAGCCGTCCTCAGGAACTGAGTTCTATGTTTGTGATCCATGAACAGTTACTACCACACATTGGGTTCCGGTAACTCGACCCCTCTCGACTTATTAATCAACATGATCTCTGTCCAGGAGTTGCAACTAGTTTCTGGTGTTTGTAGGTAGTGTTAGTAGTCTACCAAGTGGCACCCGGTACAGGTGGGCTTGGGACAGACTAGGCACAGTGGCACGGTGTACCAAGTGGCACCCGGATGGTGGGCTTGGGAACCCTGCTCACATCATTTGGGGCCGTGAGCGACACCCCGGCCGGATCTCCTTGCGGATGGAACCCGAATAGGCGATAAACCTGGACGAGAGACTTGTGTGGTTAGTCAGGTCGTGGCCGACACCCTCGCTGGGCTTCCGCTTGAAGGTTGCCGAGTACATGTCATGTAAACGGCGGTAAGTGGTGAGAGCGTGTGTGAAGAAGTACACCCCTGCAGGGTTATCATTATCTATTCGAATAGCCGGATTCCTCGCATATGGAAACTTGGACCCCTTGCATAGTTCATAGACAAGTGAAAGTGGATACTCTAAAATGCGCAAGATAAGTGTGAGTGCTATGGATGGCGTACTCATAGGGAGACGGGAGCGGATCCATAGTGGTGTATTGATATGGTGAATATGTGGACTCGTGTGCGCCACCTCAAAAGAGTTACTTGCATTCGTAGTTCAGGTTAGCCACCGAGTCAAAGCTGGCTTGCTGCAGTTAAAGTCCACCACCCCCTTTGTTGATAATGATGCATATGTAGTTAGTTCTGATGTAAGTCTTGCTGGGTACATTTGTGCTCACGTTTGCCTACTTTACGTTTTTGCAGAGAGACTTCAGTCTCGCTAGTAGTACTGCGTGGACTTCGATGTTTAGCTTGTTACCTCAGCTACGATCTTGTGCCCTCGGCAGGATCTAGTAGAGAGTCAGGCTTCTCAGCCTTTTTCATTTGTAGATGTCTGTACTCAGACATGTTGAGGTTCCGCTTGTGCTTTGACTTGTATGCTCTGAATGTTGGGTCATGAGACTCATGTTTGTAATATCTCGCTCCTCGGAGCCTATTGGATAATACTTGAGTTGTAGAGTCATGTTGTGATGTCATGTTGTATTTGCACATATTGAGCATATTGTGTGTATGTTATTGAAATGCTTGGTATGTGTGGGATCTGACTATCTAGTTGTTTACCCTTAGTAGCCTCTCTTACCGGGAAATGTCTCCTAGTGTTTCCACTGAGCCATGGTAGCTTGCTACTGCTCCGGAACACTTAGGCTGGCCGGCATGTGTCCTTCTTTGTTCCTGTGTCTGTCCCCTCGGGGAAATGTCACGCGATGAATTCCGGAGTCCTGTTAGCCCGCTACAGCCCAGTTCACCGGAGTCCTGCTAGCCCAGCGCTACAGCCTGGATTCACTCGCTGATGACCGACACGTTCGATGCTGGGTCATGGATGCCTGTCCCTGTAAGTTTGTGCCACTTTGGGTCTACGACTAGCCATGTCAGCCCGGGCTCCTTATCATATGGATGCTAGCGACACTATCATATACGTGTGCCAAAAGGCGCAAACGGTCCCGGGCAAAGGTAAGGCGACACCCGTGGGGATACCATGCGTGAGGCCGCAAAGTGATATGAGGTGTTACATGCTAGATCGATGTGGCATTGAGTCGGGGTCCTGACAGCTTTCCCCTACATCTGCTAGCCCACCACTGAAAGAGGTCTTGCAACGTACTCAACTATGCTAGAGCCCATAATAGCTTCTGGCTGCACACGGAAGTTTCTAGCATGAATAATCTTATGATCCCTTTTAGCCCGAGTGGCGGTCCATAGGAGAATCATACGGTACCCCGGGATTTCAAAAAAAAAAACAGGCAACACTGGGTTCCCCAGGTGCCTCAATCCACCCAGATGTGTATTAAAGTAGCCACCTTAAGTTAACCATTAGATAACAATACTCACATATGTCATGGATACACTCATCCAATCCACGTCTACAAGCATAGCATAGCAATATAAGCAACGTAGAAGTAACTCCCAAAGGTTTGATAATGAACAGGACAATAGGTACTACCTTATCTACTTCCCAAAACCCACATATTAATCAAATCCTAACCATACAATTATTTGAGTACTGATCTAATACAATAAAACTGGGTAGTAAAGAATCAAAGTGTTACTTGCCTTGCTAATGATCCGTGAAACCTAGAGACTCGTAGTAGCACGCTTCGCACTCCGGGTACTCTATCGCAAAAAACAAGCATACAATAAGAACTCAACTGTAAGCACGGGTAAAACTCAAATAAGAGATCTAACTAGAAAGTTCAACTTAAGAACTCCGGTTTGCAAAAAGAATCAAATCAAACGAAGCAATGAAACTCAAACTATGAAAGAAACAAGCTCCGTTTACTAATCTGAACTTAAGTCAAATTTTACAGTAGCAAAAACCTGTTTAAGTTGGTTAAACAGAAAGAGGGCTTTGAGACGAAACTCTAGGCACTTGAATCGCCTGATTTCGATAAACGAGCGAAAAGATAAACTAAAACGAAAATCAGGGCAGAAATCGCGATCGAAAATAATCACGGAAAAACCCTGGAAAAAGAAAAACTGACGAACAGGCTAAAGAACGAACGTTCGCTGTCTGCGGCTAACGAGTGAACACCGTTCGTTAAAACGAATGTACGGACGAACATCCGCTAAATAACTAAACCGGAAAATAAAACCGATCTAATCTAAAACACGAAACAAGGGTTTAAATAAAAACCGATCGGTTTTTACCTAAACAAATAAAACGACGGCGGATCGGATCGTATTGGATCGGGACCGGCGGCTCCGACGGCATCTTCGGCGAGGTGGGGCGCTGCGGCGGCGGCGGATCTGAGGCGGGGTCGGCGGCGAGGCGATGGCGTCGGGCTCCGGGGCGGCGGCCGCTTGGGGCGGTGGCGTCGGGCTCGAGGTAGCGGCGACGACGTCGGTGGCGGGGTGGTGGTGAGGCGGTGGGGCTGGGGTATTTAAAGGGGGGGTCCGGCGGCTTGGGAAAGGGGACGACGAGGAGGAGTCCTCCCCGGACTCGGCGGCGGCGGAGTCTTCGGCCGGACTCCGGTCGGAGTCGGTCTGGCGGGGGCGGGACGACGAGGCCGGCCCGGCTCGGCTGGGCCGCTGGCCCAGTCGGGCGAGCACAATTTTTTTTAAATAAGATTCCACCGAAAATAAATTCTAGAAAAATAAATAAAAATCTAAAAATGTCAAAACAAATTTTCACCATCTAAATAAAAAATTTAGAACAAGATGAACATTTTCTTGGCCTAAAAATGCAATTTTGAAAACGTGCTATTTTTCCAATTCAAATAAAATTGCAATAAATTCCAAATAAAAACATTTATTTGATTCTAATGTTTTTCCTCTAATATTTCATTTATTTTGGAGAAGTCATTTTATCTCCTCTCATATATTTTTATTTTAGAAATATTAGGAAAGAAAAATAATCAAAACCAATTGATCCTCTTTTTTCAAAATTTGAGAAAACTCAAATATGAAAATAATGAAATCCCCAACTCTCTCCATGGGTCCTTGAGTTGCGTAGAATTTCTAGGATCAAGCCAAAATGCAATAAAATATGATATGCAATGATGATATACTGTATAACATTCCAAATTGAAAATTTGGGATGTTACAAACCTACCCCCCTTAAGATGAATCTCGCCCTCGAGATTCGGGTTGGCTAGAAAATAGGTGAGGGTGATCCTTCCGTAGGTCTTCCTCTCGCTCCTAGGTGGCTCCACTGAACTTTGCAGAACTTGATAACTTTGTTGCGGGTGACTCGGCTAGCAAACTCGAGAATCTTCACTGGTTTCTCCTCGTAGGTCAAATCGCTATCCAACTGAATCGCTTCCAGTGGCACGGTATCTCTTAGAGGAATATCAGCCATCTCTGCGTGGCACTTCTTCAACTGGGAAACGTGGAACACATCGTGAACTCCTGGAAATCCTTCTGGCAACTCCAACTTGTAAGCAACTTCTCCCATACGTTCCAAAACTTTGTATGGTCCCACAAAATGTGGTGCTAACTTTCCCTTAACTCCAAAACACTTAACTCCTCGAAGTGCGGACACTCGAAGATAAACTCTGTCTCCGACTTCGTAAACTGTCTCCTTGCGTTTAGAATCCGCATAGCTCTTCTGCCTGGACTAGGCTACCTTGAGCCTATTGCGAATCAGCTTAACCTTCTCTTCAGACTCTTTAATCAAATCTGGTCCAAACAACTGACGGTCTCCAACTTCATCTCACAACAACGGTGTCCTGCACCTCCTTCCTTACAAAGCTTCGAAAGGGGCCATATTCAAACTTGCTTGATAACTGTTGTTGTAAGAGAACTCTGCATATGGCAAATTGTCGTCCCAACTAGATCCATAATCTAGCGCACAAGCTCCCAACATGTCCTCCAGAATCTGATTGACCCTCTCAGTCTGTCTATCTGTCTGTGGATGAAAGGCTGTACCGAACTCTAGCGTGGTACCCAAAGTTTCGTGCAACTGATTCCATAACTTTGAGGTAAACTGGGTTCCTCTATCTGATACAATGGTCCTCGGAACTCCATGCAGGCATACGATCCTGGTCATATATATCTTTGCCAACTTAGCACTGGTATAAGTGGTCTTCACTGGGATGAAATGAGCTACCTTCGTTAAACGTTCGACTACTACCCATATCGAGTCATAGCCTGAACGAGTCCTGGGCAATCCCGTGATAAAATCCATGCCTAGCTTATCCCACTTCCATTCGAGTATCGACAATGGCTATAGCAATCCAGCTGGCTTCTGATGCTCTGCCTTCACTCTCTGACATACATCACAGACTACTACATACTCTACAATATCCTTCTTGATTCCGGTCCACTAGAAACTATCCTTCAAATCCAGATACATCTTGGTATTTCCTGGGTGAATCAAATATGGCGAATCATGGGACTCCTGCAGAATCAACTTCCTGATCTCCTGATCATTGGGCACATATACGCGGTCCTCAAACCATAAGGTATCGTGCTCATCCTCACGAAATCCCTTAGCTTTTCCTTTGCTCATCCTTCCCTTTATCTCGACAATCTCCTTGTCCGTCTTCTGAGCTTCTCTGATCTTATCCATCAAAGTAGACTGAATCTCCAATGCTGCTACATAGCCTCTCGGAACTATCTCCAAACATAGCTCGCGAAGATCCTCTGCTAACTCCTTGGGTAACTCTCCGGTCATGAGTGTGTTGACATGGCTCTTGCGGCTCAATGCATTCGCTACTACGTTAGACTTTCCTGGATGATAATGCAACCGCATATCATAATCCTTAATGAGCTCCAACCATCTCCTTTGCCTGAGATTCAACTCCTTAAGATATACTTCAAACTCTTGTGATCCGTGTACACCTCACAATGGTTTCCGATGAGAAAATGTCTCCATGTATTCAACGCATGCACTACGGCTGCTAACTCCAAATCATGTGTAGCATAATTCAACTCATGGGGTTTAAGCTGTCGTGAGGCATATGAAACAACTCTTCCCTCCTGCATAAGCACTGCTCCAAGTCCTCGACGAGAAGCGTCGCAATATACGTGGTAATCCTTGCGCTGATCTGGCAGAATCAACACTGGTGCTGTAACCAAATGTTTTTTCAACTCCTGGAAACTAGCCTCACATTCCTCAGTCCATTTGAACTTGGTGTCCTTCTTCAAAAACTTAGTCATGGGTTTTGCAATCTTTGAGAAGTTCTCGATGAACCTCCGGTAGTATCCTGCGAGTCCAAGAAAACTCCGGATCTCTCCAACTGACGTGGGCGCTTCCCAATTTGTCACAGTGACAACTTTGGTGGGGTCTATTGCTATTCCTTCTCCGGATATAACATGTCCGAGGAATCCAACTTCCTTCAACCCAAACTCACACTAGCTGAACTTGGCATATAACTGATGTTCTCTGAGCTTCCCAAGTACCAAACGCAAATGCTCCTTATGCTCCTCTTCATTCTTTGAATAAACCAGAATATCACCAATGAACACCACGACGAACTTATCCAGAAACTCCATAAACACCTTGTTCATCATGTTCATGAAATAGGCAGGTGTGTTAGTCAGGCCAAATGACATAACTATATACTCATATAGCCCGTACCTTGTGGTAAAAGCTGTCTTAGGTATATCCTACTCTCGAATCTTCAACTGGTGGTATCCTGATCGCAGATCGATCTTGGAAAATACTTTAGCTCCTTGCAACTGGTCAAACAAATCATTGATCATCGGTAGTGGATACTTGTTCTTGATCGTTACTTCATTCAATCCTTGATAATCAACAACCATCCTCAATGATCCATCCTTCTTCTCTACTAGAAGCACTGGTGATCCCCAAGGTGACGAACTTGGGCGAATATAGCCTTTATCCAGTAACTCCTTAATCCGCTTCTTAATTTCCTCCAAATCCTTTGCGGGCATCCTGTACGGTCTCTTAGATATTGGCCCTGTGCCTGGCAAAAGCTCAATCAAAAACTCAATGTCTCTATCCGGTGGCATGCCTGGCAACTCTTCTGGAAATACATCAGGGAAATCCTTCACCACTGGTACTTCCTCCTGTACAACTCCTGATAAGGAATTCACTTGAGTTCTCTTCGGCACATGCCAGGATGCATACTTAATCCTTCTTCCTTCTGGGGTGGTGAGAAAAATTGACTTACTGGCGCAATCGATGTTTCCTCCATACACCGATAGCCAATCCATACCCAGAATCACATCCAAACCTTGCGACTCCAAGATTATCAGGTCTGAGGGGAAAACATGCCTACCTATGTTCAATGGCATCTGAAAACATCCTTGGCTTGCCATATACTCCGCTCCTGGCGAGCTTACTAACATAGGTGTTCTAAGAACTTTGGTGGGCAGTTTATACTTATCCACAAAGATCCTTGATATGTATGAATGGATGCAGCAGTATAAAAAAGAACGATTGCAGTAAATGACTTAACCAAAAACTTACCTATTACTGCATCTGGCTGTGCTTCAACCTCCTCCATGTTAACGTGGTTCACTTGTCCCCTGTTGAAAGGGTTTGGCTTCTTCCCAGAGCTTCCGTTGCCATTTCCATTCTTAGCTTCAGGACATTCATTGGCATAATGTCCAGTCTTCTCGCACTTGTAGCAAGTAATGTGGCTTAGATCCTTCTTGGCGGGTGTTGCTGGGTTGGAATGATTCTGGCCGTTGCTTCCTCCATTACCATTCCCATTCCTGGGGCCACTATGGTTGTGCGAACTTCCTCCATTGTGGTTGTGACCTCCATGGTTATGCTGAAAAGGTCCTCCCGAGTTCGGAGTAAAACGGGGCCTCTGCCGAGCTTCAGAATTGTACTTCCCTTGTCCATACTTCCTCTTGCGGTTGTCAATCTTCTACTGCTTCCCTTTAATCATGAGAGCTTTATCTACCAACTCCTGGTAGTTGTTGAAGGTTGCCACCATCAACTGCATGCTCAGCTCATCATTCAGTCCTTCCAGAAACTTCTCCTGCTTAGCTGCATCCGTAGCAACGTCATCTGGGGCATAACATGCTAACTTACTAAAATCATCCACATACTGGCCAACTGTGTGTCCTCCTTGGTGCAAGTTGTGAAACTCACGCTTCTTCATTGCCATAGCTCCTGCTGAAACATGGGCAGTATGGAAAGCCTGCTAAAACTAGTCCCATGTGACATTGTCGATGGGGTAAGTGGCTGTGAAATTCTCCCACCATGATTTTGCGGGTCCATCAAGCCGATGTGCGGCAAAATGCACTCTCTCCGCATCTGTGCATCCTGCAGTGGTCAACTCCCTTGCAATCTTGCGGAGCCAATCATCTGAAACTATCGGCTCGGTGCTACTGGAGAACACCGGCGGATTCAACCTTAAGAAACGGGCTAAGTGATCAAGAGGTGGTGGTGGTGGTGGGTTTTTGTTATTATTGTTCCCTTGATTCTGATTCTGGACTAGTATCTGCATCAATGCATTCTGCTGCTGGATCAACTGAGTGAGCTCTAGTGGGAAAGCAAATCCATTGTCGCGTCTCGGAGGCATCTGAGGGTTTAGAAAAGATGAGAAAATAGAATAGAATGAGGTCTAGAGAGAAAAACACTGCCCATAAGCATATGAGACAAACACAATCATATGACTTCAATCAATTCAAATAAGGGCATACAACGGTCTAACTATCGTTACAAAAGTGCTTGGACTATGCTATATACATGGGGGAATACTACTACTATTATGGTGGTCGACTAAAAAAATTGATCGGTCGAAGACTCCATGATATCTGCTCCAGCTTCATCAATATAGTCATCATCGCTATCGTCAGGGTCTGAGTTGGTGTCGTCGATGATGATGTAGTTCTCCGGGCAAGTGGAATCGTTGTCATCTCCTCCTGGTGTGGGGTCTCCCATGAATATTCCTAGATTCTTCTTCAGATCATCATTCTTCTCCATGAGTATCGTCATTTCCTCCTCATATCCATCACGTGTAGACTTGAGTTCTTCCTCCAGCTCCGTGATCCTGGTCATTGCCTTCTTCAGATCTATCATGCCTGCGGACATCTGGTTCTCCTGGCATCAAATGTGCTGGTTTAACTCCTGGATGAAAGCTGCAATAGATCTATCCTTCCTGATGTCGATCATCTCCCATTGCTCATCTCGGCGCCCACAAATCTGGTAGATAGTATCCTTGAGATCCTTGTGGTACACTTCTCCAATGTGTCCCATGGTGATGTGGGCTGCCATGCTCTTTCCTAGACTCCAGGTTGGTGCATCAAAGGAAAAATCTATGGGCTTAGTGACTGGCATGAACGTCCTTCCTGGAACTTGAACTCGAATCATCCAATGCTCCTCTTCTGGTAAAGTGGCGATGTAGGTCCCGGTGAAACTTAGTAGTCCGATGTTCAGGTATCTAGTAACTTCCTTCAAATGTCGTCCAAAAGGTGTATCTTCATCTGGCTGAGTGAACTTGTTCCTTGCATCCGCCATCCTAAAGAGTAGGAAAGGGAGAGGAGTCAGAAATGAGAAGAGAGTAGTGATCCAGGGCTTTAGCTTAGTGGTCGTGTCCTACAGTCAGTGTGTGCTCTAATACCATCTTGTAGCGACCAGACCTCAACCAGTCTGATCTCTGTGCATCAGTGTTATCCCTAGATCGGTAATGCTGACATGCACAGTAATTGAAAGATTTATAACAGAATAGCAATCACACACTTATTACATCGAATGTCTCAAAAGAGAACTTATTACAATAAATATGGCTTAAGGCCATCTAAATATGATAATAGTGGAAGGCTTGGAAGATAAAGTGAGTCCATCAACTCCAACGGCATCATTGAGTGAAAGATCATGACCTAAGGCACCTTACTCGTCGTCTGAAAAGTCTGCAACATGAACGTTGCAGCCCGAAACGGGTCAGCACATGGAATATGCTGGCAATGTAACACATAGAGTAATGAACAGAATAAATGCTATCACTACATGCATATTTGGCTGGTGGAAAGCTCTATGGTTACAGTTTTGTATAAAGCCAATTTTTCCCTACAAAAATGAATAAATTTTATTTATCTATCTTGGTGGTTGTTAAACATTGAGAAGGTTCACCCAACTCAATCCCAATTAAGCATCATCATTAAACCCAATCAAATTATTTTAAGAGTGATGAGATCCACATGATAATCCAAGAACTAGATACTCAAAACGTCCATAACCGGGGACACGGCTAACCATGATTAGTTTGTACACTCTGCAGAGGTTTGCGCACTTGTCCCCACAAGACTCGAATACATCCATGGTCAGAGAAACGAGACAAAGTCTTTCTAAAACTATAACTCTTTACTCTGGGTGGACAGTTACACCTACTTTCCCCTACATCTGCTAGCCCACCACTGAAAGAGGTCTTGCAACATACTCAACTATGCTAGAGCCCATAATATCTTGTGGCTGCACACGGAAGTTTCTAGCATGAATGATCTTATGATCCCTTTGAGCCTGGGTGGCGGTCCATAGGGGAATCACACGGTACCCCGGGATTTCCAAAAAAACAGGCAACACTGGGTTCCCCAGGTGCCTCAATCCACCCAGATATGTATTAAAGTAGCCCCCTTAAGTTAACCATTAAATAACAATACTCACATCTGCCATGGATACACTCACCCAATCCACGTCTACGAGCATAACATAGCAATATAAGCAACGTAGAAGTAACTCCCAAAGGTTTGATAATGAATAGGACAATAGGTACTACCTCATCTACTTCCCAAAACCCACATATTAATCAAATCCTAACCATGCAATTGTTTGAGGACTAATCTAATGTAATAAAACTGGATAGTAAAGAGGTATGATCAATGTGTTACTTGCCTTGCTGATGATCCGTGAAACCTAGAGACTCGTAGTAGCACGCTTCGCACTCTGGGTACTCTATCGCAAAAAAACAAGCATACAATAAGAACTCAACTAGAAGCACGGGTAAAACTCAAATAAGAGATCTAACCAGAAAGTTCAACTTAAGAACTCCGGTTTGCAAAAAGAATCAAATCAAACGAAGCAACGAAACTCAAACTGCAAAAGAAACAAACTCCATTTACTAATCTGGGATTAAGTCATTTACAGTAGCAAAAACCTGTTTAAGTTGGTTAAACAGAAAGAGGGCTTTGAGACAAAACTCTAGGCGCTTGAATCGCCAGATTCCGATAAACAAGCGAAAAGATAAACTAAAACAAAAATTAGGGCAGAAATCGCGATCGAAAATAATCGCGGAAAAACCCTAGAAAAAGAAAAACTGATGAACAGGCTAACGAACGAACGTTCGCTATCTGCGGCTAATGAGTGAACACCGTTTGTTAAAACGAACGTACGGACGAACATCCGCTAAATAACTAAACCGGAAAATAAGATCAATCTAATCTAAAAAAATGAAACTAGGGTTTAAATAAAAACCGGTCGGTTTTTACCTAAAGCGAAAAAAACCGGCGGCGGATCGGATCGGATTGGATCGGGACCGGTGGCTCCGGTGGTGTCTCCGGCGAGGTGGGGCACTGCGGCGGCGGCGACGGCGGATCCGAGGCGGGGTCGGCGACGGGCGGCGGGGAGGCGAGGGGCGGCGGCGAGGCGACAACGTCGGGCTCCGGGGCTGTCGGCGTACTGGGAACGGGGGTCCCCAGACTTGCCTGCCTGCGGCCTGTGGCGTGGCTCAAGCAGTGGCCCAGTGCGGCCCATCTTCATCAACTCAAGCTCAAGACCCTCGCGAGGGACCAAGCCTCGCGGGGCGGACGACAGGAAAGCTTCCTCAGGAGTAGCCTTGTCAGGCTGGCTCGCGAGGAGGCGGAGAGATCAAGGCAGGGGTACCTCGTGAGGTGCCCGTGACGCAAGCCATGATGATCGAGGCCAGGCGGGCGCCGGCCTGCGTAGTGTCCTTGTTTCCCCTTTGGTGCAAAGGGAGTAAGCACAAGCCAAGGCATCAGGCAAAGGCTACCCTTTCGGTGCAACAAGACCAAGACCAGCAGAATGGCAGAAAGGAGGTCACCGTGGAGCCCAGGACGGTGTCATCGTCAGAGTCTTTGACAGGCGAGGTCCAACTTTAGTCAGGATAAGTGTACTAGATGTTTCCCTTCAAAATGACCAATTGTGGGCGCCCTTCCCGCTCAATATTTGGAAAGATGACCAGTGCCTCTCACTCTATATATAGGGCTATCCACCATAGTATAGATGCAGCTGGAATCGACCCCTCCAAAGGGACAACACCACCACAAGAACACCCCTCGTGAGGCTGTTCTTCCTTTGTACTGTTCTTCATCAGCCCCAGAGGCAATCCACCACACCACAAACTAGAGTAGGGTATTACACCGCAACGGTGGCCCGAACTAGTATAAACCTTGCATCTCTTGTGTTGCTCATCGTGTAGCCTAGATCCTTTGCGAGGCGACGAGACGTGAGTTGGTAGAGGAGCGATCTTTGCGTGCACCCCAAAATTCGAACCTCAAGGGTCTGCCGGAACCCGCAATCCGACATTTGGCGCGCCAGGTAGGGGTGCACCGAAGCTCTCCCCGTCAGCAACTGTCTCCATCAACCTCGCGCTTCGCCCTCAAGGTTGGAAACGCGACGTCCGCTCTGGCCGCGGAGGCCGGCCCGGGGCCCCGGGGGCTCCGGGCTCTGACCCCCGCCTTGCGACGGGTGCAGTGGCCAAACAAGTTCAAGCCGGAGGTACCGCCACGCTACGATGGCATGACGGATCCGCTAGTCTTCTTACTGGCGTATGAGGAGACCCTCCTCAAGGCCGGAGGTGACGGCCGGGTCATGGCCAACTGGCTGCCCATGGCACTCGCTGGCGTCCCACGCATGTGGTTACCCCATCTGCCGGCGTCTTCAGTGGGCTCCTGGGAGGAACTGCGCGGCCTCTTCCTCGCCCGACACGCGGCCCCGGCGCCTCCAGTCGTCGCGGTGCTCCTAGGGGGCTCGCAGGCACCACCCACGTGCCGCCACATCAAGCCGTTCGTCCGCCAGGTCGGCGCTGCCGAGGCTCGCCGCCTAGCTCTTCCGGGATGGGCGTCACCCAAGGCCGACTTAACCTTCGGCTTGGATGATCACCCCGCCAACACCGCTTGCTCAGGCGCACTCCCAATGCTGTGTACTCCTACTATCTGCCAGGTGGCCGTCACCAGGACCCTCATCGACAGCGGGGCCAGCCTCAATGTGTTCTCGGTCGAAGCCTTCAGCCTCCTCCATGTGCCGCTGGAGCGACTTCGGCCCAGCCAGCCCTTTTCGGGCGTCGGGGGCAGCCCCACCGGCTCCCTGGGGCAGATCCGCCTCCCGGTGACGTTCGGCACCCAAGCCAACTTCCGCATGGAGCTGGTCGACTTTGATGTCGCCCACATCGGCCTCCCATACAACGCCATCCTCGGCTACCCAGCCTTGGCCCAGTTCATGGCAGCAACCCACCCGGCTTACAATCTGATGAAGATGCCCGTGAGCAGTGGTGTCCTCGCCATAGCTGTAGACGCAAGGGATGCTCTACATGCGCTCAAGCTCGCCTTCAAGACTGCCGCAGTGGCGCAGCCCGCCAGTGCCGACCCCCTCAAGGCCAAGGGGGCTGCGCCCACCAAAAAGAAGCAGTTGTTCACCCAGGACAAGGCTGAGACCAAGCAAATACCAGTCGACGAGGACGGGTCCTCCGGTGCCACCTTCACCATAGGCGCCAATCTGGATCCCAAGCAAGAGGAGACCCTGGTGAGGTTCCTGCGCGCAAACAAGGAGGTGTTCGCGTGGGAGCCCAAGCAACTGGCGGGGGTCCCCAGGCAGGTGATTGAGAACCACCTGAACGCATGTCCTAACGTACGCCCGGTAAAGCAAAAGGCAAGACGACAGTCCACCGAGAAGCAAGCTTTCATCATCCAGGAAACCCGCAAGTTGGAGGCCGTGGGAGTCATTTGCGAGGTTCGATACCTGGAGTGGCTGGCGAACCCTATCGTTGTGCCAAAGAAAGGAGGGAAGAAGCGCATGTGCGTCAATTTTACCAACCTCAGCAAAGCCTGCCCGCAGGATCCGTTCCCACTCCCCCGCATCGACCAGATCATCGAATCTACTGCTGAGTGCGACCTATTGTGCTTCTTGGATGCCTTCTCAGGCTATCATCAAATCAAGATGGCGGTCGAAGATGTAGAGAAGACGGCTTTTCTGACCTCGTGCGGGGTGTACTGCTACACCTGCATGCCGCTCGGATTGCGCAACGCGAGCGCAACATTCCAGCGGCTAATGCACATCGCGTTAGGCCGGCAACTCGGGAGGAACTCTGTGGCGTATGTCGATGACATATTGGTAAAGTCTCGGGAGGTGAAGACCCTAATACAGGACCTGGAAGAAACCTTCATGAGCCTGCGAGAAGTGGACTTACGGCTCAACCCGGAGAAGTGCGTGTTCGGTGTACCCTCTGGCAAGCTCTTGGGTTTCCTCGTGTCACGCAGGGGGATAAAGGCTAACCTAGAGAAGGTCAAGGCAATTGAAGACATGAGCCTGCCGGCAACTCTCAGGGAAATGCAGAAGCTTGCCGGGCGGGTAACTGCGCTGGGGCGTTCCATCTCCAAGCTAGGGGAACGCGCTCTGCCCTTCTTCAAGCTGATGAAGAAGAAGGGCCCGTTTGAATGGACTCTGGAGGCCGACGAAGCGTTCCAAGACCTCAAGAGGTACCTGACCAGCCCCCCTATGATGGTAGCGCCGCGCCCGCAGGAGCCCTTGCTGCTCTATCTCGCCGCCACACTGTACTCTGCAAGTGCCGCTCTGGTGGCCATTTGGGAGGAGCGCTGGACCAAGACTGCACCAGCTGCGGCAACCCCGGGGCAGGAAGGCCCCACGAGCGCCACGCCCGCAGCAGATACAAGCCCGCCTCAACAAGAAGGCGTCCACGAGGCCGAGGGGGCTCTACAGGTTTGTCAAGAACCAGGGGCTTTCGCGCCTCAGGGGATGCTCGACTCCTCAGGCCATCGCTGCACCAGCCCTTGTTGAGCATTCCGTGTATTTCGTCAGCACGGTGCTGAGGGACGCCAGGGCGCGGTACCCCATGCCTCAGAAGCTCCTGCTCGTGCTGTTAGTGGCCTCACGGAAGCTACGACACTACTTCTAGGGTCATCCAATCAAGGTGTCTCAGCATACCCGTTGGAAAGGGTACTCAGGAGTCCCAACTCAACAGGAAGGGTCGCCGAATGGAACATCGAGCTACAAGCATTTCAGCTGGAGTTCAGTACGACTAGGGTCGTTAAGGGAGCTGCACTTGCAGATTTTGTAGCAGAGTGGACAGAGGCGCCTGGGCTCGAGGCAGGCAAGGATCACTCGCTTTCCCCAGGAAGTGAAGCGCCGGATGGCTGGGTTATGTACTTCGATGGAGCTTTCTTGCGGCATGGCGCGGGGCCGGTGCAGTGCTCATATCCCCCACTCAGGACAAGCTCTACTACACCGTGCAACTCTGCTTCCAGCATGGGGAAAAGGTGTCCAACAATATAGCAGAATACAAGGGGCTGATAGGAGGCCTAAAAGCTGCGGTGGCCCTAGGGGTAAAGCGCCTCGTCATCAAGGGCGATTCCCAACTCCTCGTCAAATTCTCCAACAAGGTGTACGAGCCGAGAGATGAGCACATGGAGGCTTATCTACCAGAAGTTCACAAAATAGAGAAACAATTTTGGGGTTTGGAGTTGCAGCATGTGCCGCGCGGCACCAACCAGGAAGCTGACAACATCGCTAAGAGGGCGTCCAGGCGGCTGCCTCAGGAGCCCGGAGTCTTCGAAGAGAGGCTCTCCAAGCCCTCGGCGATGCCACCACCATCGGGCGGGGCGCAACCTCAGGCGGAGCTCCCCCAGCCGCCTGCCTCAGGAGCCCCGGCCTGTGGATCGACCTCCGGAGCACGCTTGCTCCTGGCGCTAGAGCCTCAGGAGGGATGTTGGACCGTGGAGCTCAAGAGCTACTTGACGGAAGGGACCCTGCTAGAGAAGGAGGAAGACGCAGAGCGCGTGGCGCGGCAGGCCACGGCATACTGCGTCCAAGATGGAGATCTTTACCGAAAGAGGCCGAACGACGTGTCCCTACGTTACATTTCCAGGGAGCAAGGAAAGGAGTTGTTAGCAGACATACACGGTGGAGACTGTGGGCACCACTCATCATCACGAACCTCGTTGGCAAGGCGTTCCACAGCGGTTTTTACTGGCCCACAACACTCAACGACGCCGTCGAGCTGGTAAAGGCCTGTGAAGCCTGCCAATTCCACGCCAAGAAAATCCATCAGCCGGCTCAGGGCCTGCAGACCATACCCCTCTCATGGCCATTCGCGGTTTGGGGGCTGGACATTCTGGGCCCATTTCTGCGGGCACCAGGGGGCTATCGCTATCTCTACGTCGCCATCGACAAATTCACCAAGTGGGATGAAGTGGAAGCTTTCCGCACCATCCCAGCAGGCTCCGCAGTCAAGTTCATCAAGGGCCTTGTGAGCCGCTTCGGGGTGCCTAACCGCATCATCACCGACAACGGTTCGCAGTTCACCAGCAATCTCTTTAAAACATACTGTGCTAACCTTGGAACGCAGATATGCTACGCTTCAGTGGTGCATCCTCGAAGCAACGGCCAGGCTGAGCGAGCCAACACGGAGGTACTGAAGGGCCTCAAGACCAGGACCTTCAAGAAAAAGCTGGAGGCCTACGGAAGGGGCTGGTACGACGAGCTCCAGTCTGTGCTATGGTCTATCCGCACTACCGTGACCAAGTAAATTAGAGAAAATCCATTCTTCCTTGTCTACGGAGCTGAAGCCGTCCTCCCTCACGAGGTCAAGCGTCGCTCCCGGCGGGTCCTGGCGTTCGACGAATCGCAATAGGATGCCATGCGGGGGACGGATCTCGTGCTAGGGGAGGAACGCCATCGGGAGGCTGCACTATGAGCGGCAAGATATCAACAGGCGTTGCGACGGAACCACTGCCGCAACATCTGCCCCAAGACCCTTGAGGTAGGAGACCTCATGCTCAGGCGGGTCCTCTCAAGGGAAGGGCTGCACAAGCTCTCTCCCATGTGGGAGGGCCCGTTCAAGGTTGTTCATGTTTCCAGGACCGGCTCAGCGCGCTTGGAGACCCAGGAGGGGGTGCCCATCCTGCACGCCTGGAACATTCAACACCTCCGGAGGTTCTACCCATGAGCAAGGCCCAGTGCCTGTGAAGAAGGACAATGCCTGTGAAGTTTACCGTTTTGGAAAAGGCCCGGTGCCTGTGAAGAAGGCCAATGCCTGTGAAGATTACCGTTTTGGAAAAGGCCCGGTGCCTGTGAAGAAGGCGAATGCCTATGAAGATTACCGTTTTGGAAAAGGCCCGGTGCCTGTGAAGAAGGCGAATGCCTGTGAATATCATCGCCCATGACACTCTCACGTAATAATGAGTGGGGCTGTATACGCCCCGGAGTCTCCGGAGTGCCACCCTTGGGCCTCGGGGGCTCCCGCCCACGCCCAGTGGTAGCACTTATCTCCACGTTGGTGAGAAGACGTCGAAGACTAGATTAGGTGCCGGACGCGGCTTTTCATTTGCTTTGTGCAGTTGGTTACTTCTTCTTTGTTTGAGGCTTTAATTGGAGTTGCTTTCAGTTTTGTGCGGCGCCCAGCCCACATTTCCTGTCTCTGCCCTACGCTTGAGCCTGCTTTCCGTTCGCGACCCTCGCGAGGGAGGATGCGCAGGCACCCTCGCGAGCGTCGCTTGGTTTAATCTCGTGAGGTCCATTGGCCTCAGTTTCCTGTGGGAGCACCCCTCCTCGTTGATGTCCCACGGGCATCGCAACGCAAACACTAGGCCCGAGCTGGTCGCCCCAGCGGCCGAAGACTGAAACTTAACCCCCCAGCAAGTTTCTTTTGCAGGACCCGAGATCCGTGGCATGGCCACTGACCGGAGCCTCCCGAGGCTAGCGTCGCCACAAGCTCTCCTGCTGAGCTAAGTTACTCCTACGCATGAACACGCGGCAACATCGCACACCACGGGGGTAACAGGAACATCATGGTAATTAAAAGTGATAGTCCAGCACGCCCCGTGGGGCCCCATACATCTCTTCCATTGCAGATAAACAAAATAGGTGCGGCTCGACCGGTGGCAACCTGAAGAAGAAGATCAGCCTCGCCCTCCGGGGCTCAGGAGGTCTCCTCTTCACGCTTCACTTGGGCGTGGCGGCGAGATGACCCACCTCCCCCTCGAAGCGAGCACGGCGGCGCGGTGGCTGGTCACGGCTGCCGCTGGAAGAGCTTCCATCGGAAGGGGAGCTGCCGAAGCTCGGAGAGCTACGGGCACCGCCGGGCGCATGCCCGACCTCGTCTTCGCCGTTTCTGTCGCCAAGGACGGGCAGACGACTTTCGTCGTCACCTTCGGGGCAGCACCCAACGCGGCGGCCGTCTCCCTTGAACACCCTCACAAAGAGGGTGGCATCGCCGTCGAACTTGAAGTGGAGAGTGCATCGCTGGCCAAGGCCACGCGCGCGGGCAAACTCTGCCAGCCGCGAGTCAGTGATACGTCTCCGTCGTATCTACTTTTCCAAACACTTTTGCCCTTGTTTTGGACTCTAACTTGTATGATTTGAATGGAACTAACCCGGACTGACGCTGTTTTCAGCAGAACTACCATGGTGTTGTTTTTTGTGCAGAAAATAAAAATTCTCGGAATGTCCTGAAACTCCACGGAACACCTTAGAAAAAATATAGAAAAATTCTTGCAAAAGATGAAGACCAGGGGGCCCACACCCTGCTCACGAGGGTAGGGGGCGCGCCCCCTACCTCGTGGGCCCCCTGGTGGCCCTCCGATGCCAACTCCAACTCCATATATTGGCTTTCAGGGAGAAAAAAATTAGAGAGAAGAAATCATCGCATTTTACGATATAGAGCCGCCGCCAAGCCCTAATCTCTCTCGGGAGGGCTGATCTGGAGTCCGTTCGGGGCTCCGGAGAGGGTTATTTGTCATCGTCGTCATCATCAACCATCCTCCATCACCAATTTCATGATGCTCACTGCCGTGCATGAGTAATTGCATCGTAGGCTTGCTGGACGGTGATGGGTTGGATGAGATTTATCATGTAATCGAGTTAGTTTTGTTAGGGTTTGATCCCTAGTATAAACTATGTTCTGAGATTAATGTTGCTATGACTTTGCTATGCTTAATGCTTGTCACTAGGGCCCGAGGGCCATGATTTCAGATCTGAACCTATTATGTTTTCATGAATATATGTGTGTTCTAGATCCTATCTTGCAAGTCTATAGTAACCTACTATGTGTTATGATCCGGCAACCCCGAAGTGACTATAATCGGGACCACTCCCGGTGATGACCATAGTTTGAGGAGTTCATGTATTCACTATGTGCTAATGCTTTGTTCCAGTTCTCCATCAAAAGGAGGCCTTAATATCCCTTAGTTTCCAATAGGACCCCGCTGCCATGGGAGGGTAGGACAAAAGATGTCATGCAAGTTCTTTTCCATAAGCACGTATGACTATATACGGAATACATGCCTACATTACATTGATGAACTGGAGCTAGTTCTGTGTCACCCTATGTTATGACTGCTACATGATGAACCACATCCGGCATAATTATCCATCGCTAATCCAGTGCCTATGAGTTTTGCATATACTGGTTTATGCTTATTTACTTTTCCTCTGCTACTGTTACAATCACTACAAAATACCAAAAACATTACTTTTATTGTCTTTACTTTTGTTACCGTTACCACTACTATCATATTACTTTGCTACTAAACACTTTGCTGCAGATACTAAGTTTCCAGGTGTGGTTGAATTGACAACTCAACTACTAATACTTGAGAATATTCTTTGGCTCCCCTTGTGTCGAATCAATAAATTTGGGTTAATACTCTACCCTCGAAAACTGTTGCGATCCCCTATACTTGTGGGTTATCAAGACTAGTTTCTGGCACCATTGCCGGGGAGCATAGCTCTATTCTTTGAGTCACTTGGGATTTATATCTGCTGGACACTATGAAGAACTTGAAAGATGATCGAACTACTATTTTGCCCTCAACGAGGGGAGGTAAGGGATTGCCATCTAGCCTTGCACTAGATTCTCCTTCTATGATGAGTAAGTTTGCGACACCTAAACCTACTACTGCTATTGATTCTGATATGTCGCATGTTATTGATGATGCCACTTCTGCTATGCATGATACTTATGATGAAACTACTTCTATGCTTGATACTACTATGCCACTTGGTGAATATCTTGATGAGCAAATTGCTAGGTCTAGAGAAAGAGAAATTATTGAACCTGAACACGATGATGTTAGTGATGATGAACCTATGCCTTCTATTCATGAGGGTTATCTTTTTAATGTTGAATCTTCTGCAGCTATTTTCGCTTGCCAGGATAGATATGAACTTAAGAGGTTGCTAGTTAAATGGAGTAAAGAATCTCTTAGAGATAGAATGAGACCCGACCCTGCTTTTGCTACTTCACCTATATGTGTTCCTGATCAGGACTATTATGATTTTTCTATTGATCCAGATATAATTACTTTGGTTGAATCTGATCCTTTTTATGGGTATGAATCTGAAACTGTTGTGGCACATCTTACTAAGTTAAATGATATAGCTGCCCTGTTTACTAATAATGAGAGATCGCGCTACCTTTATTTACTTAAGATATTTCCGTTCTCATTAAAGGGTGATGCTAAGATATGGTATAACTCTCTTGATCCTGGTTGTGTGCAAAGTCCCCAGCATATGATTTATTACTTCTCTACTATATATTTCCCCGCTCATAAGAAACAAGCTGCTTTGCGGGAAATATACAATTTTGTGCAACTTGAAGAAGAGAGTCTCCCACAATCTTGGGGGAGGCTTCTCAAGTTACTTAATGCTTTGCCTGATCAAACTCTTAAGAAACCTGAAATATTTGATATCTTTTATAATGGACTAACCGATGCTTCCAGAGATTACCTGGATAGTTGTGCTGGTTCTCTTTTCAGGGAAAGAACACCGGATGATGCTGAAATTCTTTTGAATAATATGTTGGCAAACGAAAATAATTGGGCACCTCCCGAGCTACCTTCTGAGCCAGTTCCTGAGCCAATTACTGAGCCTATTCCTAAACCAACTCCAAAGAAGAGAGGTGTTCTATTTCTCAGTCTCGAAGATATGCAAGAGGCAAAGAAATCTATGAAAGAAAAAGGTATTAAAGCCGAAGATGTCAAGAATTTACCTCCTATTGAAGAAATACATGGTCTTAATTTACTGCCTGTTGAAGAAGTATATGATCTCAATTACTTATTTAATGAAGAACCTCCTGATATCCCGACACAGGTAGTAAAGGTAAATTCTCTCTATAGATATGATAAAGCTAAAGTCCCTCCTACTAAAATTGCTAGTCAGTGCTTGGATGAGTTTGATGACTTTATGTTTAAGCAAGACGACTTTAATGCTTATTTTGGTAGACAATTAAAACAGAATACCTTTACGATTAAGCGCTTGGGTGATTATATGGCTGATATTAGAGGCGAACTTAAACTTGTTAGTAAGCATGCTTCTATGGTTACCACTCAAGTAGAACAAGTACTTAAAGCTCAGAAAGAAGTGCTTGATGAAATGAATAGTAAGAAAAATGACTATGCTGTTAGAGTAGCTACTAGAACTGGTAGAATGACTCAGGAACCTCTGTATCCTGAAGGCCACCCTAAGAGAATCAAGCAAGATTCTCAGAGAAACAATATTGATATACCTAGTTCCTCTAAAAGGAAGAAAAAGAAAAATGATAGGACCTTGCGAACTTCTAGTGAACCTATCGCTGAACCACCTGAGAATCCAAATGATCTCTCTATTTTTGATGCTGAAACTCAATCAGGTGACGAACATGAACCTAGTGATAATGTTAAAGATAATATTCATGTCGATGCTCAGCCTAGTAATGATAATGATGTAGAGATTGAACCTGCTGTTGATCTTGATAACCCACAATCAAAGAATCAACATTATGATAAAGGAGATTTTGTTGCTAGGAAACATGATAAAGAAAGGGAACCATGGGTTCAGAAACCCATGCCTTTTCCTCCGAAACCATCCAAGAAAAAGGATGATGATGATTTTGAGCTCTTTGCTGAAATGATTAGACTCATCTTTTTGTGTATGCAATTAACTAATGTGCTCAAAACAAATCCTTATGCTAAGTATATGAAGGATATTATTACTAATAAAAGAAAGATACCTGAAGCTGAAATTTCCACCATGCTTGCTAATTATACTTTTAAGGGTGGAATACCAAAGAAACTTGGAGATCCCGGAGTGCATACTATACCATGCTCCATTAAAAGAAGTTATGTTAAAACTGCTTTATGTGATCTTGGAGCCGGTGTTAGTGTCATGCCTCTCTCTTTACATCGTAGACTTGACTTGAATAAGTTGACACCTACTGAAATATCTTTGCAAATGGCTGATAAATCAACTGCTATACCTGTCGGTATTTGTGAGGATGTGCCTGTTGTAGTTGCAAACATTACTATTTTAACGAACTTTGTTATTCTCGATATTCCTGAGGATGATAGTACATCTATTATTCTTGGAAGAGCTTTCCTTAATACTGCAGGGGCCGTTATTGATTGCACCAAAGGCAATGTCACTTTTCATGTTAATGGCAATGAGCACACGGTGCATTTTCCGAGGAAACAACCTCAAGTTTATAGTATCAACTCTATTGGAAAAGTTCCATCGATAATATTTGGAGGTTTCGAATTTCCTCTCCCTACTGTCAAGAAAAAGTATGATATTCTTATTGTTGGGGATTTTCATATCCCTGTTGAGGTAACTTAGTGTTATTCGAAATTTCTCCGGTTCCGGGATTATTCGGAATGGGTTTGTTAACAAGACTTGATCAACCTTGTTAGTGGATTCTTTTTGATGATCACGAGATGGATGAAACTAGAAGCACAACATTCTATATCCTCTTTATATTTTCTGTTATTTAGTAGAAATAAAGTAAAATAATATTTTTCTGTCTGTTTCCTGACTTATTCGTGCAATACTAAAATATCCTGAAAATAAAAGTCCTCAGAATGCCATGCCAATTTAATATGATTTTTTCGGGAATATTTGAGAATTTACTATGCAAAAATTACCACGGGTTAGCTGCCACATGGCCACGAGGGTGGAGGGCGCGCCCTACCCCCCTGGGCGCGCCCCCTGCCTCGTGGGCCCATGGTGGCCCTCCTCCACTTATTCCTGCACCCATCTTCTTCCTCTGCCTCACACAAACACGAAAAACCAACTCAAGCACGAGTTCCAGCCCCCGTTGCTGTGATTTTCGATCTCCTTGCTCAAAGCACCTCTCGCAAAACTATTTGGGGAGATTGTTCCTTGGTATGTGACTCCTCCATTGGTCCAATTAGTTTTTTTCTAGTGCTTTATTCTTTGCAAATTTGTGCTGCATAGGTGACCATGTTCTTGAGCTTGCATGTCAAATTTATATGGTTCCAAGTAGTTTCAACGCTTTATATAGGCCCTAGGCACTTGTGGGAGTTGTTGCTATCAATTTTATTAAAGTTGGTTCACTTTTATTTGAAGTTACTAAAAATTTCAGAATTTTTTCAGAGGAAACAATATGCTTAGGAGGATGTTCCAAGGTGGTCATTCAAGGAAGCAAGGTCCCAGGCTTGCAATACGTGATGCTGACGAGGAACCACCAAGAAACGCTCCTGTGAGGCCCTGTGAATGGCCGTCGGCAAATTTTATGAATCAAGTGGGAATCAAAGAAGAATTTAGCGCATATTTGAGTAACACCGGTCTTGAGGACTTTGAAGATGACAAATGCCCCCAGTATCATGATCTCACAAGTTCATTTGTGAGGAGGTTTGAGTCTTCAACTTCGTGAAATTCTCTTATAGTCATGTTTGACCTTTATGACAAATTATATACCATGGACTTAGAGGATTTCACTTCTGCTTGCAAACTTCCATCATGGGGTAATGTCAGGGATCCCCCTAAATCTGAATATAGACTTTCTTGCTAGAATAACTGTGGGGGAATCTAGAGATATAACACAAGCCACTTTAGGGAGCATTCACTTTCCTGCTGTACATTATTTTGCTCTCTTTATAGGTTGATGTATAAATGCTAAGGATGAAGCATGTCACATGTGTGTCCCTGATCTCAGTATTCTCAGGAGTGCTGTGTTAGGAGACCAATCTTATCATTTGGGAGCCATTGTAGCTCGCAGGTTGCATTAGAATAGACACAATAGAGATTTATTTGGAGGAATTTATGCAACCCACTTAGCTAATTTTCTTGAGGTAGACATTCGTGAGGGTGACATGGAGTTACCCCCTTCTTATTTAGATTTTGATTCTATGGTTTCCCACTAGTTTGTTGAGAGGACTGAACCACCTCTCCAGTATCGACTAATCTTTGATAGACGTCGTGTAGTCCATATTGCTCTTCCTGCTCCTGCTTTCTTTGATTCACAGGCAAAAAGAAGATATATTATTACCAGAGAGGAGGCAGATGAGTATGAAAGGAGAGTGGAGGCTGCTCGACTCCACGCTACAGCTCAGGCGGCGATAGCCGCTGCGTCACAGTATGACCCCAGCTTCACCTACGGATATCCGCCAGGCCATCCCTGGCAATAGACCAACTTAGGCCAAAAGCCTAAGCTTGGGGGAGTATGTATTTCCCACCGACATTACATTTATGTTCACACACACACTCATAGCTAGACGTTGGTGCTCATACTTTTTCATTGTATCATCCATGTTAGTTTAAATTTCTTTTTCCTGCTCTCTTCTTGTGTGTTTGTTAAACTTTAAGAAAAATAAAAAAAAATTAGTTAGTTTACTTTTCTTGCTTGTAGTAGAATTAAAAAGAAAACCCAAAAATATTTCCCGTTCTTCTTTTACTTGTTGGGAGCTTTCCCGTGTAAATAGTTTTTATTTCTTTTCCTTTCTTTGGGGGTCGAGAAGACCATATTAAAAATGCTTAGTGGCTCTTATATGCATGATTGTTCATTTAAACTTAGATCCCATATTACTTGTCTTCTTTCTTGAGTTGAATGCTTGCAGATTCCAGCTTAGTCCAATGCACGTGCACTCTTATTATTATACACATCGTTCGGTCGTGCAAGTGAAAGGCAATAATGATGATATATGATGGACTTATTGGGAAGAGAAAAGCTGGTACAAACTCGACCTCTTTTGTTTTTGTAAATATGATGATTCATCATTCTTGATTCAGCTGTTATGAAGTAAACATATTTGCAATGACATTTAGAGATTATAGTTGCTTGTGCCATGCTTGATTTGCTATGAGTTATAATGGTTTACCTTGCGTGCCAACATGCTATTAGAATGATTGTGATGTTGTATGATGAGGTGGTATCCTCCTTTAAATGTATAGAGTGACTCGACTTGGCACATGTTCACGCATGTAGTTGAATCAAATCAACATAGCCTTCACGATATTTATGTTCATGGTGGATTATATCCTACTCATGCTTGTACTCGGTGTGAATTAATTTTAATGCATGTTTACGACTGTTGTCGCTCTCTCAGTTGGTCGCTTCCCAGTCTTTTGCTAGCCTTCACCTGTACTAAGCGGGAATACTTCTTGTGCATCCAAACTCCTTAAACCCCAAAGTTATCCCATATGAGTCCACTATACCTACCTATATGCGGTATTTACCTGCCGTTCCAAGTAAATTTGTATGTGCCAAACTTTAAACCTTCAAATAAACATTCTGTTTTGCATGCTTGAATAGCTCATATGTCAACTAGAGCTGCCCTTATCTTCCATGTTAGGCGGGTTATTCTCAAGAGGAGTGGACTCCGCTCCTCATTCACGAGAAAATGGCTGGTATCCGGGATGCCCAGTCCCATGCTTTGTGCAAACTAAATCAAAATAACTGCAAACAAAACTCCCCTTGGGACCCGTTAAATGTTGGAGGCACTCATTGTTTCGAGCAAGCCATGGATTGATGCTTGTGGAGGAAGGGGAGTATAAACTTTACCATTCTGTTTGGGAACCGCCTATAATCTGTTTAGCATGGAAGATATCGTCGTCTTTTAGTTGTTATGTTGACAATGAAAGTATGCCGCTCAAAATATAATTTATCTCTATTTCAAAACCGAGCTCTGGCACCTCTACAAATCCCTGCTTCCCTCTGCGAAGGGCCTATCTATTTACTTTTATGTTGAGTCATCACCCTTCTTATTAAAAAGCACCCGCTAGAGAGCACACTGTCATTTGCATTCATTATTATTGGTTTATATTGGGTATGACTTGACTGGATCTCTTTTACCATGAATTACAATGTTTAGTTAGTCCTTGATCTTTAAAGGTGCTCTGCATTTATGTTTTGCGGTCTCAGAAAGGGCTAGCGAGATAGCATTTTGTTATATCATGTTATTATTTTTTTGAGAAAGTGTTGTCATCCGAGTTTTGCTAATATGGCTCGCTAGCTGATTATGCTATTGATATGAGCAATTGTGAGACCTACGTGTCATTGTGAGTATGGTTAGTTCATAATAATTGATGAGACTTGAATGCTGGCTTTTCATGTTTACAACAACAAGAGCAAACAGAGTTTGTAAAAGTTTTTCTTCTTCTCTTTCAGTTTGTCAACTGAATTGCTTAAGGACAAGCAAGGGTTTAAGCTTGGGGGAGTTGATACGTCCTTGTCGTATCTACTTTTCCAAACACTTTTGCCCTTGTTTTAGACTCTAACTTGTATGATTTGAATGGAACTAACCCGGACTGACGCTGTTTTCAGCAGAACTGCATGGTGTTGTTTTTTGTGCAGAAAATAAAAATTCTCGGAATGTCCTGAAACTCCACGGAACACCTTAGAAAAAATAAAGAAAAATCCTTGCAAAAGATGAATACCAGGGGGCCCACACCCTGCTCACGAGGGTGGGGGGTGCCCCCCTGGGCGCGCCCCCTACCTCGTGGGCCCCCTGGTGGCCCTCCGACGCCAACTCCAACTCCATATATTGGCTTTCGGGGAGAAAAAAATCAGAGAGAAGAAATCATCGCGTTTTACGATACGGAGCCGCCGCCAAGCCCTAATCTCTCTCGGGAGGGCCGATCTAGAGTCTGTTCGGGGCTCCAGAGAGGGGGATTCGTCGCCGTCGTCATCATCAACCATCCTCCATCACCAATTTCATGATGCTCACCGCCGTGCGTGAGTAATTGCATCGCAGGCTTGCTGGACGGTGATGGGTTGGATGAGATTTATCATGTAATTGAGTTAGTTTTGTTAGGGTTTGATCCCTAGTATCCACTATGTTCTGAGATTGATGTTGCTATGACTTTGCTATGCTTAATGCTTGTCACTAGGGCCTGAGTGCCATGATTTCAGATCTGAACCTATTATGTTTTCATGAATATATGTGTGTTCTAGATCCTATCTTGCAAGTCTATAGTCACCTACTATGTGTTATGATCCGGCAACCCGAAGTGACAATAATCGGGACCACTCCCGGTGATGACCATAGTTTGAGGAGTTCATGTATTCACTATGTGCTAATTCTTTGTTCCGGTTCTCTATTAAAAGGAGGCCTTAATATCCCTTAGTTTCTAATAGGACCCCGCTGCCACGGGAGGGTAGGACAAAAGATGTCATGCAAGTTCTTTTCCATAAGCCCGTATGACTATATACGGAATACATGCCTACATTACATTGATGAACTAGAGCTAGTTCTATGTCACCCTATTTTATGACTGCTACATGATGAACCACATCCGGCATAATTATCCATCGCTAATCCGGTGCCTACGAGTTTTCCATATACTGCTTTACGCTTATTTACTTTTCCGCTGCTACTGTTACAATCACTACAAAATACCAAAAACATTACTTTTATTGTCTTTACTTTTGTTACCGTTACCACTACTATCATATTACTTTGCTACTAAACACTTTGTTGTAGATACTAAGTTTCTAGGTGTGGTTGAATTGACAGCTCAGCTGCTAATACTTGAGAATATTCTTTGGCTCCCCTTTTGTCGAATCAATAAATTTGGGTTGAATACTCTACCCTCGAAAACTGTTGTGATCCCCTATACTTGTGGGTTATCAGTCAACGCCATGTTCCCGGCGGCTGAAACTTCCACCGCCACCCAAGAAGCCCTGCTGCAGCAGCCGTCCACCTGGAGCCATAGCCCGCTCGTAGTGTCAGCCGGCAGTTCGCCGACAAAGAAGCGGGGAAGCTGAAGCCAGGTACCGTTCGGATCCTCGAACCAGACAAAGAACTCCCGCAGCACCTCCGCAGAGTGGAATCGAGGGCGGGGAGGCCGCGCGGCCACGACGCGTCTTCCCCCGCCGATCAAGTGGCTTCCGCCGAAGCCCTGGGTAGCCTTCGCAGGGGTCGCGAGATGCTTGCGAGGGCGGCCCAGGCCATGCTTGGCCGGAGATGAGTCAGGCCCCTCCCGGCGGGCCTTCCCCTTCTCCGCGGCTGAAGACCTCTTCGTGGGCGCCATGGGACGTGACGAACCGAGGGGAAGGCGGAGGAGAAGAGGCAGAGCAAGGGAAGATGGACTGGAAGGGCTCGTGGCGTTCCGTACTTATAGCCGGCGGAGGCCAACCGTCGGCCTCCACGATCGCAGGTAATTATGACCCGTTTTAGCATGCAGGGACTTGTCTTGTCGGATAGTTGCCGAGGCATCATGGGGAAGCGGAGACGCCCACGTCCAATTAACCGCCACGTGGCGCCCAAGGCCGCAGGCTGATGGGCCCCGCGACGCTTCGCACTTGCCCCTTCGCTTCTCTGCTAAGCCAAGTCCAGGCGCGCCATGGGCCCGGGGGCTACTGTCGGCGTCCTGGGAATGGGGGTCCCTAGACTTGCCTGCCTGCGGCCTGCGGTGTGGTTCAAGAAGTAGCCCAGTGCGGCCCATCTTCATCAACTCAAGCTCAAGACCCTCGCGAGGGACCAAGCCTCATGGGGCGGACGATAGGAAAGCTTCCTCAGGAGTAGCCTCGTCAGGCTGGCTCGCAAGGAGGTGGAGAGATCAAGGCAGGGGTACCTCGTGAGGTGCCCGTGACGCAAGCCATGATGATCGAGGCCAGGTGGGCGCCAAGCGGGCGTCGGCCTGTGCAGTGTCATTGTTTCCCCTTTGGTGCAAAGAGAGCAAGCACAGACCAAGGCATTAGGCAAAGGCTACCCTTTCGGTGCAACAATACCAAGACCGGTGGAACGGCAGGAAGGAGGTCACCGTGGAGCCCAGGACGGCGTCATCATCAGAGTCTTTGACAGGCGAGGACAAACTTTAGTCAAAATAAGTGTACTAGATGTTCCCCTTCAAAATGGCCAATTGTGGGCGCCCTTCCCGCTCAATATTTGGGAAGAGGACTAGGGCCTCTCACTCTATATATATAGGGCTATCCACCATAGTATAGAGGCGGCTGGAATCGACCCCTCCAAAGGGACAACACCACCACAAGAACGCCCCTCATGAGGCTGTTCTTCCTTTGTACTGTTCTTCATCAGCCCCAAAGGCAATCCACCACACCACAAACTAGAGTAGGGTATTACACCGCAATGGTGGCCCGAACTAGTATAAACCTTGCGTCTCTTGTGTTGCTCATCGTGTAGCCTAGATCCTTTGTGAGGCGACGAGACGTGAGTTGGTAGAGGAGCGATCTTCGCGCGGACCCCAGAGTTCGAACCTCAAGGGTCTGCCGGAACCCACAATCCGACAGGGGCGGCGACGGCGGGCTAGAGGCGGCGACGGCGACGTCGGTGGCGGGGTGGTGGTGAGGCGGCGGGGCTGGGGTATTTAAATAGGCGGGGTCCGGCGGCTTGGGAAAGGGGCGAGGAGGAGGAGTCCTCCCCAGACTCGGCGGCGACGGTGTGCTTTGGCCGGACTCCGGTCGGAGTCTGTCGGGCGGGGGAGGGACGGCGAGGCCGGCGCGGCTCGGCTGGGCCGCTGGCCTAGTCGGGCGCGCATCGTTTTTTTAAATAAGATTCCGCCAAAAATAAATCCTAGAAAAATAAATAAAAATGAAAAATTCCAAAACAAATTTTCACCATCTAAAGAAAATATTTAGAAAAAGATGAACATTTTCTTGGCCTAAAAATGCAATTTTAAAAACGTGCAATTTTTCTAATTCAAATAAAATTGCAATAAAATCCAAATAAAAACATTTATTTGATGTTAATATTTTCCTCTAATATTTCATTTATTTTGGAGAAGTCATTTTATCTCCTCTCATATTTTTTTATTTTAGAAATATTAGGAAAGAATAATCAAAACCAATTGATCCTCTTTTTTTAGAATTTGAGAAAACTCAAATATGAAAATAACGAGATCCCCAACTCTCTCCATGGGTCCTTGAGTTGCGCAGAATTTATAGGATCAAGCCAAAATGCAATAAAATATGATATGCATTGATGATCTAATGTATAACATTCCAAATTGAAAATTTGGGATGTTATAGAGTTGGACCAGAATTGTGGTCTGCCGCTGGCTTTATGGGTTTTTTGGGCTATCCACGAACACCATTTAATTTTTGTAGGTGCCCACGAACATCATTTAAGGTTTTTTTGTGGATGGCACTATGCGGGACTAATGGGACCCAACGCCACTTACATCGTGAGCGGTGGCTGCGCCGCTGCTCCCTTCAAATGTCATTGGTTCCTGCATCCCAGCTCTATTTTGTGGATGCAATTTTAGCCTGTTTGGTTAATTGGGCTGCACCAAAAATCTGGTCCAGACAAACCTCAAAGCACTGCTAGCCAGCCCCTACTGAAACGACTGAATCGACATTTTTCATTTAACCAGGCATGTATCATGTTGATAGGGGGAACGTGGCACCAAGCTCGTACGAGCGGGGATATGGCGAGAGCTTGCCCGTGTCCTAGAAAAATTGGCGGGAGTAACTCAGCCACCTCCCATAGATTGCCTCGCCCAATTTAGTTTCCTTCGACTCACCGTCCGAATCTGCGCCACCATTTCCCCTCCTTCGAGATCTTCGTCCTGAGCTACTTCTTCACCGACGAGCACATAAGCGGTGCCATCTTCTTCGGTCGGCGGTGGTCGGCAACAGTGATCCTTCTTCCTCTTCTCCGGATGTTCCTTGCCTCTCCCCTTCCTCTACTCCGATGGTTGTAATAACATCACTCCCCACCCATTGTAGCTTAGACTGTGAGTTGTTGTAGATTAGATTAGATCTTTAGGCGGCATGGTAGGTTATGCAAGTAGTGAGGATGTGATAGATCGGATGCTAGTGGTGTGGATTTGGCTGTATGGTGTGTTTTGCTTGTCGGCGGTGATGATCCTCACGCTATTGTGGTAGATGTACATGTTTTCCATGTTGATTCCAATGCTGGCATGGTAGTATGTTGAGTTTGAAAAAAATTGAACCGGCCCAATCCCTTTCCATTGCATAAGAACGAAAATATAATTGTTCCAGAGATAATAGGGGATGGGAATGAAAGGGAAATCTAGTTCAATGCATTGCCAGGAAACCCACCGCATTCGCTCGTTGTCTCTTCCTTTCTGAAACAAAGATGTTGGATAATAAATCAAATAATTATATGTGGTCGTTGGGTTACTCTAGTCCTTTTGATGTTAGTTGCATAGGCCTCAGCGGAGGTTTGGCGCTATTTTGGTTACAACCTTTTTCAGTAGAGCTAAAAGGTTTTAATCAACGATGTATTGATGTGGTTATTACGCAGCCGGATGTTGTTCGGTGGCGTGTGACCTTTGTCTATGGTGAGCTACAACATGAAATCTGTAATGTGTTTTGGGATTTACTTCATCGATTTAACCGTGATTGGACTGGACCATGGTTGTGTTGTAGTGATTTCAACGAGATTGTAAGCCATGACGAGTATGTGGGTCCGAATGATCGCTCTGAGGCACAAATGGCGCTCTTTAGGGATTGCCTTGAAGATTGCGGCCTTGAAGACTTGGGCTATATGGGCCCAAAGTTTACGTGGACTAATCGCCAAGATGCAGACACCCATGTCAAGGTGCGTCTTGACCGGGTTGTTGGTATTGGCGAGTTCTCACTGTTGTTTGATGATTATGAGGTAACTAATGTTATCACCACGACATCCGACCACTATGCGGTTTACATCCTGTTGAACAGCGTTGATCGTAGTAGAGATAATACTCCAGTGCAACAGGGTTTTCACTTTGAGGCCATGTGGTTGCGAGCGCCTGATTATCGAGATGTGTTGGAAAATGCATGGCGTGAACATAGCGATGGGGTTTGCTCCCTCATGTCAACTTGGTCCAACCTACAATGAGTGGCGGGCTCGCTAAAGGATTGGAGCAGGGTGACTTTTGGCTCTGTAAGGTGACAGATTGCCAAGTTGGAACAGAAACTGCATGCATTGCGGCGTCAAGCAGTTTCCATGGAAGTGATCGCTAGTGAACGAGCTATGGAGGCTGAACTTTGTGAACTTTTTGAAAGGGAAGAGATAATGGCTCGACAGCGATCAAGAGTGGATTGGCTCCGGGAGGGAGTCTGTAATACTGAATTCTTTCATGCCAGCACGTCTGCAAGACGATGTACTAATAAAATTAAGGTGCTGATTAAAGATGATGGTACGCGTTGTATGAAGAATATGGTTCAGGATTTCTATGGGAACTTATTCACATCAGAACCATGTATTGCTTCAGACGAGGTTCTTGATGTGATACCACAAAAAGTTGATGCGGCAATGAATGATAGTCTTTGTAGCCCCTTTACAGAGGACGAGATCAAAACCGCTCTTTTTCAGATGGGCCCGACGAAAGCGCCGGGTCCAGATGGGTTCCCAGCTTTGTTTTACCAAACACACTTGGAATTTTAAACATGAGATCTGTGCCACTGTGCGAGGCTTTCTATTGGGGGAAATAGTTCTAGAGGGTCTATGTGATTCTGTGATTGTTCTTATTCCAAAGATAGCAAACTCAGAGCACCTCACTAATTTCCACCCGATAAGTTTGTGCAATGTTTTGTACAAGATTGCATCGAAGGTCTTAGCGAATAGACTTAAGGTGTTTTTGCGAGACATTATTTTAGAGGATGAGAGTGCTTTTGTTCTAGGAAGGTTGATTACAGACAGTGCTCTGATTGCGTATGAGTGCTTGCATACCATCCGGAGACAACACTCCAAGCGCCCTTATTTTTGAACTCAAGTTGGACATGATGAAAGCCTACGACCGTGTTGAGTGGCCTTTCCTTCATGACTGCATGAGTAAACTGGGCTTTACTCCATGATGGATTGACATGGTGATGCGGTGTGTGACGGCTGCTAGATATGTAGTTAGAGTTAATGGGTAGCTCACCGATCCAGTTGTCCCATCTCGTGGTATTCGACAGGCTGATCCCATCATCCCCTATCTATTCCTTCTTTGCACTGAAGGTTTATCATGTCTGTTGCAGCAAAAGGAGCGCCTTGGTGAGCTACATGGTTTACGTAATGGTCAAAAAGGCCCTCCAATCTCACATCTGTTGTTTGAAGACTATAGTATCTTTTTTGCAAAGAGTGATCGCCATACGGTGGAGTCGTTGCGTTCCACTCTAAAGGCCTACTGTGATGCCTATGGACAGAAGATAAATTTGAGGAAGTCCTCAATTTTCTTTGGCTCTAGGTGTTCGCACAGTGTTAAACAAGAGGTTAAGAACATAACGCAGGTTCACAATGGAGTACTACAAGATACATACCTTGGTATGCCTACTGAGATAGACCGAGCTATATGTGGTTCTTTTAGTTTCTTGCCTGATTGTGTGTGGAAGAGCATACATGGATGGACTGGTTGGCCCTTGCCACGGGTCGGCAAGGAGGTACACTTGAAAGCGGTTGTACAGTCCATACCAACATATGTTATGAGCTGTTTCTAGGTTCCTGTGTCAGCGTGTGACAAGATGAGAAAGTCCATTGCTGACTATTGGTGGGGCATTGAGGATGGCCGAAAAAAGATGCGCTGGCGTAGTTGGGAATTGCTATCCACTCAAAAATCCCTTGGAGGCATGGGATTTCGTGATTTTGTGCTCTTTAATCAAGCAATGCTAGGGAAGCAGAGCTGGTGCTTACTGACTGACCCGTCATCGTTGTGCGATAAGGTCCTTAAGGACAGATACTTTCTGGATTGTGATTTTACGGATGCAACTTGTCCCAGGGCAGTTTACTTTACCTGGTGCAGCATTTTGTTTGGCTGCGAGTTGGTTTCGAAACGCTTGAGTTGGATGGTGGGTACAACAAACAAAATTAAGTTGTTGGATCATAATTGGATTCCATGCCACCCAGCGGGGTCTTTTCATACTCTAGTCCTATTCCAGAGGGAGTGACAGTGGATTTCCTCCTTAGTGTTGATTGAAAAGCTTGGGACAAGGAGGTGGTCCGAAGTGTTTTTCCTAAGAGGATGGCCAGCGTAGTGTTACAAATTCCACTAAGTGTGCGTGTGGTGGATGATTTTGTTACCTGGCCTCATGATCGATTTGGATCCTACTCCGTCAGATCGGCATATAACTTGGCCAAGTCTGAGAAATTTCATGCTACTCTTAATTCTTATGGCCATGGTGTGCAATCAGACTTTGGTGCTGAAGAGAAAAGCTAGCAAGCTCTTTGGAAGGTCAATGCTCCAGGAAAGATGAAGATCGTTCTTTGGAGAATGGCCCACGATTGTCTGCCGACGGGCAGTCAGTTGCTATGGTGCCATGTTCCGAATGCAGGGTCATGTTTTTCTGTAGCAGAGAGGAGCGGGCTGAGCATCTCTTTCTGTTTTTCCACTTCGCATGCCAGGTATGGCGAGTGGTGAAGCACAATTTAAGCTTCCATCTGTGTCGTAAAGGTGTAGCGATCCGACCTCAAACGGTCAAATCTCTGTGCTTACGTGTCATCGCTGGATCGGTAATGCTGACACACACAGTACTTGAGGGATTTATAACAGAGTGCAATCACACACTTATTACATTGAATGTCTCAAACGAGAACTCATTACAATAATATGGCTTAAGGCCATCTAATTAAGATAACAATGGAAGGCTTTGGAAGATAATGTGAGTCCATCAACTCCAACGGCATAGCTGAGTGCACGATAATGACCTAGCGCACCTTACTCTTCGTCTGAAAAGTCAGCAACATGATATGTTGCAGCCCGAAACGGGTCAACACATGGAATATGTTGGCAAAATAACATTGTAGAGCAATGAACAAGATAAATGCTAACACTACATGCATATATGGCTGGTGGAGGCTCTAAGTTCATTTTTGCGTAAACCAAATTTATCCTACAACAAAGGAATAGATTTTTTTAACTATCATGGTGGTTGTTAAACATTGAGAAGGTTCCTCCAACTCAATCCCAATTAAATAATATTAATAACCCAACAAAATTAACTTAGAGTGATGAGATCAACATGACAATCCAAGAACCAGATACTCAAGATGTCCATAACCGAGGACACAGCTAACCATGATTAGTTTGTACACTCTGTAAAGGTTTGCGCACTTTTCCCCACAAGACTCGATCTCCTCCGTTGGATTTCTCGCACTACATGGTGTTTGAGAAACGGATGACCGAGACACAGTCTTTTAGAAACATTAACTCTTTACTCTGGGTGGACAGTTACACCTACTTTCCCCAACATCTGCTAGCCCACCACTGAAAGAGGTCATGCAACATACTCAACTATGCTAGAGCCCATAATAGCTTGTGGCTGCACACAGAAGTTTCTAGCATGAATAATCTTATGATCCCTTTAAGCCTGGGTGGCGAACCGTAGGATGATCACACAGGTACTCCGGGATATCCTAGGACAACACTGGATTCTATAGGTGCCCACAACCAATCCACCCAGATGTGTATTAAGTAGCCACCTTAATTTTAACCATTAATTAACAACTCTCACATCTTTCATGGATACACTCAACCAATCCACGTCTACGAGCATAGCATAGCAATCTGATCATAACGTAGAAGTAACTCCCAAAGTTTGATAATAAAAGGGCAATAGGTTCTACCGCATCGTCTACTTCCCAAACCCACATGTTAATTAGATCCTAATCATGCAATTTTTGAGGATTGGCACTAATGCATAAAAACTAGGTAATAAAGGATATGATCAAAGTGTTACTTGCATTGCTGATGATCTGCAAACCCTAGAGACTCATAGTAGCACGCTTCGCACTCCGGGAATTCTATCGCAAACAAACAATAGCATACATAAGCACTCAACCACAGGTGCATGGGTAAAACCCAAATAAGAAGATCCAATCTCAAATTTCGACTGAAGAACTTCGATTTGCAAAAAGAATCAATCGAATCGGAGCTACGAAACTCAAACTACGATCAAAAGAATTTCGAAAACAAATCTGCTTGAAACCAAATTTTAATTTGTCAAAATCCTGTTCAAGTTGATTAACTGGTAATAGGGGCCCGAGACAAAGATTTTGGCATTGGTTTCACTGTATTTGGACGAACGGTTAAAAAGTTGCGAGGGTTTGAAGATCAAGGGCTAATCTGCGATAAAAATAATCGCGGATAGGTCCCTAGTGAAAATAAAAGAGAAAAAGAAAAATCTATCGGACAAACGTCCGCTAACAGAGACAAATGAACGTATTCGTTCGTTAAAACCATATCTAGGGTTTACCCAAAAACCGGAAAAATAAACCGGCGGCGGCGGCGGCGGGCTCCGGCGAACTCCGGCGGACGGGCGGCGGCGGCGGTCGGTGGGGCGGGAGGACGGCAACGCGAGGTGGCGGTGCGGCCCAGGGCTCGAGGCAGCGGCGGTGCTAGGGTTCGGCACATGGCTCGAGGCGGGGCGGCCTTGGGCCTCGCCTTTTATAGGGGCCGGCGGGACTTCTCCGGCTCGGGCACGGCCTAGAGTCGGTTTGCGTTTTTTTAAAACGGACGGATTAAATAAATAAAAAGAAATATCAAACGGAGTCCAAAAATTCCGAAATAAATTTTCATGGTCCTCTAATAAAATTTAGGATGAAGTGAACATTTATCTGGGATGAAATGCAATTTAAAAAAATGCATATTTTTCTAATTCAAATAAAATAGCAATAAAAGTCCAATTAAAATATTTATTCGATTTTAACATTTTTCCTCCAATATTTCTTTTATTTCGGAGAAGTCATTTTATCTCCTCTCATTTATTTTAATATTGGAAATATTTGGAGAGAAAAACATTAAAACCAAAATGAACCTCTTTTCAAATTTGAGAAAATTCAAATATTAAAATACTTGAAATCCCGAACTCTCTCCGTGGGTCCTTGAGTTGCTTAGAATTTCTAGGATCAAACCCAAAATGCAAATAAAGTATGATATGCATATGATGACCTATGTATAACATTCCAAATTAAAAATTTGGGATGTTAAAAACCTACCCCCCTTAAGATGAATCTCTCCCTCGAGGTTCGGGTTGGTTAGAAAATAGGTGTGGATGGTCCTTCCGTAGGTCTTCTTCTCGCTCCCAGGTGGCTTCATCCTCCGTATGGTGGCTCCACTGAACTTTGCAAAACTTTATAACCTTGCTGTGTGTGACTCGGCTGACAAACTCGAGAATCTTCACTGGTTTCTCCTCGTAAGTCAAATCACTGTCTAGCTAAATCGCTTCCAGTGGCACTGTATCTCTTAGAGAAATATCGACAATCTCTGCATGGCACTTCTTCAACTAGGAAACGTGAGACACATCGTGAACTCCTGACAATCCTTCTGGAAATTCTAGCTTGTATGCAACTTCTCCCATACGTTCCAAAACTCGGTATGGTCCCACAAAACATGGTGCTAGCTTTCCCTTAACTCCAAATCGCTTAACTCCTCGAAGCGAGGACACATGAAGGTATACTCTGTCTCCAACTTCGTAAATTGTCTCCTTGCATTTAGAATCTGCATAACTCTTCTGCCTGGACTGGGCTACCTTGAGTCTGTCGCGAATCAACTTAACCTTCTCTTCAGAGTCTTTGATTAAATCTGGTCCGAACAAATGTCGATCTCCAACTTTATCCCATAATAACGGTGTCCTGCACCTCCTTTCGTACAAAGCTTCAAAAGGGTCCATCTTTAAACTGGCTTGATAACTGTTGTTATAAGAGAACTTTGCATACAGCAAATTGTCGTCCCAACTAGATCCATAATCTAGCGCACAAGCTCTCAACATGTCCTCCAGAATCTGATTGACTCTCTCGGTCTGTCCATCTGTCTGTGGATGAAAGGTTGTACTGAACTCTAGCCTAGTACCCAAAGTCTCATGTAACTGATTCCAGAACTTTGAGGTAAACTGGGTTCCTCTATCCGATATGATGGTCCTCGGAACTCCGTGCAGACATACGATCCTGGTCATGTATATCTTCGCCAACTTAGCACTCGTATAGGTGGTCTTCACCGGGATGAAATGAGCTACTTTCATCAAACGATCGACTACAACCCAGATAGAGTCATAGCCTGAACGAGTCCTGGGAAATCCAATGATAAAATCCATGCCAAGCTTATCCCACTTCCATTCGGGTATCAACAATGGCTGTAGAAATCCAGTTGGCTTCTGATGCTCTGCCTTAACTCTATGACATACATCACATACTGCTACATACTCAGCAATATCCTGCTTCATTCCTATCCACCAAAAACTTTCCTTGAAATCCAGATACATCTTAGTGTTTCCTGGGTGAATTGAATATGGCGAATCATGAGCCTCCCGCAGAATGAACTTCCTGATCTCGGGGTCATTAGGCACATATATGCGATCCTCAAACCATAAGGTGTCGTGCCCATCCTCACGAAATCCTTTAGCCTTTCCTTTACTCATCCTTTCCTTTATCTCGGCAATTTCCTTGTCAGTCTTCTGGGCCTCTCTGATCTTACCCATCAATGTTGATTGTACTTCCACCGCTGCGACAAAACCTCTAGGGACTATCTCCGAATGAAGCCCCCTGAGATCTTTGGCGAACTCCTTTGGTAATTCTCCGCTTACGAGGGTATTGGCTTAACTCTTTTGGCTCAAAGCGTCTGCTATAACATTGGCCTTGTCTGGATGATAGTGCAACTTCATATCATAATCTTTTATAAGCTCCAACCATCTCCTCTTCCTGAGATTCAGCTCCTTCTGTGTGAAAATGTACTTCAAACTCTTATGATCCGTGTACACATCACAACGGTTTCCGATGAGAAAATGTATCCAGGTCTTGAGCGCATGTACTATGGATGCTAACTCCAAATCATGCGTGGCATAGTTCAACTCATGCGGTCAAAGTTGTTGTGAGGCTTATGAAAGAAATCTTCTGTCTCGCATAAGTACACCTCCATGTCCTAAGAGAGAAGTGTCGCAATACACTTGGAAATCCTTGCGTATATCCGGCAGTATAAGCACTGGGGTTGTAACCAGATGTTTCGTCAGCTCCTGAAAACTTGCCTTGCATTCATCTGTCCATTTGAATTTAGTGTCCTTCTTCAACAACTCCGTCATAGGCTTCACAATCTTGGAAAAATTCTCAATAAATCTCTGATAATATCCTGTGAGTCCCAGAAAACTACGGATCTCTCCGACCGAGGTGGGTGCTAGCCAATCAGTGACTGACTAAACCTTGGTAGGGTCTACTGCTATACCTTCTCCTGATATAACATGTCCAAGAAATCCAACTTCCTTCAACCAAAACTCACATTTGCTGAACTTGGCATACAACTGGTGTTCCCTAAGCTTCTCGAGAACTAAACGCAAATGTTCCTTGTGCTCCTCTTCATTCTTCAAGTATACCAAAATATCATCAATAAACACCACAACAAACTTATCCAAGAACTCCATGAACACCTTATTCATCGTACTCATGAAATAGGCAGGGGCGTTAGTCAATCCAAACGACATAACTGTGTACTCATATAGCCCATACCTTGTGGTAAAAGCTGTCTTAGGTATATCCTGCTCTCGGATCTTCAGTTGATGGTATCCTGATCGCAGATCGATCTTGGAAAATACTTTAGCTCTTTGCAACTGGTCCAACAAATCATTGATCATTGGTAGTGGGTACTTGTTCTTAATCGTCACTTCATTCAATGCACGATAATCAACAACCATTCTCAACAATCCATCCTTCTTCTCAACCAAAAGTACCAGGGCTCCCCATGGTGACGAGCTTCGTCGAATGTAGCCTTTCTCCAACAACTCCTTAATATGCTTCTTGATTTCCTCCAGATCATTTGCGGGCATCCGATATGGTCTCTTAGATATTGGTCCAGTGCCTGGCAACAGTTCTATCAAAAACTCAATATCTCGAGCCGGTGGCATGCCTGGTAGTTCCTCTGGAAATACATCTGGGCAATCCTTCACTACAGGCACTTCCTCCTGAACAACTCCTGAGAGAGAATTTACTTGGGTCCCCCTTGGTGCATGCCTGGATACATACTTAATCCTTTTTCCCTCCGGGGTGGTGAGCATAATTGACTTACTGGCGCAATCAATGGTTCCCCCATACATCGATAACCAATCCATTCCCAATATCACATCCAACCCTTGCGACTCTAGAATTATAGAGGGGAAAACATGCCTACCTATGGTCAATGGCATCTGAAAACATCCTTGGCTTGCCATATGCTCCGCTCTTGGCGAGCTTACTAACATAGGTGTCCTAAGAACTTTGGTGGGCAACTTATACTTATCCACAAATCCCCTTGATATGTATGAATGCGATGCACCAGTATCAAAAAGAACGATTGCAGTAAATGACTTAACCAAAAACTTACCTATAACTGCATCTGGCTGCTCTTCAACCTCCTCCATGTTAACGTGGTTCACTTGTCCCCTGTTGAAAGGGTTGGGCTTCTTCCCAGAGCTTCCATTGCCATTTCCATTCTTTTCTTTAGAACACTCGGTGGCGTAGTGTCCATTCTTCCTGCACTTGAAACAAGTAATGTGACTTAGATCCTTCTTGGCGGGCATTGCCGGGTTGGAACAGTTCTAGCTGCTGCTTCCTCCATTCCCATTCCCATTCTTGGGGCCACTATAATTATGCGAACTTCCTCCATTGGGATTGTGGCCTCCATGGTTATGGTGAGTGTGTCCTCCCGAGTTCGGGGTAAAACGAGGTCTCTGCTGAGCTCCTGAATTGTACTTCCCTTGTCTATACTTCCTCTTGCAGCTCTCTATCTGCTGCTGCTTCCCTTCAATCATAAGAGCTCTATCTACCAACTCCTGTTAGTTGTTGAATGTTGCCACCATCAACTGCATGCTCAACTCATCATTTAGTCCTTCCAGAAACTTATCCTACTTAGCGGCATCTATAGCTACATCATCAGGGGCATAGCGTGCTAACTTACTAAAATCATCCACAAACTGGCCCACTGTGCGTCCTCCTTGGCGCAGGTTGCGAAACTCGTGCTTCTTCATGTTCATAGCTCCTACTGAAATATGGGCAGTGCGGAAAGCCTGCTGAAAATGATCCCATGTAACAGTGTCAATGGGTAAGTGGCTGTGAAATTCTCACCATGATGCTGCGGGTCCATCAAACTGATGAGCAACAAAACGCACTCTCTCCGCATCTGTGCATCCTGCAGTGGTCAGCTCCCTTGCAATCCTGTGGAGCAAATCATCTACAACAATCGGCTCGGTGCTACTAGAGAACACCGGCGGATTCAACCTTAGGAAACGGGCTAAGTGATCAACAGGTGGTGGTGGTGGTGGGTTGTTGTTGTTTCCTTGGTTCTGATTCTGAACTAATAGCTGCATCAGGGTATTCTACTGCTGGATTAACTGAGTGAGCTACGGTGGGAAGGCAAATCCATTATCTCGTCTCGGAGGCATCTGATGGGTTTAGAAAAGGTGAGAAAACAGAATAGAATGAGGTCTAAAGGGGAAAACACTACCCATATGCACATGAGACAAACACATTCATATCACACCAATCAATTGAAACAAGGGCATATAATCAATCTAACTATCGTTACAAATGTGCTCGGACTACTACTATATACATGGGGGAAATACTACTAATAATATGGTGGTCGACTAGAAGTTTTGATCGGTGGAAGACTCCATGATATCTTCTCCAGCTTCATCTTCGTAATCATCATCACTACTGTCAGGGTCAGAATCGGTGCCGTCGATGATGATGTAGTCCTTAGAACGGATGTCCTTGGAATGGTCGTCATCTCCTCCTAGCACGGGGTCTCCCATGAATACTCCTAGCTTCCTTGTCAGGTCATCATTCTTCTCCACTAGTATTGTAATTTCCTTCTCATATCCGTCGCGTGTAGACTTGAGTTCCTCTTCTAGCTCCATGTTCCTGGTCATCACCTTCTTCAGATCTATGATGCTTGCGCACATCTGGTTCTCCTGGCGACGGATGTGCTGGTTTAACTCCTGGATGAAAGCTGCAATGGACCTGTCCCTCCTGGTGCTGATCATCTCCCATTGCTCATCTCAGCGCCCACATATCTGGTACATAGTGTCCTTAAGATCCTTGTGATAAACTTCGCCAATGGATCCCATGGCGATGTGGGCTGCCATGCTCTTTCCTAGACTCCAGGTTGGTGCATCAAAGGAAAACTCTATGGGCTCAGTAACTGGCGTGAAAGTCCTTCCTGGAACTTGAACTTGAATCATCAAACGCTCCTCTTCTGGTAAGTGGCGGTGTAGGTCCTGGTGAAGCTTGGTATCCCGATGTTCAGGTACCTAGTGACCTCCTTCAAGTGTCGTCCAAAAGGTATGTCTTCATCCGGTTATGCAAACTTGTTCCATGAGTCTGCCATCCTATAGAGTGGAAAAGGGAGAGGAGTCAGAAATGAGTAGAGAAGAGTGACATATGGTTTAACTTAGTGGTCGTGTCCTACAATCAGCGTGTGCTTTGATACCATCTTGTAGCGATCCGACCTCAAACAGTCAAATCTCTGTGCTTATGTGCAATCCCTGGATCGGTAATGCTGACACACACAGTACTTGAGGGATTTATAACAGAGTGCAATCACACACTAATTACATCGAATGTCTCAAAAGATAACTTATTACAATAATATGGCTTAAGGCCATCTAAATAAGATAACAACGGAAGGCTTTGGAAGATAAAGTGAGTCCATCAACTCCAACGTCATAGCTGAGTGCACGACAACGACCTAGCGCACCTTACTCTTTGTCTGAAAAGTCTGCAACATGATATATTGCAGCCCGAAATGGGTCAGCACATGGAATATGCTGGCAAAATAACACTGTAGAGCAATGAACAAGATAAATGCTAACACTACATGCATATATGGCTGGTGGAGGCTCTAAGTTTATTTTTGTGTAATGCCAATTTTATCCTACAACAAAGGAATATATTTTGTTTAACTATCATGGTGGTTGTTAAACATTGAGAAGGTTCCTCCAACTCAATCCTAATTAAACAGTATTAATAACCCAACAAAATTAACTTAGAGTGTTGAGATCAACATGATAATCCAAGAACCAGATACTCAAGATGTCCATAACCGGGGACACGGCTAACCATGATTAGTTTGTACACTCTGTAAAGGTTTGCGCACTTTTCCGCACAAGACTCGATCTCCTCCGTTGGATTTCTCGCACTACATGGTGTTTGAGAAACGGATGACCGAGATACAGTCTTTTAGAAACATTAACTCTTTACTCTGGGTGGACAGTTATGCCTACTTTCCCCTACATCTGCTAGCCCACCACTGAAAGAGGTCATGCAACATAGTCAACTATGCTAGAGCCCATAATAGCTTGTGGCTGCACACGGAAGTTTCTAGCAAGAATAACTTATGATCCCTTTGAGCCTGGGTGGCGAACCATAGGATGATCACACGCGTACTCCGGGATATCCTAGGACAACACTGGATTCTCCAGGTGCCTGCAACCAATCCACCTAGATGTGTATTAAGTAGCCACCTTACGTTTAACAATTAATTATCAACTCTCAAATCTGTCATGGATACACTCAACCAATCCACGTCTACGAGCATAGCATAGCAATCTGATCATAACGTAGGAGTAACTCCCAAAGTTTGATAATAAAAGGGCAATAGGTTCTACCTCATCATCTACTTCCCAAACCCACATGTTAATCAGATCCTAATCATGCAATGTTTGAGGATTGGAACTAATGCATAAAAACTGGGTAATAAAGGATATGATCAAAGTGTTACTTGCCTTGCTGACGATCTGCAAACCCTAGAGACTCATAGTAATACGCTTCGCACTCCGGAAATTCTATCGTAGACAAACAATAGCGTACATAAGAACTCAAGCATAGATGCACGGTTAAAACTCAAATAAGAAGATCCAATCTGAAAGTTCAACTAAAGAACTTCGATTTCCAAAAAGAATCAATCGAATCAGAGCTACAAAACTCCATCTACGATCAAAAGAAGTTCGAAAACAAATCTGCTGAAACCAAATTTGAATTTGTCAAAATCCTGTTCTAGTTGATTAACTGGAAAGAGGGGCTCGAGACGAAGATTTTGGCGTTGGTTTCACTGGATTTGGACGAACGGTTAAAAAGTTGCAAGGGTTTGAAGATCAGGGGCTAATCTGCGATAAAAATAATCATAGATAGGTCCCTGGCGCAAATAAAACAGGAAAAAAAATCTAACGGACGAACGTCTGCTAACAGGGACAAATGAACGAATTCATTCATTAAAACGAGCTAATTAACGAGCGTTCGCGGAATAGATCTAAACCGGGAAAAAAACGAAAAACCGATCTAAACCGGCGAAACCGAGAAAAACCGAACCGGTCTACTCGAAAAAAACTAGATTTAGGGTTTATCAGAAAACCAAAAAAATAAACTGGCGGCGGCGGCGGCGTGCTCCGGCGAACTCCGACGGACGGGCGGCAGT
>NC_041383.1:602194052-602210625 GCF_002162155.2 Triticum dicoccoides
GGCGGCGCGGGGCTCGAGGCGGCCGCAGCGCTAAGGTTTGGCGCTGGGCTCGAGGAGGGGCGGCGGCTTGGGTTGAGGCGGCCTCGGGCCTTGTCGGTGGGAAACGACACCTATGGGATCACAAGAATCCCTACTACGGTTGCGGGGCGCGGGGTTGTGAGAAGAGCAGGACTAATAGTCGGCACAAGGATCGTTTACCCAGGTTCGGGCCGCGAGGATCCGTAAAACCCTAGTCCTACTTTGGTGGATGTATTGAGTGTTCTTGAGCTCTCGAACTAGCTATGGGCGCTGCATGGTTCGAAAGAGCCGAATCACTCTCCAGTACGCCATGGGCCTCCTTTTATAGGCGAAAGGGGCTGCCATAGTGGCACACAGGAGGTGGAAAGGCCTACAGTACTACGAGCTTATCGCCCGTATTACAGGACAAGACACATTTAATGCATAGCTTAGGTGTCCTCTCGCTTTATCGGGGACAGGAGAGAGGCCCGTCTTGTCCGTCGCCGCTCCTCCTTGCTTCGACACGTGCCTTGGCCAGCGATGCATGCGGTGCCATGTAGGCAGGCAAGCAGCTGAGGTGGCGCAGTGGTGGAGCCTCCATGAAGATCTGCATGCCACCATGCAGGTGTGTGCTAAGTTGGCCTAGAGGATGCATGTCGCCGTGTAGGTGCCTGCCCAGCTAGTTGGGCTGGCAGCTGCATGTGAACGGCAGTGGGGATTTGGTTGGTGCGGGCCTGGCGGTGGCCCCGCTGTCGCCCTTGGAAAGGGTCTTGCCGGGTGGCCCGGCAAGGGTCTTGCCGTGGCATTGCTGGCGTCCCCGGCAAGGATCTTACCGGGGGCCTTATGGATTTTCCTCGGCAAGGATCTTGACGAGGATTGTCACCCTCCAATCCTTATCTGATCTTGAATATTCTTTGTCTTCACAAAGATCTGCATGCCACCATGGAGGTGCCTCCCGAGTCCTGGTCCAACATAGTTGATGGTGTTGGAGGCCGTGGGGTTCGAGGGTGGATCACTCTGCTAGTGTGGGCGAGCCACCCCGGCATGGGCCTTGTCGGGGCTGCTGAGGCTGCCCCGGCAAGGGTCTTTTCGGGGAAACCTGCTTCGTCCATCTCCACTCTGTGGCCTTGGTCCTTGATGTTGCCCTGTTAGTCTTGCGCCTTCAGCTTCTCTCCGGCTTCCCTCCTTTGCCCTTCTGTGTGCGGCCGTGGCGCACGGCTCTGACTGCCCGTGCACAAGTAAAGGGGTCAAAAGGAGAGCCCCTACTTTTGTGCACCGATAGGAGCCCCCGGGCCTGGGCCAGACATAAGCGCAACAAGTTGTTGGGCCAGGCCCAGAACGATGCACGGGCAGGCGGGGCGGATTTCATCGCGGTAACTATTCTGTCCGCTGCGCTTCCCCATGACCCGCGTTGAACACGCGTCGTGGAGGAGCGTGTGTGACGTGGGAGGCATGCGTGGGACGGTTCCCGCACGCATGCGTCATATCGCAGTTAATGGGAAAGGAGGCGGCCCGCGCCTTCCCTGTAAAATGGAATAACCACGGGCGCACTCCTCACTTTACCCCTCCTCGCGCCGTCTCCAATCATGGAACTGCCGCCCCCTTTCTTCCTCCTTATCGAGCCCCCTGTCTCCGTACATCGTCGCTGCGCTCCCGCCATCCTCTGCCCTCTTGCCTCTCGCCACCGCCATGGTGCCCAAATCCACCAAAAGCAAGGGAGTGGCTAAAGATGTCGGGGCGACGGAGCAGCCGGAGAGCGAGCTGGTGGCGCAACGGGCGCAGTTCGCCTACTTCCCCTCAAGAGTCGGTGTGACTGAGCTTCGGGAGTTTTTCAAAGCTCTGTGGGGGGTGAAGACAGGGGGAGAAACGATGGGGCATCCAGCCACGCGGGTCGTCTCTGCCAGCGTTGGGGCCACTCCAAATCGGTACCCCTTCTTCGTCGACTACTTCTCTTGCGGGCTCTGTCCCCCCTTCTCTGATTTCTTCAAGGACATCATGCACACCTATGGCTTCCGCCTTCTGGATTTCACTCCGAACGCCGTGGCGTGCATGGCTCTCTTCGCACACCTCTGTGAGGGCTTCGCCGGGGTGCACCCCAACACGGCGCTCTTTCGCCACTACTTCTCCCCTCAGATCCAAAAATGGGGCGCCATCTCTGGTTGTGTTGCCTGGATTCCGAGGGCCAAGGGGGCGTACCCACAGGGCGCCACGAAGGAGAGGTGGGAAGAGTGGCGGGGCCGGTGGTGCTGGATTGAGGAGGAGAACCCGCCAGCATTCTGCGAGTTTCGCCAGGAGCCGCCGGTCCATGGAAATGACTGGGGCGACATCGATGCCGACGACACGAAGCTCATGATTGCCACCACCAGGATCCTTTGGCTCACTCAGGACGGGCTCACCCTCGAAATGATCAGGGCGGACTTCATCCGCCACCGAATCGCTCCTCTGCACAACAAGGGAAGGCCGGCCTGCTTTTCGTGAATGCTGCCGACATCATGAGGCTCCGTCCCAGCCTCGACCACAACCTGACGGTGCTGAGGCATGCCCATCTCTGCCAACAGATCTTCCAGCTCGAGGTCAATGACGATGGCGAGGTCGAGCGGTCCGGCAAGGCCGCGAGGGCCGCTGCGAAGGCCAGCAAGGTTGCCAAAGAGCCTGTTTTCAGGTTGCCGGCAGGAGTGGTCCCGCTGTGCAACAATTCTCGCCGGTCCAAGATTATCACCATGATGTCGTTCTTCAACACGCACGGCCTTGACCTGAGCTGGGTCGAGTCGGATGAGATCCAAGTACAGGAATTCTAAGACACCTTGCACGAGGGGTACGTCACTGCCGACCGCGGCTCATTCAGGACACCTCTCCGGCGGAGCTGGACTACATCGCCACCAGGGTGGCAGAGGAGAAGCTTGTCGAGGAGGAGGCAAAGCTCGCCGAGGAGGTCGGCAGCGCCGGTGCCGTGGGGGACAAGCCCGCGGCGGAAGCAGAGGAAGAAGAGCTCGCCCGATGGGCGACAGCTGCTGGGGAGGCCAGCAGCGCCGGCTTCGGGGCTCCCTTCGTCGAGGACGTGGTCGACGAGTCATCGGAAGAGGAGGGCGAGAGGGAGGAGACCGCGACCGCCGACCCTCCAATCACTAGAAGAGGGCGAGTTCTGCGGCGGGCCACCTCCGGCGAGCCGGTATGCCCAGACCGGGCCGCGTAGCTGCGGCAGGACCAGGAGGCGCCTGTGTGCCAGACGAGGGCTGCGACGACAAAGAAGGCGGCGAAGGCCGTGGCAGTGAAAAAGAAGGCATCTGCTTCTTCATCGTCCAAGCGCGTCCGAACGCCATCACTCCCCCTTCTCTGGCAGACATTGGCGCAGGGATCGCGTTTGACTTTGGACCCCTCAGCCTAGAGAGGAAGAGGAAAGCAGCGGAGGAGGAGGAGGAGGAAGAGTAAGCTCTGCTTTCCCCCTACTCTTCTTTTTTTCCTTCCATTTCCTCAAATGGTGCCGCCCATTCTGAATTATCTTCATCTCGCAGGGATGTGGAGACACTGGCCCAGAGGGCGAAGAGGTCCAGGATTTTGACGAGTGGCCAGCCCCCGGCAGGCACCTCCAGCATGCCACTGGTGGTGTTGAGCAGCCCGGACAACAGCCCCCAGCCCAACCCCCAGCATGAGTCCATCACCCATCCTTCGTCGACGTGCGCCATGCACGATACTTTGGTACTGACCATGCCGTGGATGTAGGAGGGGAGCAGCATCAAGGGGAGCTGCAGAGGGCTTCTCCCAACGTGCCGCCCCCGTCGACCACGCTGCCTCGAGGGGCATCCCCGGCAAGGACACCAAGCACCGAGCCCATGCACACTGAGGAGGAGGAGGAGGAGAACACGGGCGCCGGTGGCTTCTCCTCGGTGCCAAACCTTGGCGGAGAAGGCACTTCTGCTTCTCGGCTTGGCACGGGTAAGCCACTTGCTTCCTGTCTTTGCTTGCGTTCTTTCTTTCTTTTTTACTGGCTTTTTGATCTTGGCCCTGCCCTATCCTCTTCTTGGCACTCAGACTTCCCCTCGATGGACCCAGAGGAGGTCGATACCGTCATCAAGGACGTCGCCGACAATGCCGTGGTGCAGGCCGAGAAGATCACCTCCGAGGAGAGCGCCAAGGGCGCTGCTGAGGACGCCGCCAAGGGGCCCACCGAGGAGCCCGGCAAGGGACCTGCCGGGGAGGCCGGCAAGGCCGCTGCCGAGGAAGTGGTGGTTGACAACCAGCCCTCCTCGTCCGCTGCCTCTGGCTCTGGCAGGTACCTGAAGGTGAGCGACGACCTCTTTGTCAATCTCCCAGGCGTGTCGAGCACCAGGGCTCCCATCGAAGGGGAGGTGTTCGACAACGAGGTGCTTGCTGTTGCCGGGCTCGAGGTCGTCGACGAGCTGGGCGTTGGTGGTGACGGTTCCTAGGAGGAGCGGGTGCTCTAGGCCATGGGCGCCAGCTTCCAGAAGCTCCAGGCGCTCCATCGCGCTCGTTTGGACAAGGCCAAGTCTAGGACGGCGGTGGTGGAGAAGGCGGAGTCGGACTTCGAGGGGCGTGTCGCCGAGGCGCATGACTGGTTCCGCCAGGCTCAAGACGAGCTGAAGGCCGCCCAGGGCGAGCTGGCCAAGCATGACGTGGAGCTCACCATGAAGCTGGCCGACATCGAGAAGGCCCAAGGGGCGGCGAAGAACTGGGCCGCCGCCGCCGAAGCCGCCCGGACCCAGCATGAGGCCGCACTGAATTCCCAGGAGGAGGAACTTGCCGTGCGCGAGGAGCTTGCCGCCATGCTCCGCAGCAAGGATGAAGAGGTGGACAAGCTCGTTGTGCAGCAGACCCAAGAGCTGGAGCAGAGGCACAAGGAGGCACTCAATGCCCAGGCTCTCGTTCACGACAGCAAGGTGAAGGAGCTGGAGACGGAGCGGGATGAGCTGAAGGAGAAAACTCTAAAGCTGTCCAAGGAGAAGGACACGCTCAACGGCACCCTGGCGGAGGCGCATGACATGGCCGTTGGCAAGGTCGGAGAACTATCCTAAGTCAACAACTCCATCAGAGACCTCAATCTGAAGCTGGAGGATCTCGAGAAGATGCTGTCGGAGGCCAAAGCCCTGGAGGGGATCCTTACCAAGGACCTGGAGATCGAGAAGCAGCTGCGGCGGAACGAGGCCACCAACCTTAACGACCACGTGGAGGGAGAGAAGCTTGGCTCGAACGCCTTGCCATTGTTATGAACTCGGCTACCACGCAGCTAGCCACCATGGGGATGCCGGACATGAGGTACGCCCCAGAGACGAGCTTGAGCCCCAATGCCAACCTGACCCTGTACTTTGAGAGGGTCGTCGGCGTCCTGTAGCGGCTTCACTCCAACCGGGCGGCCTCCTTGACAAAGGAGTCCTGGATGCTCTGCCGGGGTGTCATTGAGGGAGTCCTGGATTAGGGGGTATCCAGACAGCCGGACTATATACATTGTCCAGACTATCGAAGCGTGAAGATACAAGACTCAAGACTTTGGCCCGTGTCCGGATGGGACTCTCCTTTGCGTGGAAGACAAGCTTGGCGATATGGATATTAGATTTCCTTCCTTGTAACCAACTCCATGTAAACCCTAGCCCTCCCCGGTGTCTATATAAACCGGAGAGGATGGTCCTTAGAAGGCCGATCACAATTACAATCATACCATCATAGGCTAGCTCTTAGGGTTTAGCCTCTACGATCTCGTGGTAGATCTACTCTTGTACTACTCATATCTTCAATATTAATCAAGCAGGAAGTAGGGTTTTACCTCCATCGAGAGGGCCCGAACCTGGGTAAACATTGTGTCCCTTGCTTCCTGGTACCTCTTGAGCACTGCGTTGGATTTCCCCGAAGAGGAGAGGATGATGCAGTAAAGTAGCGTAAGTATTTCCCTCAGTTTTTGAGAACCAAGGTATCAATCCAGTAGGAGACCACGCACAAGTCCCTCGTACCTACACAAAACGATAGCAACTCGCAACCAACGCTTAGGGGTTGTCAATCCCTTCACGGTCACTTACGAGAGTGAGATCTCATAGAGATAATATTTTTGGTATTTTTGATAGATAGATGCAAAGTAAAAAGTAAAGGCAAAGTAAAAACAAAGCAAGTAAATAAAGTGATATAGATTGATATGATGAGAATAGACCCGGGGGCCATAGGTTTCACTAGTGGCTTCTCTCAAGAGCATAAGTATTCTACGGTGGGTGAACAAATTATTGTTGAGCAATTGACAGAATTGAGCATAGTTATGAGTATATCTAGGCGATGATCATGTATATAGGCATCACGTCCAAAACAAGTAGATCGAAACGATTCTGCATCTACTACTATTACTCCAGTCATCGACCGCTATACAACATGCATCTAGAGTATTAAGTAAAAATAGAGTAACGCCGTAAGCAAGATGACATGATGTAGAGGGATAAATTCATGCAATATGATAAAAACCCCATCTTGTTATCCTCGATGGCAACAATACAATACGTGCCTTGCAACTCTTTCTGTCACTGAGTAAGGACACCGCAAGATTGAACCCAAAGCTAAGCACTTCTCCCATTGCAAGAACTACCAATCTAGTTGGCCAAACCAAAAAGATAATTCGAAGAGCCTTTCAAAGATAACTCAATCATACATAAAAAAATTCAGAGAAGAATCAAATATTTTCCATAGATAATACTGGATCATAAACCCACAATTCATCGGTCTCAACAAACACACCGCAAAAAGAAGATTACATCGAATAGATCTCCACGAGAGAGGGGGAGAACATTGTATTGATATCCAAAAAGAGAATAGAAGCCATCTAGCTACTAGCTATGGACCCGAAGGTCTGAAGTAAACTACTCACACTTCATCGGAGGGGCTATGGTGATGATGTAGAAGCCCTCCATGGTGGATGCCCCCTCCGGCGGAGCTCCGGAACAGGCCCCAAGATGGGATCTCGTGGATACAGAAAGTTGCGGTGGTGGAATTAGGTTTTTGGCTCCTGTTCTGATAATTCAGGGATACGTAGGTATATATAGGAGGAAGGAGTACGTCAGTGGAGCTCCGAGGGGCCCATGAGGTAGGGAGGCACGCCCGGGGGGGGGGGGCGCCCTCCACCCTCGAGACCGCCTCAGGCGCTTCTTGGAGTAGGGTCCAAGTCTCCTGGATCATGTTCAGTTGGAAAATCACGATCCCGAAGGTTTCATTCCGTTTGGACTCCGTTTGATATTCTGTTTCTTCGAAATACTGAAAAAGGCAAAAAACAACAATTCTAGGCTGGGCCTCCGGTTAATAGGTTAGTCCCAAAAGTAATATAAAAATGGAAAATAAAGCCCAATATAGTCCAAAACAGTAGATAAAGTAGCATGGAGCAATCAAAAATTATAGATACGTTGGAGACGTATCAATCATCCCCAAGCTTAATTCCTACTCGTCCTCGAGTAGGTAAATGATAAAAAAGAATTTTTGATGCAGAGTGATACTTTGGCATAATTTCAACGTAAATCTTCTCAATTGTGATATGAATATTCAGATCCGAAAGATTCAAGACAAAAGTTCATATTGACACAAAAACAATAATAATTCAAGCATACTGATCAAAGCAATCATGTCTTCTCAAAATAACATGGCAAAAGAAAGTTCATCCCTACAAAATCATATAGTTAGGCTATTCATCATTTTTGTCACACAAAGATGTTCCCAACTTCTATACCCCCGATGACAAGCCAAGCAATTGTTTCATACTTAAATAATCTCAAACTTTTTCAACCTTCACGCAATACATGAGCGTGAGCCATGGATATAGCACTATGGGTGGAATAAAATATGATGATGGGGATTGTGTGGAGAAGACAAAAAAAGGAGAAAGTCTCATATTGACGAGGATAATCAACGGGCTATGGAGATGCCCATCAATTGATGTCAACATGAGGAGTAGGGATTGCCATGCAACGGATGCACTAGAGCTATGAATGCTCAACAAAAGAAAACTAGTGGGTGTGCATCCAACTTTCTTGCTCACGAAGACCTAGGGCATTTAAGGAAGCCCATCGTAGGAATATACAAGCCAAGTTCTATAATGAAAAATTCCCACTAGTATAAAAAGACAACTTATGAGACTCACCACATGAAAAACAAGGTGCTACTTTGAAGCACAATATATGAGACTCACTACATGAAAACAAGGTGCTACTTTGAAGCATAATATATGAGACTACGTCAAGGTGCTACTTTGAAGCACAAGTGTGGAAAAAGAGATAGTAGCATTGCCCTTTTTTTTTCTTTTCTTTCGGCCTTTATTTTTTTATTTTTGGCCTTTCTCTTTTTTTTATTTGGGCAATGCTCTAATAATGATGATCATCACACTTCTATTGATTACAACACAAGGATTACAACTCGAAACTTAGAACAAGATATGACTCTATATGAATGCCTCCGGCGGTGTACCGGGATGGTGCAATGAATCAAGAGTGGCATGTATGAAAAATAATGCATGGTGGCTTTGCCACAAATACGATGTCAACTACAAGATCATGCAATGGCAATATGACAAAAGTAATGCATGTCATGATGATGATGGTGGAATTTGCATGGCAATATATCTCGGAATGGCTATGGAAATGCCATAATAGGTAGGTATGGTGGCTGTTTTGAGGAAGATATAAGGAGGCTTATGTGTGATAGAGCATATCGTATCACGGGGTTTGGATGCACCGGCGAAGTTTGCACCAACTCTCAAGGTGTGAAAGGGCAATGCACGGCACCGAAGAGGCTAGCAATGGCGGAAAGGTGAGAGTGCGTATAATCCATGGACTCAACATTAATCAAAAGAACTCATATACTTATTGCAAAAATTTAGAAGTGATCAAAAATTCAAGTACTACGCGCATGCTCCTAGGGGGATAGATTGGTAGGAAAAGACCATCGCTCGTCCCTGACCGCCACTCATAAGGATGCACAAGCCAGGTACACTTCATGTTTCAAATTTGTTACATAACTTTAACCATACGTGCATGCTACGGGATTTGCAAACTTCAACACAAGTATTTCTCAAATTCATAATCACCCAACTAGCATGACTTTGATATTATCACCTCCATAACTCAAAACAATTATCAAGCATCAAACTTATCTTAGCATTCAATTCACTCAAAAGAAAGTTTCACATATCTTGAACACCAAGTATATTAACATTAAGCAAATTACCATGCTATTAAAGACTCTCAAAATAATCTAAGTGAAGCATGAGAGATCAAATAGTTTCTTTAAAAAAAACCACCACCGTGCTCTAAAAGATCTAAGTGAAGTACTAGAGCAAAAATTATCATGCTCAAAATATATAAGTGAAGCACAATGAGCAAAACTATCAAGCTCAAAAGATATAAGCGAAGCACATAGAGTATTCTAACAAATTCTAATTCATGTATGGCTCTCTCAAAAGATGTGTACAACAAGGATGATTGTGGTAAACTAACAAGCAAAGGAGACAAATAATACAAGACGCTCCAAGCAAAACACATATCATGTTGGTGAATAAAAATATAGCTCCAAGTAAATTACCGATGGAAGTGGACGAAAGAGGGGATGCCTTCCAGGGCATCCCCAAGCTTTGACTTTTTGGTGTCCTTGGATTATCTTGGGGGTGCCATGGGCATCCCCAAGCTTAGGCTCTTGCCACTCCTTGTTCCATAATCCATCAAAAGAATTCACCCAAAACTTGAAAACTTCACAACACAAAACTCAACAGAAATCTCGTGAGCTCCGTTAGAGAAAGAAAACAAAAGACTACTTCAAGGTACTGTAATGAACTCATTCTTTATTTATATCAGTGTTAAACCTACTTTATTCCAACTTATCTATGGTTTATAAACTAATTTACTAGCCATAGATTCATCAAAATAAGCAAACAACACATGAAAAACAGAATCTGTCAAAAACAGAATAGTCTGTAGCAATCTGTAACTAACGCAAACTTATGGAACTCTAAAAATTATACCAAAATAGGAAGTCGTGGACAATTTGTTTATTGATCAGTAGCAAAAATAATCAACGCAAAATCACGTTCCTGTGATTTATCATAATTATATTCGTGCGTGCAAAGTTTCTGTTTTTCAGCAGAATCAAATCAATTATCATCGTAGGTTATCCTATAGGTCCTACTTGGCACAAACACTAATTAAAACATAAAACCACATCTAAACAGAAGGTAGATGGATTATTTATTCCTAAACAGAAGTAAAAACAAAAAACACAAAATAAAATTGGGTTGCCTCCCAACAAGCGCTATCGTTTAACGCCCCTAGCTAGGCATAAAAGCAAGGATAGATCTAGGTATTGCCATCTTTGGTAGGCAATTCATAAGTGGCTCTCATGATAGATTCATAAGGTAATTTTATTTTATTTCTAGGGAAGTGCTCCATACCCTTCTTTAAGGGAAATTGGAATCTAATATTCCCTTCCTTCATATCAATAATTGCACCAATCGTTCTAAGGAAAGGTCTACCAAGAATAATAGGACACGAAAGATTGCAATCTATATCAAGAATGATAAAATCTATGGGCACATAATTCCTATTTGCAACAATAAGAACATCATTAATTCTTCCCATAGGCTTTTTAATAGTGGAATCCGCAAGATGCAAGTTTAGAGAGCAATCATCAAAATCACGGAAATCTAGCAAATCACATAAAGTTTTTGGAATAGTAGAGACACTAGCACCCAAATCACATAAAGCATGAAACTCATAATCTTTAATTTTAATTTTAATAGTAGGTTCCCACTCATCATAGAGTTTTCTAGGGATAGAAACTTTCAACTCAAGTTTTTCTTCATAAGATTGCATCAAGGCATCAACGATGTGTTCGGTAAAGGCTTTATTTTGACTATAAGCATGAGGAGATTCTAGCACGGATTGCAACAAGGACATACAACCAATCAAAGAGAAATTTTCATAATTAAATTCCTTGAGATCCAAAATAGTGGGTTTAGCAGCATCACGGTTTTTATTAATTTCAATCCCACTTTCATCAATTTCATCATCAAGATCTAGAAACTCTGAATTCTTAGAACGCCTTCTAGGTAAAGGAAGATAATATTCAGATTCATCAAGATTCATATTGCAAAACAAAGATTTAATGGGGGACACATCAATAACTTTTAGATCTTCATCTTGATTTTCATAGGGATTGGAAGAACACACTTTAATAAAGGCATCTTTGGAAGCACGCATCCTAGTGGTTCTTTCCTTACACTCATCAATGGAAATTCTCATGGCTTTGAGAGACTCATTGATATCATGCTTAGGAGGAATAGATCTAAGCTTTAAAGAATCAATTATAAGAGAAATTCTATCAACGTTCCTAGCCAAATCATCAACTTTAAGCAATTTCACTTCAAGCAAAGCATTAAAATTCTTTTGTGAATTCATAAACTCTTTAACACTACTCTCAAATTCAGAGGGCATCTTATTAAAATTTCCATAAGAGTTATTGTAGGAATTTCCATAATTATTAGAAGGATTACTAGGATAAGGCCTAGGATTAAAATTCCCTCTATAAGCGTTGTTTCCAAAACTATTCCTACCAACAAAATTCACATCCATAGATTCATTACTATTCTCAAGCAAGGTAGATAAAGGCATATCATTGGGATCAAGAGGAGTATTTTTAGGAGCAAACATCTTCATAAGTTCATCCATCTTTTCACTCAAAACATTGATTTCTTCTATAGCATGCACTTTCTTACTAGAAGGTCTTTCGGTGTGCCATTGAGAATAATTAGCCATAATATTATCAAGCAATTTGGTAGCATCCCCTAACGTAATTTCCATAAAAGTGCCTCTCGCGGCCAAATCTAAAAGATTTCTAGAAGCAAAATTCAATCCGGCATAAAAATTTTGTATGATCATCCATAAATTCAAACCATGAGTAGGGCAATTGCGAAACATTAATTTCATTTTTTCCCAAGATTAGGCAACATGCTCATGATCAAGTTGTTTAAAATTCATGATGTCATTCCTAAGAGTGATAATCTTAGCGGGAGGAAAATACTTAGAGATAAAAGCATCTTTGCACTTGTTCCAAGAATCAATACTATTTTTAGGCAAAGATGAAAACCAAACTTTAGCCCAATCTCTAAGGTAAAATGGAAATAACTTCAATTTGACAATATTGTTATCCGTATCTTTCTTCTTTTGCATATCACACAAATCAACAAAATTGTTTAGATGAGTAGCGGAATCTTCACTAGGAAGGCTGGTGAATTGATCTTTCATAACAAGATTCAACAAAGCGGTATTGATTTCACAAGACTCATCATTATTAAGAGGAGCAATCGGAGTACTAAGGAAATCATTATTATTGGTATTCAAGAAATCACACAATTTGGTATTATCTTGTGCCATGGCAACAAGTAATCCAACACACAAGCAAACAGAAAGGCAACGAGGAAAAGGAAAACGGGAAAGAGAGGAGGAGATTGGGAAAGAGAGGGCAAATAAAATGGCAAGGGTGAAGTGGGGGAGAGGAAAACGAGAGGAAAATGGCAAATAATGTAATGCGAGAGATAGGGATTACGATGGGTACTTGGTATGGTTGACTTGCTTGTGTGAGCCTCCCCGGCAACGGCGCCAGAAATTCTTCTTGCTACCTCTTGAGCACTGCGTTGGATTTCCCCGAAGAGGAGAGGATGATGCAGTAAAGTAGCGTAAGTATTTCCCTCAGTTTTTGAGAACCAAGGTATCAATCCAGCAGGGGACCACGCACAAGTCCCTCGTACCTACACAAAACGATAGCAACCCGCAACCAACGCTTAGGGGTTGTCAATCCCTTCACGGTCACTTACGAGAGTGAGATCTCATAGAGATAATATTTTTGGTATTTTTGATAGATAGATGCAAAGTAAAAAGTAAAGGCAAAGTAAAAACAAAGCAAGTAAATAAAGTGATATAGATTGATATGATGAGAATAGACCCGGGGGCCATAGGTTTCACTAGTGGCTTCTCTCAAGAGCATAAGTATTCTACGGTAGGTGAACAAATTACTGTTGAGCAATTGACAGAATTGAGCATAGTTATGAGTATATCTAGGCGATGATCATGTATATATGCATCACATCCAAAACAAGTAGATCGAAACGATTCTGCATCTACTACTATTACTCCACTCATCGACCGCTATCCAGCATGCATCTAGAGTATTAAGTAAAAACAGAGTAACGCCGTAAGCAAGATGACATGATGTAGAGGGATAAAATCATGCAATATGATAAAAAAACCATCTTGTTATCCTCGATTGCAACAATACAATACGTGCCTTGCAACTCTTTCGGTCACTCAGTAAGGACACCGCAAGATTGAACCCAAAGCTAAGCACTTCTCCCATTGCAAGAACTACCAATCTAGTTGGCCAAACCAAAAAGATAATTCGAAGAGACTTGCAAAGGTAACTCAATCATACATAAAAGAATTCAGAGAAGAATCAAATATTTTCCATAGATAATACTGGATCATAAACCCACAATTCATCGGTCTCAACAAACACATCGCAAAAAGAAGATTACATCGAATAGATCTCCACGAGAGAGGGGGAGAACATTGTATTGAGATCCAAAAAGAGAGAAGAAGCCATCTAGCTACTAGCTATGGACCCGAAGGTCTGGAGTAAGCTACTCACACTTCATTGGAGGGGCTATGGTGATGATGTAGAAGCCCTCCATGGTGGATGCCCCCTCCGGCGGAGCTCCGGAACAGGCCCCAAGATGGGATCTCGTGGATACAGAAAGTTGCGGCGGTGGAATTAGGTTTTTGGCTGCTGTTCTGATCGTTCGGGGATACGTAGGTATATATAGGAGGAAGGAGTACATCGGTGGAGCTCCGAGGGGCCCACGAGGTAGGGGGGCGCGCCCAGGGGGGCGCGCCCTCCACCCTCGTGACCGCCTCAGGTGCTTCTTGGAGTAGGGTCCAAGTCTCCTGGATCACGTTCGGTTGGAAAATCACGATCCCGAAGGTTTCATTCCGTTTGGACTCCGTTTGATATTCTGTTTCTTCGAAATACTAAAAAAGGCAAAAAACAGCAATTCTGGGCTGTGCCTCCGGTTAATAGGTTAGTCCCAAAAGTAATATAAAAGTGGAAAATAAAGCCCAGTATAGTCCAAAACAGTAGATAAAGTAGCATGGAGCAATCAAAAATTATAGATACGTTGGAGACGCATCACTTCCTGTTACCATCAGCCTAAGACGCACAGATCGGGACCCCCTACCCGAGATCCGCTGGTTTTGACACCGACAGTCATGACCAAGGTGCTTGCCAAGATAGCGCATTGGCATCCTGACCTCGACTTCGAAGCTGCGCTGAAGAGCTTGCCGGAGGATGCTGACATCGCGGCGCTCAAGGAGCGTATCAGGCCCATCCTCAGCCGCATCGACAAAATCAAGAGGTTGAAGGGCCAGCGCCGGGACTAGGCACCCCGTTTCTTATCGCCGCTGCAGGTTCATGACCAAGACAATTGCTATTTAGTTAGAACCGCGGTGACAATTTCTGTAATATAATTCTGCAGTACTCCTGACATTATGCATGTTATTTTCCTGTTCGATTTGCTTTTGTATGTCCACCCTACGCTAACTAGGTGGGCTTGCCGGCGCATAAACCCATGGCGACATCTTGAGGACGGATCCTCATTGGCCTGCCGGGTGCGCTTGCTGCCGGGCGAACCACCTTACCGCCCTGAGTGCGGCCGCTCGAACTATCGAGCTTGACTCGAGTTAGAGTCGAGAGCGTTGCTAATTGTGGAAGGCTACCCTGCCTCCCTCGACGCCGCCACTTGAGCTGTTGAGCAGACTCAAAAAAGAACAAGGGCGTTGCCAATTGCGGGAGAGCCCCTCTGCGCACAGGTTTCCCATACATAGGCAGAATCTCCGAGGACGATAACCTTATATTAAGGAGAAAATTTAGAATTTGGCGTGAGTTAGCTTTCTTGTCGCCGCCCTGGCATCCTTTGCGCTTGCAGGCAGCGCCGCTCTCTTGGCCGCCTTCTCCGCGGGAGCCGTGGCGATGAAGAACTTCTAGGCCAACTACTAGACCAGATTCTCACAATTGCGCCCCCTACCTGGCGCGCCAAAGATGTCGGTGGGAAACGACACCTATGGGATCACAAGAATCCCTACTACGGTTGCGGGGTGCAGGGTTGTGAGAAGAGCAGGACTAATAGTCAGCACAAGGATCATTTACCCAGGTTCAGGCCACGAGGATGCGTAAAACCCTAGTCTTGCTTTGGTGGATGCATTGAGTGTTCTTGAGCTCTTGAACTAGCTATGGGCGCTGTGTGGTTTGAAAGAGCCGAATCCCTCTCCAGTACGCCATGGGCCTCCTTTTATAGGCGAAAGGGGCTGCCACAGTGGCACACAAGAGGTGGAAAGGCCTACAGTACTGCAAGCTTATCGCCCGTATTACAGGACAAGACACATTTAATGCGTAGCTTAGGTGTCCTCTCGCTTTATCGGGGACGAGAGCAAGGCCCGTCCCGTCCGTCACTGCTCCTCCTCGCTTCGACACATGCCCTGGCCAGCGATGCATGCGATGCCATGTAAGCAGGCAAGCAGCTGAGGTGGCGCGGTGGTGGAGCCTCCACGAAGATCTGCATGCCGCCACGCAGGTGTGCGCTGAGTTGGCCTGGAAGCTGCATGTCGCCACGCAGGTGCCTGCCCAGTTGGTTGGGCTGGCAGCTGCATGTGAACAGCGGCGGGGATTTGGTTGGTGCGGGCCTGGCGGTGGCCCTGCTGTCACCCTTGGCAAGGGTCTTGCCGTGGCATGCTGGCGTCCCTGGCAAGGATCTTGCCGGGGGCCTTGTGGATTTTCCCCGGCAAGGATCTTGACAAGGATTGTCGCCCTCCAATCTGTAATGCCCCGGATTCGTTGTGCCACGTGTCCGCCAGTTATTCACCGTTGTTGCCATGTCATTTGCTTGCGTGTTGAATTTTTCCATGTCATCATGTGCATCTCATTTTGCATACGTGTTCGTCTCATGCATCCGAGCATTTTTCCCGTTGTACGTTTTGCAATCCGGCACTCCTATGTCCTCTGGTGTCCCCCTTTTGTCTCCTGTTGAGAGCGGGTGTTAAACTTTCTTGGAATGGCCCGAGGTTTGCCAAGCGGCCTTAGTACACCACCGGTAGACCGTCTGTCAAGTTTCGTGTCATTTGGAGTCCGTTTGATACTCCAACGGTTAACCGGGTAACCGTAAAAGCCTCTTTTGTGTGCAGCCCAACACCCCTTCACAACAGCCCATGAGCCCATCCAAACCCCCTCTATGCTCTCGGTCGTTCGATCATGATCGTGTGGGCGGAAACCACACTCCATTTGGACTCTCCTAGCCCCCAGAATCTATAAATAAGTCCCCTCCCCCGAAATTCGCGGATGATTTCCACCCCTAACCGTAGCATTTTTCCCCTCTCCGCCACCGGACGAGATCCCCACCGTGCCTGGACATGTCCAGCCGCCGGCCCGGCGAATCCCGCGCCGCCACATGGCTACGCCACCGCCCCCGCGCCGCCGGCCCACCGAGCCCGCCTCCGGCCCCCGTGGCCCA
>NC_041383.1:602210780-602227189 GCF_002162155.2 Triticum dicoccoides
TGCCTCGCGCCTGCGCCGCCACCCCGCTCCTCGCCGGTGTGCTGCCCCGCCGCCTCGGTCGCTGGACCACCGCGCCACCCGGTCGTCGCCCGTCTCCACCGACTGCGGCCCCGCGCAGGGCTCCGCCACCTCGTCGCCCGCGCGTCGCCGTCCTCCTCTGCCGCTCGTCGGAGCTTCGTCGCCGGCGCCACCATGTCACCGGAGCCAGATCCGGTCCGGGTGGATGAGATCCACCAGGACGTGATTTAAATGGGCGCCCGCGTCCCGGATCCGCCCGTCCCGCTTCCCTCTGTGCCGTTTTCTACGAGGGTAAATTCCACTAAGTCCCAGTTATTTTTTAGCATACTTCTTCGCATCATAACTCCGTATCCATGTCTCCATTTTGGGCGTGTAGCATATCAAATTGTTCGCCTAAACGGGCACTTCGTTTCGTGACATTGCACCATGTTCATTTGAGCTCATATTGATGCCCTAAATGCTGTTCCAAGAGTGCTATGTAATGTTAGTTTCAGATTCTTATTAGGATTTGGACATTTGTCATTTTTGCCATGTTTAATGTGTGCCTCCTATGAACTTGAGCCCTACATGTATTTTGAAGTATTTCATGCCATCTTCACAGTGGTGCCATCCTTGTATTTTGATTTTTGTAGTGAGTGCATCGAGCTCGTGAAGTAGTGTACTTGCTATTGCTGTTTTGCTAGACTGATTCTGTTATATTATGATGCTATGTAAACCTGCTGCTACAAGTCATTATATGCATGATCTGGAGATGTTCACTAAGGATGTTTTGTTATACATGTCATGCTCTATCCATCCATGCCCCTGATTGCATTTATAGTGTGCTGTAGCTTGTTGTAATCTTGCTCTCAAATTGCTAAATAATGTTGCTGTCAGCCTGTCCACATTAAGTTCAGTTTTGCCATGATCTTTGCTAGTGATCCATGCACCCTATGAACTTGATCTTGCCATTCTTAGCTTCATAAACATGTATTTTTCTGTTTGTCACCTTTTCATGCCATGTATAGCTCTGTGGTGAGTTGTACAAGCTCACCAACATGCCTACTTATTGTTGTTCCTGCCATGTCTGAATCTGTCATATCTCTTGCTATGTTTACATGGGTGCCATCATATTTTCTGTGCCCTTTTGGCTCATGGTCAGTAAGGGTCTTTTGTTATATGCAATTAGTAGATTCATGCCATGCCTTTGTTTGCCATGATAAGTTCCTGTAACATGTTGTTTGATAGCTCTAAACATTGCAACCTGATATTATTTCTGCTAAGCCTGAAACTGTTATTATTTGCAATCTTGCCATGTGCTTTTGAGCATGTTGTGTTGTTTTCTGGAGATAGCTCAGTGTTCATGTTTTGTCATGATTTACCTTTACTTCATGCCCATGCCTTTTGTTCTTACGTTGAGATGCTGTAGCATGTTGTTTTGATGCTTGCTAGATGCCTAGTTGCTGTTTTGGACAGCTTGTCCTTTAAACTTGTATAGAGTGTATGTGTTGAACCGTTGCTCCGTTTTGAGTGTGCCCTATATGAAACTTGCTTAGAATTGCATGTAGTTTCATATTATCATGTTGAATCCTTGTTTTGAGGCGTTTGCTTGATGTTTGGATGCATTTAGCATCAATGCCATGTTTAACTTGTTTTGCTCATATCTTCTAGGCCGTGGCTCCGAACCAAATGAACTTTATATGCAACTTGACTAGAATCTCGTGAAGATCATCTTGGTGCATCTTAACTTGCTGTTTAAAAACTTGAACATAAGGTTTATTCAGATCTGGACCAATTTTGAAATTTGCATATGAGGACTTACCGGATTAGTTCTATGTTGTTTCCAGCCTCATTTAAACTTGCTTTGATGTGTTGGTTTTGTATGCATCATCTTTAGCCCTGAGTAGCTCCATGTAGCTTTGTCATGCATCATGTTTGGTTGTGCATCATGTCATGTATATATGTGGTGTGTTTACTATGTTGTTTGCTTCTTCTTGATAGTTCCCGTTTCGTTGCAATCGTGAGGATTCGTTCGTCTACGCTTGGCTCGGCTTCATACGTTCGTCTTCTTCATGGACTCATTCTTCTTCCTTGCGGGATTTCAGGCAACATGACCGTCACCTTGGATCTCATTACTATCATTGATGTGCTAGTTGCTTCGTTCTATCGCTATGCTGCTACCTATCACTTGTTCTTCAAGCCTCCCAAATTGTCATGTCAGCCTCTAACCTTTTGACCCTTCCTAGCAAACCGTTGTTTGGCTATGTTACTGCTTTGCTCAGCCCCTCTTATAGCGTTGCTAGTTGAAGGTGAAGTTGAAGATTGCTCCATGGTGGACAGGATTATGGTTGGGATATCACAATATCTCTTATTTAATTAATGCATCTATATACTTGGTAAAGGGTGGAAGGCTCGGCCTTATGCCTGGTGTTTTGTTCCACTCTTGCCGCCCTAGTTTCCTTCATACCGGTGTTATGTTCCCGGATTTTGCGTTCCTTACGCGGTTGGGTGATTTATGGGACCCCCTTGACAGTTCGCTTTGAATAAACTCCTCCAGCAAGGCCCAACCTTGGTTTTACCATTTGCCTCACCACCACCTATACCTTTCCCTTGGGTCAGCCAACCCGAGGGTCATCTTTATTTTATCCCCCCCCGGGCCAATGCTTGTCTAAGTGTTGGTCCAAACTAGAGCACCGTGCGGGACCATCCCTTGGCAACTTGGGTTACGTTGGTACATGTACGCTTAGCTTATCCGGTGTGTCCTGAGAACAAGATACGTGCGACTCCTATCAAGATTGTCGACACATCGGGCGGTCTTGCTGATCTTGTTTTACCATTGTCGAAATGTCTTGTAAACCGGGATTCCGAGACTGATCGGGTCTTCCTGGGAGAAGGAATATCCTTCATTGATCGCAAGAGCTTATCATGGGCTAAGTTGGGACACCCCTGCAGGGTATAAACTTTCGAGAGCCGTGCCCGCGGTTATGTGGCAGATGGGAATTTGTTAATGTCCGGTTGTAGATAACTTGACACCAGATCTGAATTAAAACGCATCAACCGCATGTGTAGCCGTGATGGTCTCTTTTCGGCGGAGTCCGGGAAGTGAACACGGTTTTGGGTTATGTTTGACATAAGTAGGAGTTCATGATCATCTCTTATCATTGCTAGTTTCACGACCGTTCCGTTTGCTCTCTTCTCGCTCTTATTTGTGTATGTTAGCCACCATATATGCTTAGTCGCTGCTGCAACCTCACCACTTTACCCCTTCCTTTCCCATTAAGCTTTGCTAGTGTTGATACCCATGGTAATGGGATTGCTGAGTCCTCGTGGCTCATAGATTACTACAACAACAGTTGCAGGTACAGGTTATGCGATGATCATGATGCGAGAGCAATGTTTGCTTGTTTTGGAGTTCTTCTTCTGCTTCTTCTTCGATCAGGGGATAGGTTCCAGGTCGGCAGCCTGGGCTAGCAGGGTGGATGTTGTTTGAGTTTCTATTTGTGTTTCATCCGTAGTCGGATGATGCTCTTATGTATGTTGTATTGATGTACTCTTGTGGCATTGTATGCCTTGTATGTATCCCCATCCATTATGTAATGTTGATGTAATGATATCCACCTTGCAAAATGCGTCTCAATATGCGGTTCTATCCTTGGTGGGACCTTCGAGTCTCTTTAGGATAGTATCACATATTGGGTGTGACACAATCCTTATCTGATCTTGAATATTCTTTGCCTTCACAAAGATCTGCATGCCACCATGGAGGTGCCTCCCGAGCCCTGGTCCAACATAGTTGATGGTGTTGGAGGCCGTGGGGTTCAAAGGTGGCTCACTCCGCTGGTGTGGGCGAGCCGCCCCGACAAGGGTCTTGCCGGGGAAACCAGCTTCGTCCATCTGCACTTTGTGGCCTTGGTCCTTGATGTTGCCCTGTTTGTGTCGTGCCTTCGGCTTCTCTCCGGCTTCCCTCCTTTGCCATGTTGTGTGCGGCCGTGGCACGCGGCTCTGACTGCCCGTGCACAAGTAAAGGGGTCAAAAGGAGAGCCCCTACTTTTGTACACCGACAGGCCTCGCCTTTTAAAGGGGCCGGCGGGACGTGTCCGGCTCGGGCATGGCCCAGAGTAAGTTCGCATTTTTTTTAAACGGACGGAGTAAATAAATAAAAAGAAATATCAAACAGAGTGCAAAAATTTTGAAATAAATTTTCGCGGTCCTCTAATAAAATTTAGGAAGATGTGAACATTTATCTGGGCTAAAATGCAATTTTAATGAATGCATATTTTTCTAATTCAAATAAAATAGCAATAAAAATCCAATTAAAATATTTATTCGATTTTAACATTTTTCCTCCAATATTTCCTTTATTTTGGAGAAGTCCTTTTATCTCCTCTCATTTATTTTAATATTGGAAATATTCAGAGAGAAAAACATAAAACCAAAATGATCCTCTTTTCAAATTTGAGAAAATTCAAATATGAAAATACTTGAAATCCCCAACTCTCTCCTGGGTCCTTGAGTTGCTTAGAATTTCTAGGATCAAAACCAAAATGCAAATAAAATATGATATGCATATGATGACATGTGTATAACATTCCAAATTGAAAATTTGGGATGTTACAAAAGGTTTTGTTCATACCAAGAAGTGGATATTTGATTTCATTCAACGAGCGACCTTTCTCGAGGCCACGACTTTGGTAGTAACAATCTGGAACATTTGGCAGGCCTGGAATGATGGAAGATACAATGATGTTAGGGTGCATCATCGCAGAGTGGCTGAGAAAGCTTTGGCTTATATTGACTTCGTTGCGCAGAATTGTGGTGGAACTGCATTTGCTATAAGGCGTGATACCCCAGTATCTCCTGTAAAATGGGTTCCGCCGCCCGCAGATGTAGTGGCCGTTAATGTGGATGTTGGACTCTTTAAGGAGTCTCGACGGATGGGAATTGGTGTGGTAACCAGGAACCACATCGGAGATTGCTTGTTGGCTTGCCGCGAGCATGTTGACGAGGTTACCGCCCCAGAATTAGCTAAAGCACTGGCGCTACGGCGTGCGGTGGCTCTCACCCGTGAGGAAGGATTTTCAAGGGTCGTTTTCAAGTGGGACTGTTTGTCAATTATCCAAAGAACCAATGCTTCTGCAGTTGATCGCTTGCCGGTGGGGCTTATCACTGCTGATATCAAGGAGTTGGCGTCGGTCTTCTTGTCTGTTCGCTTAAATCATGTAAATCATTTGTCGAATGCCATGGCACATATTCTAGCTAGATCTTGTGAGTCCTCTAGTGACTCTATTTTTCATGTAACCCCCGATTGTATCCGGGAGGCACTCTCTTTTGATTACACTTGATCAATAAAGCGTGATATTACTAAAAAAACAAATGCTATAGACGAAAAGTTGGACAACATCAAAAAAGTCTGGCCCTATTACACCCAGGGCGAGGACAAGAACTAATATGGGGTAACAAGTTCACCAAACTGCACAATGGTAATATTTTGAGTTTGATGATCAGTCCATGTGTACTATGGTAGATGTGGTACTCTGTTGAACTTCATGATCAGTCCATACTAGTTTGCTAGATGTGTTATTGTGTTGAGCTTCATGATAAATCCATCTGCAATATGGTATTATATTAGATGTATTGTTCTTGTTCAGCTAGCCTTAGTGCTAACCAGTCGTCGGTGTCAAAACCGGTGGATCTCGGGTAGGGGGTCCCGAACTGTGCGTCTAAGGCTAATGGTAACAGGAGGCGGGGGACACAATGTTTACCCAGGTTCGGGCCCCTCGATGGAGGTAATACCCTACTTCCCGCTTGATTGATCTTGATGATATGAGTATTACAAGAGTTGATCTACCACGAGATCATAGAGGCTAAACCCTAGAAGCTAGACTATGATTCCGATTGTTGTTGTCCTACGGACTAAACCCTCCGGTTTATATAGACACCAAAGGGGGCTAGGGTTACACAGAGTCGGTTACAGAGAAGGAAATCTACATATCCGAATTGCCAAGCTTGCCTTCTACGCAAAGGAGAGTCCCACCCAGACACGGGACGAAGTCTTCAATCTTGTATCTTCATAGTCCAATAGTCCGACACAAGTACATAGTCCGGCTGTCCGAGGACCCCTTAATCCAGGACTCCCTCGGTAGCCCCTGAACTAGGCTTCAATGACGACGAGTCCAGCGCGCAGATTGTCTTCGGCATTGCAAGGCGGGTTCCTTCTTCGAATACTCCATAGAAGATTTTGAACACAAGGATCGTGTCCGGCTCAGCAAAACAAATTCCACATACCACTGTAGAGAGTACAATATTCCACAAATCTAATCTGCTAACAACTTTTCACAGCGTGACATCACACCATGGCCCGGTCATCATTCAAACCGTTTTTCTCAACGAGCTGCTGCACATATTGCGAGGAGGTTTACTTGTCACGTCTTGTCAAAGCAGAGATCGTGTCCCCTTATCACGGGATTCTCATCAATATGGCTGTAGGTAACCCAACCGCGCCATCAACACGGCGCTTGGGGAATAAGCGAGTTTATCTGGCAAGTGGGGGCGCGCAGGATCCCTGCTGCCTTTATAAGGAGATAAGGATTCCCCTTTTTCACCCACGCCTTCACCTTCCTCTACTCATCCATTCTCTCTCACTGGAGCTCCAACGCCCAAGCGTTCGTCTTCTCCACCCACAAAGGCCCTCCGGAAATGTCCGGATCCGGAGCAGGAGGCAAGTGGATAGCCTCTACAGTCCGGGAGAAGGATATCAAAAAGCTTTGGGAGGCCGGGTATCTGGCCAAGAACATCAGCCATCGTCTCCCGACGGCGGGACATATCGTCCCAACCCTGGAACCCCATGAGAGGGTTGTATTCCTCCCTCACTTTGTCCGCGGGCTAGGGTTTCCCCTCCACCCATTCGTTCGTGGCATCATGTATTACTACAGGATCGATTTTCACGATCTATCCCCAAATTCCTTTCTCAACATCTCGACATTCATCGTTGTGTGCGAGGCCTTTCTCCGCATCTCGCCGCACTTTGGCTTATGGCTGAAGATCTTTAATGTGAAGCCCAAGGTAGTGAGCGGCAAGCACGTCGAGTGCGGAGGTGCCATGGTGAGCAAGATGCCCAATGTCACATGGCCATATGGTACTTTCAATGATACCGTCAAAGGGTGGCAGCAACAGTGGTTCTACGTCACCGAGCCGCGCGACCCAAAATGGGCCGCAGCTCCCGAATTCCGATCTGGAGCTCCACTGCGGCTTACGTCCTGGCCCAAGAAGGGCTTGAACTGGTCTTCGCCTGACGAATTGTCAGTGCTCCAGACGCGCGTCAAGGATATGGAAGACAAGAATGTCAAACTTGTCAATGTAGTCCAGGTGATGTTAGTTCGTCGGATCCTTCCTTGTCAACATAGGGCTTGTAATTTATGGGAATTCGACCCGGCCAAGCACCAGACCCTGCTAGAGCTCTTTGGCTCCTCGCACAAGGACATCTAGAAGGTGCTTTTCAAGTCCGGCAAATCATGGCCTGACTCAGCCGAGGACCGCGGGTACCAACTGTCCCGCCCTGCAAGTTCGGTAAGTCATTATATGTTGGCAAGTCATACGTTTTATTCGCATAACCCAAGGGAAATGCTTAATGTGTTTTCCACAACTCTCCTAGGGCTGGACGAAGAAGGTGGGGCGGATCTACTGTCTGGCACCACTGCCGGAAGAACCAGCTGGCCCACTTCTAACGAAGATGCTGGTCCCGGCGCCTTACAAGGTGCCGAAGAAGAAGGCTGAGAAGGAGGCCAAAAAGAGCAGGGGCGGCCTTCGTCGCCATGGTACTCCATACACAATATCCAAAGACTCCGATGCCCGCTCTTCCTCCGGAGAGGACGAGGAAGAGGAGTAAGACCAATCCCCAGTGAGGGGAAGAAAAAAAAGGATGGCCTCCACATCTTTGGAGGCCGAGTCGCCTAAGAAGGGAAAAAACCCCCTTCCGGAGGAGTCTACTGATGCTACCGACAGCAGCCCAGATTGGGATCCCAGGGCCCAGCCCCTGGTGAACTCGTGAGTATATAAAACCCGAACACATTTACGCATCCAAACTCACTACGGCATGATATTTTAATCTTTGAGCCATATTGTTTTGTAGTGCGGCAAGGTCCCGCACCAAACAATCCTCATCGGAGGATTTACTAGGCTCGGATGCTATGGACAGCGGGACGCCCCTGAAGGCCCCCTCCCCAAAACACGTGAACAACACCGAGGTATCGTCCCAGAGGGACCCAGGCCAAGGAGGAGGGAAAAGATCATCAAGGCGGCGCCAGAAGGTCAAACTTCAGGGGCCGGACACACGGGAGAAAAGGCTCCCATGGATGTCGACGGCGGGGGCTATCTTGAATTCGGACCCCCGCCGGACGCAATTCCGGAGACTGATACAGCTCCAAAATTAGGAAGGCAGCCCCCCTCAGCTGGAGGGGGTGTGCCTATTCCACCGGCAACCTCTGTCCAACTAGAGGTGTCGGATACTTTATCAGCGGCGCTGAAGAGCGCCTTCATCATCGACGAACACCGTGCCCTTATGGGTGCGGTGATTGAGAAGATTCAGTCCGGTGAGAGTGGACTGAATGAAGCCTGCGTCAGCCTTATAACGGGCTTTGATGTATGTTTTGTGAGGTTTCGAAGAGTGTCATAGTATAGGTAGTAGCCCCTGATACACTGTTCGGTGAAAGAAGGAGCCGGACAGAGGATCAAAAATATATGTTCACAGGAGACTCACTTTATGGCATCTCTCCCTCCTTTTATTTTGTAAGCAGGCATCTGTAGCGACTGTCGCCTCTCATACTATGGAAGTCTCCAGACTGAAGTAGAGTCTAGAATGGGCCGAAGAAGAACTAGGCCGAGTGAAGAAACAGTTGGAGGATAACCAAGGTATGCAAAAACCTTGTTCGCATTAGCGCGAATGAATAAGTTAATATTATGCTCTAGGGGCGACGGCCGAAATTGAGGCTCTTAAGAAGGCTGTGGCCGAAACCGAGAAGAAGGCAGCCATAGAGTAGGCTCTTCGTGAGCAGCACGAGGCCGGGGTTGTTGAAGCTGAGCGAGAGCTTCAAGAGGCCGTGAAGAAATGTGAGACCTTGGAGCAGGGTTTAACAGAGAAAGAATCCAAACTCACCAAGGCTCATCAAGCCACACGCGATGCCCGGGAGGAAGCCCAAGGTGGCCTGCAGGAAATCCGGGAGGCGAGGAAGATCTCGGCGGGTAAGGCTTTTGCTATGCAAAGCAAATATTTGAGGAGAAAACCTAAGCACTCTTAATCCTGAGAGTTGGCCAGTCGTCGGCTTCTGCCCCCACGTAGGAAGTACGGGGGTGTTCGGGATAAACCTGAGCACTCTTTATCCCAGTTTTGGGTCCTTGAAGGAGGTTTCCAGCACAACGAACCAGGCAATCAGACTATAGGGCTTTATCACTCTCACTTAGCCATAGGAGTTTGACAAAAGGAAGGTAGGCGCAGCCCTTGGTGTTTGGAAGACCGCACGAGGGGCTCTATAAGCACCTGATCGGAAGAAAAGCCAATCCATCACACGCTACATTCGTTATCGCATAATGCGGAAGAAATCCTTAAAGATTTTACAACCTCTCGAACAGCTGACCAGCTCTCGCCGTATCATGACAGTCAGTTTTCGGCTTTCTGTACTAAGGCGCTCGTCCGAAAGAACCGGGACACAATCACAGTAGTTCTCCCTGTGCCGCCTTAGGCGATATAGCGGAACGTAAGGCAGCAAAACATGGGAGCCGGGCAAACCCAACTATTGACCCAAGACATGATTCGGAGCTGATGCATATAAAATGCTATAAGTTCGGGGTGCCGAACGACCGCGAAGGTGTTCGAACTTTATTGCCGTTATTATGGGTACAATGAAGCCCTTGGCATATTAATGCATATCGCGGTGTACGGATGCCATTTGAAAAAAAAGTGTCAATAAGAAACAACAGCAGATAAGCGTCATATAAAGCCACATATTGTAATTGAATAACACGTCGATGCGTATGAATACAAGTAATGTGATAAAAATAAATATGACTTCGAAACCTGCTGAGATCAAGCGGGAGGAGGCTGTGTGCGGATCCGGAGTGTAATCGGATGGTCATCAAGGGGCATATCTGAGGATACCCTTACACATTCAAGCTGTTTCCATGTCGCCAATCCTAGCCTACGCAAAAGTGGACCTGCAAAGAAAGTGCAAAAAAGATATTTGTGTGCCACGAAGCGGTTATTGTGGCCTATCCTAGTTGTGCCTCCGTTTACTGCCGGAGAGTTTTAATTGAGCTCCGGACGAATCGGGCTATCCTGCCGCGAAGTAGTTCGGACTCCCTTGATGGTGTCCGGGAGCTTGGCCGTTGATTTGAGGTTCGATTAAAAGATGCCACTCGTTGCTTCTGCTGTTAAGGCGGCGGTATACTCTTCGGCACAGAGGGGGAGTTCGGCCTTGCCATTAACTGTTATGACGTTGCGCGGACCGGGCATCTTGAGCTTACGATAGGCGTAATGTGGCACCGCGTTGAATCGAGCAAAAGCGGTTCATCCGAGCAGTGCATGGTAATTACTGCAAAAAGGGACGACGTCGAAGATTAACTCTTCGGTACGGTAATTGTCCGGTGAACCAAAGATTACCTCCAGAGTGATGGAGCCTGTACAACGGGCCTCCACACCTGGTATAACACCTTTAAAGGTGGTTTTAGTGGGCTTGATCATCGAAAGATCAATACCCATCTTGCGCACTGTGTCCTGATACAGCAGGTTTAGACTAGTGCCTCCGTCCATAAGGACTCATGTGAGGTGGAATCCGTCAATTATTGGGTCAAGGACTAGTGCGGCTGAATTGCCCTAATTGGTATTGGTCGGACGATCCATACGGTCGAAGGTGATCGGCCATAGTTTATATTGTGGGGCGACTAGCTCCGTTAAGTCGACATCCCTAAGAGTGCACATCCGTTCCAGCTTGGGAATGTGGGTGGCGTTTATCATGTTCACCGTTTTGATTTGCGGGGAAAATTTCTTTTGCCCTCCCGTGTTAGGTGATCGGGGCTCCTCGTCATCGTCATTGCTTTGAGACCCCTTCTCCTTGTTTTGGGCTCCTGGCCTGCCGGCTTGTTTGAAGACCCATCATTCTCTGTTGGTATGATTGACTGGTGTTCCTCTGGTGCCATGAATTTGGCATGGACGATCGAGTATGCGGTCCAAACTTGATGGGCCTGAATTGTTCTTTTTGAATACCTTTTTCCGCTGACCGGACTAGAGCCACTGAATCCGGCATTGACTGCCGTGTCTTCGGCCTTATCACCATTTTTGCGACGCTTGTGTTTGTTGCGTCGGGGCTTGTCGTTGCTATCTCTGGCCTCTGATGTGCCAGGATTGCTTGTTGTGTTGTTGCTACGAGCCAACCAGCTATCCTCGCCCGCCAAAAGCGGGTCATGAGTGTCGTGAGGGCTGCCAGGGCCTTCGGCTTTTCTTGGCCGAGATGTCGGGCAAGCCACTCGTCACGGATGTTGTGCTTAAAGGCCACTAGGGCTTCGGCGTTCGGACAATCGACAATTTGGTTCGTTTTAGTTAGGAACCGAGTCCAGAATTTCCTGGTTGACTCTCTGGGCTGTTAGGTTATGTGACTTAAATCATCAGCATTCGATGGTCACACATAAGTGCCCTGGAAGTTATCCAGGAATGCATCTACCAGGTTCTCCCAACTTCCAATGGAGTTTGCCAGCAAACTATTCAGCCAATGCCGAGCCGGTCCCTTGAGTTTTAGTGGGAGGTACTTGATGGCGTGTAGATCATCCCCGCAGGCCATGTGAATGTGGAGAAAGAAATCTTCTATCCATACCGCGGGGTCTGTAGTCCCATTGTAGGGATCGATATTTACGGGTTTAAACCCTTCTGGGAACTCATGATCCATTACTTCGTCAGTGAAGTATAGGGGGTGTGCGGCGCCTCTATGCTGGGCTACATCACGACGTACTTCCAATGAGTCTGGTCTGTTGTATTCGGCCCGGCCGGATTTGTTTTTAGTATATCTGGCATGACGGTCATCGTCACGCATTGGGGCGCGTCCCCGTGATCCGTAGATCGATCTTGACTGTCCTGCTTTGTTTTCCAATTTGTCTTGCAGGTCATGCGTGTAGCCCCGGGCCTTCGTGTTTTTGCTTGTTTGGTGACGGGGTGCGGGCCGGACTTCGGGCTGATACGCCCGCTTTGTCTCGGCCATGAGGTGGTCGGTCAGCCGCTTCCTGCGCTGGTAGTGTAGGCTTTAATGCCTCCTCCTCGAGTTGAGGTAGCAACCTGCATGTTGGGTAACTTATGGTTGGGCGCTCAAGTCTGTATTCCTCGGTTGCCAGGACCTTAGTCCATCTATCAGTTAGCAGATCTTGATCAGCTTGAAGCTGCTGCCGCTTTTTCTTCAGGATTTTTGCAGTGGCTATAAGCCGGTGCTTGAAGCGCTCCTGCTCGACGGGATCCTCAGGCACGATGAATTTTTCGCCACCAAGGCTTACCTCGTCATCGGAGAGAGGCATGTAATTGTCGTCCTCCAAATCTCCATACATTGCCTATTCATTAGGGCTATCTTGCCCATCCTCCCGTCCGGCTTGCTCGACGCTTGGCTGGGCGGGATTATTTTCGTCTTCGGCATTATCCGAAGTGTTATTGTCTCCTGTGCCGGTATCACTATTTTTGCTATCATTATCCTGACATCGGCGCTTAGATTGTTTCTCTAGGGGGTTATCCTCCGTTGCCTCATCTCCATTGCTTTATTTGGGTGTGTCCACCATATATATATATATATATATATATATATATATATATATATCATATTATGAGGTGGTTTTCCAGCACCCTGTGGGCGGTGGTTCTTGTTCTTCTCCGGCGTCATTGTCCATACCGTCGATGTCTTCGAAGTCGAAATCAAGCATGTCAGTTAAGTTATCGACAGTGGCTATCAAGTGGGTGGTGGGTGGGTAACGAATTTCTTCCTCGTCCGCTTCCCACTCAAGCCGGACATAGTTCGGCCAAGAGTCTCCTGACAGGGAGAGGGATTTTAACGAATTTAGCACGTTACCCAAGGGCGAGTGCTGAAAGATATCCACGGAGGTAAACTCCATGATCGGTGCCCAATCAGGTTCGGTGGGCATGGATGTACGCGGTTTGGAGCCTGCAGCCGGAGACGAGTCCAGGGGTCCGATGACGCAGACCTCATTGGAGGCGAAGTCTGTGTTCGGCTCTAACGCCGCTGAGTGTGCGGCCTCCGTGGCGGGATCCATCCACCCGTCCTCGGATGGCACGATCTTCTCCAGATTAAGAGACGGGGAAACCGCAGGTGTGATCTCCCGAACATCGTCCGATGGTAGATCTAAGTCATGCTCATCGTGACTGTTCAGCGCACTTGTCATGGGCTCGAATCCATCGAAGATCAAGTCTCCGCGGATGTCGGTAGTGTAGTTTAGGCTTCCAAACCTGACCTGACGGCCAAGGGCGTAGCTATCGATCTACTCTAGATGTCCAAGCGAGTTGGCCCGCGGTGCGAAGCCGCCGAATACGGAGATCTTTCCGGGGGGAAACCTCACCCTGGATCGCATCGGTGTAGATGATTGAAGGAACTATCAAGCCTTACTGTGACGACACAGTGGAAATCTCAATGAAAGCACCAATGTTGGTGTCAAAACCGGCGGATCTCGGGTAGGGGGTCACCAACTGTGCGTCTAAGGCTAATGGTAACAGGAGGCGGGGGACACAATGTTTACCCAGGTTCAGGCCCTCTCGATGGAGGTAATACCCTACTTCCTGCTTGATTGATCTTGATGATATGAGTATTACAAGAGTTTGTCGGCGTTCTGGGAACGGGTGCCCCCTGACTTGCCTGCCTGCGGCCTGCGGCGTGGCTCAAGTGGTGGCCCAGTGCAGCCCATGTTCATCGACTCAAGCTCAAGACCCTCGCGAGGGGCCAAGCCTCGCGGGGCGGATGACGGGAAGCTTCCTCAGGAGTGGCCTCACCAGGCAGGCTCGCGAGGAGGTGGAGAGATCAAGGCAGGGTACCTCATGATGTGCTCATGACGCAAGCCATGACGATCAAGACCAGGCGGGCGCCAGGCGGACGTCGACCTATGCAGTGTCCTTGTTTCCCCTTTGGTGGAAAGGGGGCAAGCGCAAGCGCGGAGTACCGAGGCATCAGGCAAAGGTTGCCATTTCTGTGCAACAAGACCAAGACCAGCGGAGCAGCATGATGGAGGTCATCATGGAGCCCAAGACGGCGTCATCGTTAGGGCCTTTGGCAGTTGAAGACCAACTTTAGTCAGGATAAGTGTACTAGATGTTCCCCTTCAAAATGGCCGTTGTTGGCGCCCTTCCCGCTCAATATTTGGGAAGAGGACCAGGGCCTCTATAAATAGGACTAGCCATTCTCAAGGCAGGGGACCGACCAATCGAACCTTAGCCAGAACCACCCACACCAACACAAGAACTCCTCCCCTCGCGAGGCAGTTCTTCCCTTGTATTGTTCATCATCTGCCCCTGAGGCAATCCACATACCACACACTGGAGTAGGGTATTACACCACAATGGTGGCCCGAACCAGTATAAACTCTGTGTCCCTTGTGTTGTTCATCTTGCTAGCCTAGATTCCGAGCGAGGCGTTGGGACATGGGTTGGTAGAGAAGAGATCTTCGTGCACACCCCAGAGTTTGAACCTCAAGGGTCTGCCGGAACCCGAAATCCGACATTTGGCGCGGCAGGTAGGGGTGCGCTGGAATCCTTCCTTCCGCCATCTCGCGTTCCGCCGTCCGTCGCGTCCATGGCTGATGCTCGCCGACTCCGGGCCGAGCGTCGACCTGCCCTCGCTGCCCATGTCGCCCAGATGGCTCCTGTCGGCAGGCCTCCCCGTTGTTCCCCGTCACCAGCCGCCCATGCCGCGACCGGCCCGATGGGGAACGAGCAGCTGGCGTAATCGCTGCATCCCTCGGTGCAGCGAGAAGGCCGCACCGCCACCCCGTCGCTGACTCCAGCGGGCTCGTCGTCGCACGCTCGTCGCGCTCCTGCGGACGCACACGCCGCGGTGCTCCTGGCGCGTGGGCTCCTGCACTACCGCCCCGTCGATGACCTCTACGAAGAATGGCTCGCTCACATCACCGAGCTTGTCAGCGCCGCTGGGGGCTCCCCTGCATCGTCCCTTTCGCTGCATCACCCTCCGTCCTCCGCGGGCAACGCAACCACAGAGGCGCCTCCGCCGCCTCTTCCCCAAGAAGGCGTCCTGGCTCCAAGGCGCGCGTCCCCTGGGCGAGACCCACCGCCCCTAGCGCCTGCATGGCAAGAAAGGAGCTGCCAAGAAGTCCCTCGCCCTCAAGAAGGCACTCGCGTGCTCCCTACATCGGTGCGTCATGATCACGTTCCTGCTCCGGCGCACAAAGACCCCGCACTTCTCCTGGCGGCAGCACGCGGGGACCCCCAGGATCAAGCCCTCCATCAGCAAAGGCCCCCGGTGTCCACCGCAGGCTGCCACGCCTTCACCGCAGAGTTGCGCAGCGTGGCCTGGCCGGGCAAGTTCAAGCCGGATCTGCCTCCACGCTATGACAGCACCGCTGACCCTGCAGAGTTCCTCCAGCTCTACGAGCTGGGCATCGAGGCGGCTAACAGAGATGAAAAGGTCATGGTGAACTAGTTTCCCATGGCGCTCAAGGATGGTGCCCGCACTTGGCTCCTGAACCTGCCTCCCAGCACAATATCCTCATGGGACGAGATGTGCACCCGCTTCATCGCCAATTTCCAGGGCACTCGCGACCGGCCCCCGGCCATGAGTGACCTGCGCTGCATCAAGCAGCAACCAGGAGAGACCCTGCAGAAGTACATTCAGCGCTTCAACAACGCTCGCCTCAAGATCCCCAGGGTGATTGAGGAGGCCATCATCTCAGCCTTCTCTGATGGCGTCCGCGACATCAAGATGAAGGAGGAATTGGCGTTCCACGAAGACCTGTGCACATCTCTGGAGCTGTTCAACTTGGCAACCAAGTGCGCCAGGGCTGAGGAGGGGCGCCTCTCCCTCCTCGAGCTCCCAGCCGCTGATCCTGAAGAGAAGAAGCCCAAGGCCAAGGATGTGAAGCGCAAAGGAGCAGTTGTGCTCGCAGCTGAGCCAGACACCAAGCATGGCAGGGATCAGCCGTAGTCATCCAAGGGCAACCGGTACTGCGTGTACCACGACCTCCACACTCACAACACCAAGGAATGCCAAGAGCTCAGGGCCGTGCGAAATGGACATGTCGGCCGACACCCCGAGCGCAGCAATCGGGGCTACGGCTGAGGAGGAGGAAGAGGTGGAAGACGATTGGAAGATCGTGGCCCTCGCCAAGGGTGGCGTGACCGCCCTTGCGAGGACCGCTAGCAGGACCAGCCTCGC
>NC_041383.1:602227278-602304317 GCF_002162155.2 Triticum dicoccoides
GGGCTTGGAGGGACCAGCCTCGTGAGGATCGCCCGCAAGGCAACGCAGGCCTCCCTCCTCTGCCACCGCCACCAAGGAGGAACGAAGACCAGCATCAGGACGAGGGGGTTGGGGGCTTCCAGGAGCCGCGTGCTATCGCTTGCATCTTGGGCGGAGCTCAAGCCCCAGCCTCTCAGCGCATCTTCAAGCAATTTGCTCATGAGGTGAATGCAGTCCTTCCAAAGCTCGAGGCCTCGCGCCCTCTCCGGTGGTCCACATGTGCCATCATGTTCAGCTCAGCGGATCATCTCGAGCACGCAGCAACAGCCGGGGTCCTCCCGATGCTTTGTTCCCTAGTCATCAGCAATGTGTAGGTTACCAGGACCCTCATCGATGGTGGCGCGGGGCTCAACGTTCTATCTGTCGAGACGTTCAATAATCTCCAAGTTCCATATGATCAGTCTCAGCCAACCAAGCCTTTCTCAGGAGTCACTGATGGTTCTACCACCCCGATAGGGCAGGTCCGCCTCCCTGTCACCTTCGGACATCGCAAAAACTATCATACTGAGCTCATCGACTTCGACGTTGCCCACATTCACCTGCCGTACAACGCCATCCTCGGGTATCCAGCCCTAGCCAAGTTCATGGCAGTGACTCACCATGGCTACAACGTCCTCAAGATGCCAGGAAGCGGTGGAGTCATCACAGTCCCCTGTGAGGAAAAGGATGCAGTGTGTTCTCTCAAGCGTGCCTCCCGGGCCGCGTCAATTGAAGACCCAGATCGCAAGAGCGGGAGCCTTCCCGAGGCAGTTCCCAAGAAGAAGAAGACATCACCTGGTCTGAGTCCTCAGGAGGCAGGCACCTCCAGTGGCACGGCGTCAGGATCCGCGCCCATTCAAGGGGCGCCTCCCTCCGTCGCATAGGAAGGCGCGCCCGACGCCCTCCTCGGGCAAAGCTCGAGGGCTCTCTCCTGGAGGGCCACTAACTTTGCCTAGATCATGAGGGAGGCACTCGGGCACCACTTGGAGGCATGCTACGCGGCACGTTTTCCTCAGGAAGGTACAAAGCAAGGAAGGTCCAACCCTCAGGAGTTCATCACTAAAACCACCCAGGAGCTACAGGAGTCAAGAGTCATGCGCGGTAGCCGCCGCTTACCCGCTGTAGCTCCCCATCGAGGCGAGGATGGTGGGCTGTGCGTCTGCATCGACGTACTAGGGCTCAACCGAGCCGCGTCTCAGGAACGCCTCTGGCCTTCGCGCGTGGGACGTTGCGAGGGTCCGCCTCACAGCTATGTTCGCATGCCTGTCGGCCTGCCAAGCACGGCCGCTGCTCATCAGCGCCTGGTGCGGAGTATTCTGGAGGCTCAGGAGGTCAGACGCAGCGCGGTCCTGGCAGAGATGGAGATGGTCCTTGAGGAGCCGCCTAGGCCCCCGGAGCCTCCCGAGGCTCAAGGCCCTGGGGGCTCGTGAGGGTCTGCTTCCTCACCATGCGTCGTCAGCTACTCCAACACTCCTTCATCTCCAACGGTATCAGGTGACATCTTTCAAGTTCCATTTCAGCTGGGAGCGCCCCCAGGGCTTCATCAGTCCCAGGTTGCGTGGGTCTGTCCCTGCGGCATGTATCTTTTTCTTATGTCTTCAGTTTACCTTGCTGGTGGCGCCCCTCGGGCTGCATTATCCCCAAGCCACTCGGGCCTGACCCAGTGGCATGTATGTTTCCCGCATTTATCTAGGTCATGTGCCTTGCACATTCGACCCGTCATGATTATCGTTTGTTGCCTGCCACAGGCCCCTTTTTCTCCTTCATGCTGATCGCCTGCATGTTAAAAGGGGGGCACCTGAGCATCGCGACTCATGGGCTCTTACTGGCTCTCCAGCCCTCACCTCCTGGCCTTGTCCAGGGTACCGCGACCTGGCATACCAGCGACGGCTGAGCTCGCTCGAGGGCCGGGACCTGAGGACGTAGAGCGTCGGCATCTAACCGATCTTGCAGGAACATACCACCAACAAAGGCCCAGAGCTAGGCGCAACGCGCCTTGAGGTAGGGCCCCGTGAGTCCCGTGCTGGCTCATGGGTGCCCAGATACACCTCATCTAGCCCTACCGTGTCGGCCACGTGTCAGGGCGGGGCTGTACACGCCCCGGGGGCTCCTCCCAGAGGGGAGCCCCCTCCCACGCACGAGTGGAAGCACCATGCTCCGCGCTGGCTGACGACACTGCCGAGGAGCGGCTATGCCCGTACACATACAGAAGCTCTATGCTCCGCGCTGGTGATAAAGAACTGAGGGCGGCCCATGGCTACATCAACCTCAGGGAGCCCAGAGCTCAGTGACCGGCCCTATCGTAACGCCTCCCCTCGGGAGCACCGCACGAGGGGGCTTGACACGGGGGCTATGCCCAGGCCATGCCTGAGCGCACGCCACCCAGCCAGGTCCCTCGGACCTGGTCATCACGCGCCTATCCCCGAGCGGAGCCAAGGTATGAAGACCGTTTGAGCATCAAGGGGGACTCCTGAGCATCGCGACTCAGGAGCCTAACTGGTCACGTAGCCCCTCACACCTTAGTTCCGAAAGGCTAACAGCGACTGAGGTATGCGCGGGGCCGGGCCCTGTCGACGTAGAACGACCAATCCACTCCTACACATCCCTTCACTATTTGCTGTTCGCACGTCAAGGGGGACTCCTGAGCATCGCGACTTAGGAGCCTAACTGGTCACGTAGCCCCTCACTCCTTGGTTCCGTCATGGTTTCCGATCGGGGCTAATGGCGGCTGAGGTACGCGCGGGGCCGGGCCCTGCCGATGTAGAACACAAAGCAAATAGGGGGGAAAGCTGCAAATTCTTGGAAATTCAGAAGCAAATATTACAGACCATAGGTTGTTTCACAATGCTAAACACAAGTTTAAACGCCTCCACGAGGCATGGTGCATGTTGCAGGAATTAAAACAGGATAGAAGCCGCGAAGAGGTCACTTCTGGGCAGCACCGCTGCTTGTGGTGGGGTTGCGCTGGGCAGCTCCGCCTCTCGAAGCCATGGAGCTGGCAGCACCTCGCTCGGGCCCGGCGCTGAAGGCGTGGAACTTCGCCAGCAAGGCCTCCGCTCGGCCCTTGATAGCCTCAGCAGTAGCAATGGCAAGCTCGCCACTCACAGGTTCCAGTAGGCTGTCGAGGTCGGCCTTTATGTCGTGAAGGTAGACGTGGCCGAGGACGCGCGTCAGCGCCACGGAAGAAAGGACACGCGTTTCGGCCTCAGCTATGGGGCCGACGCTGTTTGCGACATCTTCAAGTGCCTGGACAAGAAGGGAAGCAGCTTGGCGGGGCCGTCCTCCACGCCAGCCAGCGGCTTCTCCAGTCCACCGTCATAGAGCGTCTTCAGCGCGATGCGAGCTTTCTCCTCCAGGTTCGCAAAGGCCACCCGATCCTTAGCCAGGACCTTCGCCTTGGCGTCCAGCTCCTGCTTCAGCGTCTCCAGCCAGCCACGACCGGCCGAAAGCTCAGCGTCGCGATCCCTGGCGGCAGCCTCCCGAGCCGTAATCTCCTCCTCCTTCTCCTGATGGCCCCAGACCTCCTTGGCAAGCTCGTCGCGCAAACCTTGCAGCTCGTCCTCCAGCACCTTGCAGCGGCTCCGGACATTCGTAGCGTCACCCGAAGCTGCATCGCGAGTGGCCTTGGCCTGGCAGGTGGCTTGCTTCTCCTCCTCGAGGGCCGACACAGCTTGGCTCAGCGCCGCTCGGACGGAGGCATCGGAGCGGACCCAGCCAGAGACCAACTCACGGCGCCCGGCCCAGCTCGGCAGCAGCATGATCCAAGACGGTGGAAGGGGTCGGAGAGACGACAGCCGGTGGAGTAGGAGGAGAAGACGGCAGCGTAATCACAACATCAGGCATTGGGGCCTTCTGAGCCTCGGCGACCTCGAAGACAGCGTCAAGCGCGGACACCTCTGGAGTTGCCAGGGCTGGGTCCACGCCAGTGCGCCCCTCCTGGCCTCGCGAGGATGACCGAGCAGGGGAAGCACGAGCCTCGCTGCCTCTTTTCCCTGCAGACGAGGGCGCAGCCCCGGCAGGTGAGCTTGCCCCAGTCAAGGCCACCGAGGCCCCTTTCAACCTTTTTGCCGCGAGCGGTGGCCTAGTCAAAGGAATACAGACGTCAAGCCTTGGCGACGGAAACAAGAAGCAAAGCAGAAGTCAAGCACTTACTGGTCGGCATTCGCGGGCTCGAGCAGTTTCCGACCAAACTTGAAGCTTGAAAGCCTCTTGCGGGGATCAGCCTCGGAAGGTCTGGAAGTAGAGGGCGCATCAGAGGGGCTGGAGCTGGCTTCAGGCAGCCCCAGGGACGGAGTGGACCCTCGGGAGAGCAACCCCGTCATGTCCTTCCTTGGGACCAGGGGCGGGTCCTCTCCCCCTCGCCTGGCGCTGGCCTTGTCGTCATCCGGCATGGAACGAGGGCTCTGGACCTACGCAGAGGGGAGGTCTCACCTGTCCCCTCGGTGGTCGATTCGGAGTCGTGTTCTTCCTCCTCCTCCTCCTTGTCTTCCTCCTCCCCCTTTCCGGAGTCGTCGGAGGACAAATCCACCGTCGCCCTCGCCGCCAGATCCTCGGGAGCTTCCGCCGGAACTAGTCCATCCCCATTGAAGGTGGGCATGGCGCTCACTACTAGCTCCCAGTCATCGCGAAGGAACAAGGGGACCGGAGCGCCCTCTGGGCTCACCACGTCTTCCCCGACCAAGGAGTGGAGGGCCGCGGCCAGGTCTTCGTCGGCCAAGGCCTAGAGCTCAGGCGGAGGATGGCGCCTGCATCCCCGAGCCTCCACAACGGGCGCGAGTGCGCCTGAAGTGGAGCCACCCGGTGCACGAAGAACTCCCTCAGGAGCATGGCCCCGGTCAGCTTCGCCGCCCCCAAATTGCCCGAACTTAGGTCCACATTCATCTCCTTCAGCACCATCTTCGCCCGACGATCGTCAAGCTCCGCGCGAGACCACGCATCGATGGCCTTGGTCTGCCCCGTAGGCAGCGCCAGCCGGGGGTGGATGCGCCCGACATCCACCATGACCCACTTGCTCCGGAAGCCTTCGATCCTCTTCCCCGTCTTCGATATGGCGTTGGATTTGGAGTATGCAATAAAGCTCACACATGCGATGATGTGAGCACTAGAAACTCAGAGAGAGAAGAAATGGCGCAGCAGAGCCACTAAGGGCATCACCCTAACATGAGCCTCGCAATAGTAGGCGAAAATCGCCAGGAGAAGGACATAATTGGGGTGGAGATGCAGGGCGTGCAAGTTGTATTGGCGAAGAACAGCAAGGAAAAACTCAGAAAAAGGAGGCACCAGACCAGCAATGATGGTGCTCATGAAGAAATGGTAGAAGGTGCTCCCCTTGCCTTCTGGTTGGGTGAAGCCGGGCTTGAGCATAGTCGCCCCCACGTTGCCCTGCGCCATCGTCATCAAGCGCGTGAGGGCGAAGTTCTTCTCCGACATGTTCGGGGGATCCAGAGCCGGTGAGTACCAGGCTAGTGGGGCCCCAGCTGGGGTCTTGCGAGGCGCCATTGCTCGCCGGGGGTGAGACATTGAGGCAGATCTGGAGGATTCCGGAGGCGAAGAGGAGAAGAGCGAGAAAGGGGATTTAGAGCAAGACGGATGGGAGCAAAGAAGGTAAGCTTGACCTGGGCCATCCCTTTTTGTCAGTTGAGCGGTTGCCGAGGCGTCGTGGGGAAGCGAAGGCACCCACATCCAATCAATCGCCACGCGGCGCCCAAGGCCGCAGGCTGTTGGGGTCCACGGCGCTTCGCACTTGCCCTTTCACTTCTCCGCTAAGCCAAGTCCAAGCGCGCCTTGGGCCCGGGGGCTACTGTCGGCGTTCTGGGAACGGGGGTCCCCAGACTTGCCTGCCTGCGGCCTGCGGCGTGGTTCAAGTGGTGGCCCAGTGCGGCCCATCTTCATCGACTCAAGCTCAAAACCCTCGCGAGGGGCCAAGCCTTGCGGGACGGACGATGGGAAGCTTCCTCAGGAATGGCCTCACCAGGCAGGCTCATGAGGAGGCGGAGAGATCATGGCAGGGTACCTCGCGAGGTGCTCATGACGCAAGCCATGACGATCAAGACCAGGTGGGCGCCAGGCGGGCGCCGGCCTACGCAGTGTCCTTGTTTCCACTTTGGTGCAAAGGGGGCAAGCGCAGGCGTGGAGTACCGAGGAATCAGGCAAAGGTTGTCATTTCGGCGCAACAAGACCAAGACCAGCGGAGCGGCAGGATGGAGGTCATCGTGGAGCCCAAGACGGCGTCATTGTCAGGGCCTTTGGCAGTCGAAGACCAACTTTAGTCAGGATAAGTGTACTAGATGTTCCCCTTCAAAATGGTCGTTGTTGGCGCCCTTCCCGCTCAATATTTGGGAAGAGGACCAGGGCCTCTATAAATAGGACTAGCCATTCTCAAGGCAGGGGACCGACCAATCAAACCTTAGCCAGAACCACCCACACCAACACAAGAACTCCTCCCCTCGCGAGGCAGTTCTGCCCTTGTATTGTTCATCATCAACCCCTGAGGCAATCCACACACCACACACTGGAGTAGGGTATTACACCACAATGGTGGCCTGAACCAGTATAAACTATGTGTCCCTTGTGTTGTTCATCTTGCTAGCCTACATTCCGAGCGAGGCATTGGGACGTGGGTTGGTAGAGGAGAGATCTTCATGCGCACCCCAGAGTTCGAACCTCAAGGGTTTGCCGGAACCTGAAATCCGACAGAGTTGATCTACCACGAGATCGTAGAGGCTAAACCCTAGAAGTTAGCCTATGATTCTGATTGTTGTTGTCCTATGGACTAAACCCTCCGGTTTATATTGACACCAGAGGGGGCTAGGATTACACAGAGTCGGTTATAGAGAAGGAAATCTACATATCCGAATAGCCAAGCTTGCCTTCCATGCAAAGGAGAGTCCCACCCGGACATAGGATGAAGTCTTCAATCTTGTATCTTCATAGTCCAATAGTCCGGCACAAGTACATAGTACGGTTGTCTGAGGACCCCTTAATCCAGGACTCCCTCACCAGCATAGGACATAACCATCAAAGACTCAACCCTTATTTTGTCAGAATCACATACCTTTTCCTCCTATGCTGAGGACTCTCAACCGTTGCCTCCGAGTGTAGAGGTGTTTGATGGGCATGCGATAGCCTCTTTAGTGGTGGTGATGTATGCGGTATCTACTATTTTGGCCATTAAGGTTGGCAAGACTGGGGTAAATGAAGGGGAACACAATAAAATGCCGGCCTTCCATATTCAGCTTCATCATGAACAAGATGTGTGATATCATCACTAGTAGACTTAAGACTGATAAGGTCTTCAAGGAGGTGCACTTGGACGTTGGGCAAAGATGGTGTTTGAGTTATGTGGTATGATACGTCTCCAACGTATCTATACTTTTTTATTGTTCCATGCTATTATATTATCTGTTTTGGATGTTTTATATGCATTAATATGCTATTTTATATTATTTTTGGGACTAGCCTATTAACCGAGAGCCCAGTGCCAGTTCCTGTTTTTCCTTGTTTTTGAGTTTTGCAGAAAAGGAATACCAAATGGAGTCCAAACGGAATGAAACCTTCGTGATGATTTTTCTGGGACCAGAAGACAACCAGGAGACTTGGAGATGAAGTTGGAGGACCCACGAGGTGGCCACAAGGACGGAGGGCGCCCCCACCCTTGTGGCCCCCTGTACCCTCCTGACCTAATTCTTTCGCCTATACATTCCCATATATCCCCAAACCAACAGGGGCATCAACAAGAACACTTTTCCACCGCCGCAACCTTCTGTACCCGTGAGATCCCATCTAGGGGCCTTTTCCGGTGTTCTGTTAGAGGGGGATTCGATCATGGAGGGATTCTACATCAACTCTATTGCCCTTCCGATGAAGCGTGAGTAGTTTACCACAGACCTACGGGTCCATAGCTAGTAGCTAGATGGCTTCTTCTCTCTCTTTGATTCTCAATACCATGTTCTCCTTGTTGTTCTTGGAGATCTATTCGATGTAATACTTTTTTTGCGGTGTGTTTGCCGAGATCCGATGAATTATGGATTTATGATCAGCCTATCTATGAATATTATTTGAATCTTCTCTGAATTCTTATATGCATGATTTGATATCTTTGTAATTCTCTTCGAACTATCTATCGTTGAAAGGTCACAGCAGATGTCCTGGCAAAAGGACTTAGTTGTGGAGCCATCGCAACTAGGTAGCTTAAAGGGGTTAAACGGGACAAAGGACACGAGAGTTTATACTGGTTCGGCCCCTTGCTGTGAAGGTAAAGGCCTAATCCAGTTTGAGGTGGTATTGCTTATGTCTCGATTACCATGGAGCGAATCCGCTTGAGCTAGCTTTCGATCTGTTGTTTCTTGTCCCGAACCGCCGTCGGGTCATTCCTTTATATACACAGGTTGATGCCCAGCGGCTCACGGAGTCCCGGCCGCCTCATAAATAATGTGTCCAGCTCGGTGACTATCTTTACATGCCTTATAATACAAGTCTTTACATATATGGAGGTTTACCCTTACGGGCCTTAAGTCGCCTTTGGGCCTTGGGCCCTTAATTAAACTGCCATCTTCAATGTCCTCGTGGGCTTCATCTAATGAATCGCCATAGGTATAACCCGGCCCCTCCTGGGTGGGTTGTACCTAATAGTAATATCCCCAACATTAGGCCTCAGATTGATTCGAACTGGTTCATGTCAATCTTCAATACTTAGAAAAATCTTCCCTCTTTCATTCGTGCGAGAATTCATAACCCGCCATGACGTCATCTTCTGGATTTGTGATAACCTGCCAAGACATCACCTGCCATTAATTTGCACATTATCCAACATATCTCAACGGATCTTTATCTTAATATCCATCTCGAGAATCGAGGCTCCTGGGCAGCTGGATAACCCTGTTTTGGCCTCCTCGTTTTTCGTGCCCAATCATTAGCCTTTTCCTTATAAATAGGCACGACCGACCTTTTCTCATTCTCCCCTCTTTCCATCGTCTTCCACCTCTCACGACTCTCTGCCACTCAAACTCTGCTGTCGCCGCGAAGCACCTCGTCCTCCTCGTCCTTGGCCGCTGCATCACCCTGAACGAACTAGAGAACGGTGGCGCTCCTTCGCAATTGATCTACATCTGTAAGTACTCGCTCTCCTGTACTCCAGATCCGCATTAGGGTTTCTAAACTTTTTCGTGTTCTTCATAGTTCATCGTAGTTCTTCAACGATAGCACCTTTTGATCTGAAGACAGCATAAAACTTGCACTGTAGGAGTTTGGCCCTTGAGGGAGTCCTGGATTAGGGGGTCCTCGGACAGCCGGACTATATGCTTATGCCGGACTGTTGGACTATGAAGATACAAGATTGAAGATTTCGTCCCGTGTCTGGGTGGCACTCTCCTTTGCGTGGAAGGCAAGCTTGGCAATTCGGATATGTAGATTCCCTTCTCTGTAACCGACTCTGTGTAACCCTAGCCCCCTCCGATGTCTATATAAACTGGAGGGTTTAGTCCGTAGGACAAGAACAATCAGAATCATAGGCTAGCTTCTAGGGTTTAGCCTCTACAATCTCATGGTAGATCAACTCTTGTAATACTCATATCATCAAGACCAATCAAGTAGGAAGTAGGGTATTACCTCCATAGAGAGGGCCCGAACCTGGGTAAACATCGTGTCCCCACATCCTGTTACCATTAGCCTTAGACGCACAATTCGGGACCCCCTACCCGAGATCCGCCGGTTTTGACACCGACATTGGTGCTTTCATTGAGAGTTCCACTATGTCGTCACCATAAGGCTTGATGGCTCCTTCAATCATCTATAATGATGCGGTCCATGGTGAGGTTTTCCTCCCTGGACAGATCTTCGTATTCCGCGGCTTTGCACTGTGGGCCAACTCGCTTGGCCATCTGGAGCAGATCGATAGCTACGCCCCTGGCCATCAGGTCAGGTTTGGAAGCCTGAACTACACTGCCGACATCCACAGAGATTTGATCATCGACGGATTCGAGCCCATGATAGATACACCCTACAGCCAAAATGAGCATGACCTAGATCTGCCATCGGACGGTGTTCAGGAGATCACACCTGCAGCTGCCCTGGCTTTAAATCCAGTGCAAATCATGCCATCCAAGGACGGGGGGATGGACCCCGCCGCGGAAGCCGCACACTCAACGGCGATAGAGCCGAACACAGATTTCACTTCCAATGAGGTCTGTGTCATCGAACCCTCGGACTCGTTTCCGTCCATAGGCTCCGAACCGCGTGCATCTGTGCCCATCGTATTTAACTGGGCACCGATCTTTGAGTTCAGCTCCGCGGACATCTTTCAACACTCGCCCTTGGGCGACGTGCTAAACTCATTAAAATATCTCTCCTTGTCAGGAGACTCTTGGCCGAACTATGTCCATCTTGAGTGGGAAGCGGACGACGAAGGAATTCGTTGCCCACCCACCACCCACTTAATAGCCACTGTCGACGACTTGACCAACATGCTTGATTTCGACTCCGAAGACATTGACGGTATGGATGACGATGCCGGAGAAAAAGGGAACCACCGCCCCCAGGGTGCTGGACAGCCACCTCATCATACGACATATATATGATGGACACACCCAAAGAAAACAATGGCGAGGATCAAAAGGATGCAACGAAGGATAGTCCTCTTGAGAAGCAACCAAAGTGCCGACGTCAGCGGCGCCGCTCTAAATCCCGCCATAGCAAAAACAACGATACCAACACAAGAGACAATAGCACTCCGGATGATGCCGAAGACGAAAACAATCCCGCCCAGCCATGCTTCGAACAGGCCGGACGGGAGGACGGGCAAGCTAGCCCTGATGAACAGGCAATGGATGAAGACTCAGAGGATGACAATTACATGCCCCTCTCCGAAGACGAGGTGAGCCTCGGTGACGAAGAATTTACCGTGCATGAGGATCCCGTCGAGCAGGAGCGCTTCAAGCGACGGCTTATAGCCACTTCAAAGAGCCTGAAGAAAAAACAGCAGCAGCTTCAAGATGATCAAGATATGCTCACTGATATATGGACTGAGGTCCTGGCGGCCGAGGAATACGGACTCGAGCGCCAACCAAAAGTTACCCCGAGGCGCAGGTTGTTACCTCAATTTGAGGATAGGCACTAGAGCCTATACTACCAGCGCAGGATGCGGCTGACCGACCACCTCGTGGCTGAGACAAAGCGGCGAATCAGTCCAAACACGAGCCCGCACCCTGATACGTCTCCAACGTATCTACTTTTGCAAACACTTTTGCCCTTGTTTTGGACTCTAACTTGCATGATTTGAATGAAACTAACCCGGACTGGTGTTGTTTTCAACAGAACTGCCATGGTGTTGTTTTATGCAGAAAACATAAGTTCTCGGAATGACCTGAAAATCCACAGAGATAAGTTTTGGAAAATATAAAAAATACTGGCAAAAGAATCAAGGGCAGGGGGCCCACACCCTGTCTACGAGGGTGGGGGCGCGCCCTCCCCCTGGGCGCGCCCCCTGTCTCGTTGGCCCCCTGATGCTCCACCGACCTCAACTCCAACTCCATATATTCCGTTTTGCGGAGAAAAAAATCAGAGAGAAAGTTTCATCACGTTTTACGATACGAGCCACCGCCAAGCCCTAATCTCTCTCGGGAGGGCTGATCTGGAGTCCGTTCGGGGCTCCGGAGAGGGGGATTCATCGCCGTCGTCATCATCAACCATCCTCCATCACCAATTTCATGATGCTCACCACCATGCGTGAGTAATTCGATCGTAGGCTTGCTGGATGGTGATGGGTTGGATGAGATTTATCATGTAATCAAGTTAGTTTTGTTAGGGTTTGATCCCTAGTATCCACTATGTTCTGAGATTGATTTTGATATGACTTTGCTATGCTTAATGCTTGTCACTAGGGCCCGAGTGCCATGATTTCAGATCTGAACCTATTATGTTTTCATGAATATATGTGTGTTCTTGATCCTATCTTGCAAGTCTATAGTCACCTATTATGTGTTATGATCCGACAACCCCGAATTGACAATAATCGGGATACTTCTCGGTGATGACCATAGTTTGAGGAGTTCATGTATTCACTATGTGCAAATGCTTTGTTCCGGTTCTCTATTAAAAGGAGGCCTTAATATCCCTTAGTTTCCACTAGGACCCTGCTGCCACGGGAGGGCAGGACAAAAGATGTCATGCAAGTTCTTCTCCATAAGCATGTATGACTATATTCGGAATACATGCCTACATTACATTGATGAATTGGAGCTAGTTCTGTGTCACCCTATGTTATAGGTATTACATGAGGAATCGCATCTGACATAATTATCCATCACTGATCCAATGCCTACGAGCTTTTCATTTGTGCTTTGCTTATTTACTTTTTCGTTGCTATTGTTACAATTACTACAAAACTATTATCTTTACTTTTGCCACTGTTACCATTACTATCATACTACTTTCCTACTAAATACTTTGCTGCAGATACTAAGTTATCCAGGTGTGGTTGAATTGACAACTCAACTGCTAATACTCAATAATATTCTTTGGCTCCCCTTGTGTCAAATCAATAAATTTGGGTTGAATACTCTACCCTCGAAAGCTGTTGTGATCCCCTACACTTGTGGGTTATCACACCCCGTCGCCGAACAAATAAAAATGAAGGCCCGGGGCTACACGCATGACCTGCGAGACGAATTGGAAAACAAAGCAGGATAGTCAAGGTCGATCTACGGATCGCGGGGGCGCGCCCCAACGCGTGACGGTGACCGCCACACCGGATTTACTAAATACAAATCCGTCCGGGCCGAATACAGCACACCAGATTCATCCGAACTGTGTCGTGAAGTAGCCCGACATAGAGGCGCCGACCCCCTATGCTTCACCGATGAAGTAATGGCGGATGAATTCCCAGAAGGGTTTAAACCCATCAACATCGAACCATGTGATCGGATAACAGACCCCGCGGTATGGATTGAAGATTTCCTTCTCCGCATTCACATGGCCTGCTGTCGGTGTCAAAACCGGTGGATCTTGGGTAGGGGGGTCCCGAACTGTGCGTCTAAGGCTAATGGTAACAGGAGGCAGGGGACACAATGTTTACCCAGGTTCGGGCCCTCTCTATGGAGGTAATACCCTACTTCCTGCTTGATTGATCTTGATGATATGATTATTACAAAATTTTATCTACCATGAGATTGTAGAGGTTAACCCTAGAAGCTAGACTATGATTATGGTTGTTGTTGTCCTATGGACTAAACCCTCCAGTTTATATAGACACCGGAGGGGGCCAGATTTACACAGAGTCAGTTACAGAGAAGGAAATCTACATATCCGAATTGCCAAGCTTGTCTTCCACGCAAAGGAGAGTCCCACCCGGACACGGGACGAAGTCTTGAGTCTTGTATCTTCATAGCCCAACAGTCCGGCATAAGCTATAGTCCGGCTGTCCGAGGACCCCCTAATCCAGGACTCCCTCAGTAGCCCCTGAACCAGGCTTCAATGACGATGAGTCCGGCGCATAGATTGTCTTCGGCATTGCAAGGCGGGTTCTTCTCCAAATTCTCCAGAGTACCTATTGTAACGAGCAGTGTGCAACTTCCCATTAATGTTGCCCTCATCGGCTTCTGTACCTTAATAATGGCAGTCTCCACGTGTCGAGCGAATGCGAGAAGTTGGGGCATTTTTACACTTGCCACCCTAACCATGTAAGTAAATCGTCTATTTAAAGAGACGGGGATCCTCAGATCCAAATCACACCATCTTCCCTAAGCGAGGATTCATCAGAGCGCGCCCGAAAAAACCATCCCATCATGGATGGCCACCACAGCTCCTCCTCTCGCTCCCGTAGCGCTAAGCCAGGTGATTGGGAGAAGTGTACCGTATCCCACGGTCAATTGGTGGAGTTGCAGACCCAGGGGTTTCTCCCACCTGCATATCTTGTCCCCGTCTGGGCCGGATTAGCCACTTATGACGGCGGGGAGCAAGCGGAGATTTCCCCAACCCATCCAGGGGGGAGCGAGTATGCCTTGTCCCTTACTTGCTGAGGGGCATCGGATTTCCAATCTATTCGTTTCTCCACGGGCTCCTGGAGTATTATGGCCACCAGCTGCACAACTTCACTCCTGCCTCCATCCTGCACATCGTAGGTTATGTCGCCCTTTGTGAGCTATTTTTGGGCTGCGAAGCGCATTTCGAGCTATGGAAAAGGCTGTTCTGCCTTGTCCCTCGCAATCAGGAGGGATCAATATACCAAGTGGGCGGAGTCGAGATATGGCGCATCGCCGGGACCGGATACCTGTCCGGCACTCTGAAGAAGACATCCGAAGATTGGCCTTCCAAGTGGTTTTACATAGAGGACGTCTCCCTTCCTGACCCTATCTGGATGGGTCTTCCCGAGTTCACAAATGCCCCATTGAAGAAACACCGAAGCTGGCGTCCCCGGAGCCCCAAGGAGGAAGATAGCAAAGAGGTCCTCCAACTGATGGGCAGGATAAAGACGCTTGCCAAATTAGGTTTGACAATAATCGAGGTTATGTCAATATGCATAATGCGGGGGGTGCATCCACTCCAGTATTGGGGGCATCCCATGTGGCACTTCAATGGAGAAGATGATGCCACCCACTGCGGTCGGAAAGGTCCGGAATCCTCCACCGCTCTGGCGAAAATATTGTCCAATTTGTATAAAGGAGAAGAAGAGGAGTTCATCCGCATTAAGCCACGGGATGGATTTTCCATGTACAACCCCCCTAGCTGGGTGAGTTGCTATGTCACTCAACTATATTCATTCCCGCATTCTTTCATTGCAAATATTTACCTTGCTAGTTCATAACAGGAACTGCAGAAAGCTATGAGGGAGGTCCACAGCCCACCTCCACAGCCAAAGGACCACAACCGGGCCCTCGACCCTGGATTTAAAGAAGATCCGGACATATTTGTGGAGCTCGCCGACAGGATGTTTTACCAGGCAAGCTGTGACAGGGCCTTGGTGGCCATCATTGCCGACTATCCTGGCCTACTCCCTGCATCATATGTAAGTAAAAATGGAGTCCTAACTTCCGAGAAGGATCCCTTCTTTACGCCTTACCCACCGCACATGTATTGCGCTTTATAGGAAAGGCCATCGGGGCGCCGTGCCGAACCCACGGCGACTCACCAACAAGGGGCGTCCAAGACGGGTAGGCTTAAAAGGAAGGCGGTCCGGACCAAGACGTCGTCGAATAGGTATGATTTAAAACCTTCTCCGTGATTATCGTCTTTAAAATATAACAATGTCCATTGTGCCCTGGCAGAAAGAGTACTCGCCGCACTGTGTTCGGAGATCCTGCCGGCCACACCTCTACTAGCCAGACTCCAGAACCGGCCTCAAGGGTGGAGGCTAATGTGGGGACAACACTGGACGGTCCTCCTACAGAGGATGCGGATAGAATATCCGCTACAAATTCCAAAGTGGAGAGCGCTATGAATCATCGGCGTCGACGGGCCGCACTCCGCGACCCTAACTTCTCCGAAGAGGCGTTCAATGCCTTCAACTCGGGAGAGGCGTATATCCGAGCTGCTCAAGATGGGCTTGCTAGAGCCACAGAACACTATTTAAAGGATATACGGGTAAGAAAAATCTGATAATTATGTATATCAGTAGCCCCTGAGACTTGAAACAGTTGGCACAACTGATTTAAGGATCATTGTATGAATAGGTTCTTACAGAGAAGAACACCCATTTGTCTCAAGAGCTGGAGGAGTGCAAAGCCCGACTAAGGGCCGCAACTGCCAAAATGGAGGAATCCAAGAAGGCCTCATCTGGTAATATTTTTCTTGATCGATAAAAAACGTAATTACGTGTACCATTTAGTATTCGGCAGGTTTGCAGATCTAACAATAGATTCCGTAGGTAATTCCAGAGTGAATCTTGAGATCATACAAGAGGATGAACAACGAGCGCAACGACAACTAGAGGCCGGCGAGCGTGTACTTACACGGGTCAGGCGAGAGAAAAACGATCTCCAGGATGCCAATACCCGGCTGGGCGTGGAATTGAAAGATGTTCGGGCCCAGCTTGCTGACTCCGTGAAGGAGAATAAGAGGCTTCAACGTGGCATTTTTAGTATGTGCTCAAACAAACCTTTATACAGTTTAGCAAAGAAACAGGCTAACAGAGTTATGTCTGTAGGTATACTGACTGGTCATCCCAAAGAGGAGATGTCGGGTATTGCCCAGGCCTTGTGGCCATCCGCCTCCCTTCCAGGAAGCGTGGGGGAGCTTGTAGAGATGCTCAAGGGAGCTCGGCGGCGCTTCCATTTATGGAAGATATCTGCCTGTCGACAGGGTGCGAGGGAAGCTTGGGCCATGGTGAAAACACAGTACACCAAGCTTGATCCGAATCACATGGACCTGGTCGGGCCTGTAAGGTCAGATGGGAAAGAGATTCCCGTTAGTCTGGTATATGACTAGGTAGGATTAGCTGCAAAGTATTCCCAACAGGATTGTAGGTTAGACAGCCTGTTGGATGGTATAGAAGAACAAGTATGTGGGTCTAAGTGACTGTGTACTTCAATTGACATATTTTGTCCCTAGCCGGATTTTAAATCTTTTTTCATGGCGGACCTTTTCGCTTCAGCCTCCAGAACCAACAGTCCGGAGTGTTTCCGAATACCCACTCAGTTATCTAAACTGGGGTACGCGTGGAAACTAGGCGTAGGGGTCATAAGTGCTTGAACATACAAGTACCCAACTAGCTATATTATATTACATGGATAGTAAGAAACATCTTCCAGGGAGAATAGTTCCGTTAAGGGTTCCTTTCCCTGGGTACGCATGCATTAATGTGCATGTCCGAACTGCGAAAAGAGCGTAGTATATAAAACATCTGGGGGTTTGTATTGTAATAGGTAAGAAACATCTTTAGTTCATCGACCGAATATTACCTTAAGAACGCTAGCTTTCGGCTTCACCCAGTCTGAGGTACACGTCCGGCGTACCCAGCAGTAACAATTGCAGAGGTGCTCCCCTTATGCCCTAGCCGAACTAACGGGAACGTAGGGCATAAACACAGGAGCCAGGCAACCCAGCTCTTGGCCAAAACTTAAGTCATATCGATGCATATAATGGTGAAGAAGAGGTACATATGGAAAAGCGACACATATGAAGTGGGCATGATACCCTGAAGGTAGTTATATTAAGCTTCTATATAAGAAGCCCCCAGGTATAGTGAGCGCGCATAGCGTGTCAAGAGTGTGTAGTCAAGTCACACTTAAAGCTTTTTAGGGAAATAAAAATGATAAAAAAGAAACAAAGAGAGAGGATATAACTTAAAAAAGGCGGAGGGAAGGGGACGAACACAGAGTTTGGTGCTAGGCGTAGAATCTTTGGAGTCTGGCCACGTTCCATGGGTTTGGCTCAAGTCGATTATCTGATGCATCACGCAGGCAGTACACTCCTCCGGTGAGAACTTTATCAATGATGAAGGGACCCTCCCACTTGGGCTTGAGCTTGTCCTTTTTCTTCTCCGGTAGGCGTAGAACGAGTTTGCCAACGTTATAAGTTTTGGCCCGTACTTCTCTGCTTTGATACCTTCGAGTCTGTTGTTGATAGAATGCGGAACGGGCTTTTGCGACGTCGTGCTCCTCCTCCAGGGCATCTAAATTGTCCTGCCGATCAAGCTCGGCTTCTCTCTCTTCATACATGCGCACTCGAGGTGAGTCATGAATGATATCGCAGGGCAATACCGCGTCTGCGCCATACACCATGAAGAATGGTGTGTATCCGGTAGTGCGATTCGGCGTGGTCCGCAGTCCCCATAGTATGGAGTCGAGCTCCTCGACCCAGTGCGTGTCTGATTCCTTCAGGGATCGCACTAGTCTGGGTTTGATGCCGCTCATAATAAGACCATTTGCTTGTTTGACTTGACTGTTTGTTTGGGGATGATAGACGGAGGCGTAATCAAGCTTAATGGCCATGTTACCGCACCAAGTTTTCACCTTGTCGGCTGTGAAGTTAGAGCCATTATCGGTGATGATGCTGTGGGGGACACCGTAACGGTGCATGACCCCTGATATGAAGTCTATCACTGGTCCGGATTCGGCCGTTTTAACTGGTTTGTCCTCTATCCATTTGGTGAATTTATCCACCATTGACCAACAGGTATTTTTTATTATGGCTTCTTCCTTTAAGGGGTCCGACCATATCGAGCCCCCAAACTGCAAAGGGCCAGGTTATGGGGATTGTTTGGAGTGCGGTAGGTGGCATATGGCTTTGGTTGGCGAAGAGCTAGCAACCGACGCAATGTTGGACGAGGTCCTGTGCGTCTGCTCGGGCTGTCAGCCAGTAGAATCCTGTACGGAAGGCCTTGCTTACGAGGGCCTGAGCTGCGGCATTGTGGCCGCCAAGTCCAGCATGAATTTTGGCCAAGAGATGCCGCCCTTCCTCTTCAGAGATACATCTTTGGATTACTCCGGTAGCACCTTTCTTATAAAGCTCTCCCTCGTGGACCTTGTAGGCTTTAGAGCGCCGCGCAATGCAATGTGCCTCATTTTGGTCCTCGGGGAGTTCTTGCCTATTTAGGTAGGCTAAGAAGGGTTCGGTCCAGGGGGCGATGACATCCATGATTACGTGGGCCGAAGGTGTTATTTCGGTGGCGGAGCCTCCAATTATGTCAGAGTGTTCAGGCTCTGGGGTTGTGGTTCGATCCGGACTAGTATTACCGGTCTCCCCTTGCCACACCATGGATGGCTTGAACAGCCTTTCCAAGAAGATGTTAGGTGGAACGGGGTCGCCCTTAGCACCGATGGGGGCGAGGATATCCGCCGCTTGATTGTTTTCTCGGACCACATGATGAAATTCAAGCTCCTCGAACCGAGCTGACATCTTGAGGACGGCATTACGGTAAGCCGCCATTTTCGGGTCCTTGGCGTCGAAGTCTCCATTTATTTGAGATATTGCGAGGTTCGAGTCCCTACGCACCTCTAGGCGTTGAATCCCCATGGAGACTGCCATCCGAAGACCGTGCAACAGAGCCTCGTATTCGGCTGCATTGTTGGAGTCTGTGTATAGTATTTGGAGTACCTATTGGACTGTATCTCCAGTGGGGGATGTTAGAACCACACCCGCTCCCAGACCGGCCAACATTTTAGAGCCGTCAAAGTGTATGATCCAATTGGAGTATGCATTGTACTCTTTACGGAGTTCGGCTTCTGTCCATTCGGCGACGAAGTCGGCCATACTTGCGATTTAATGGCTCACCGTGGTTTATATATAATGTCGAATAGGACGAGCTTGATGGCCCACTTAGCGATCCGTCCCGTGGCATCGCAGTTATTTATTATATCGTTGAGTGGTACCTCGGAGGCCACCATGATTAAACACTCTTGAAAGTAGTGTCGTAGTTTCCGGGATGCCATGAAGACCGCGTATGCTATCTTTTGATAATGTGGGTACCGTGACTTGCATGGTGTGAGGACAGTGGATACGTAGTATAAGGACTTTTGAAGCGGGAACTTATGTCCGTCCTCCTCTCGTTCGACGACGAGCACTGCGCTTACAACTTGGTGCGTTATAGCTATATATAACAGCATAGGTTCGCCAATGTTCGGTGCGGCCAGGATTGGGTTGCTGGCCAAGAGGGCCTTTATTTCTTCCAGTCCGGCCGTAGCCGCATCCGTCCACTCGAAGTGTTTGGTGCATCGAAGAAGGCGATAAAGAGATAGTGCCTTTTCTCCCAATCGGGAGATAAAGTGGCTTAAGGCAGCCACACATCCAATTAATTTCTGGATTTGGTTGAGGTCTGTTGGGGTAGCCAACTATGACAAAGCTCGGATTTTAGCCGGGTTTGCTTCAATTCCTCTATTGGAAATGATGAAGCCCAGGAGCTTTCCGGCAGGAACACCGAAAACGCATTTTTCTGGATTGAGCTTGAGGTCATATGTTCGGAGATTGTCGAACATAAGCCTCAAGTCATCTATGAAAGATTCAACGTGTCTGGTCTTGATGACCATGTCGTCTACGTATGCCTCAACTGTTTTGCCGATTTGTTTTTCCAGGCATGTCTGAATCATGCGTTGGTAGGTTGCACCGACGTATTTAAGCCCGAAAGGCATGGTGTTGAAACAGAAAGGGCCGTATGGAGTGATGAATGTCGTTGCGGCTTGATCGGACTCCGCCATCTTGATTTGATGGTATCCGGAGTATGCATCGAGGAAGCACAATGAGTCGTGTCTTGCGGTAGCGTCAACGATTTGATTGATGCAGGGGGGAGGGAAGGGATCCTTGGGGCAAGCCTTATTGAGGTCCTTGAAATCGACACATAGGCGCCAGGATTTGTCCTTCTTTGGTACCATCACCAGGTTTGCTAGCCAGTCCGGGTGTTTTATTTCTCTGATGAATCCGGCTTCGAGTAACGTGGCTAGCTCCTCTCCCATGGCTTGTCGTTTGGGTTCTGAGAAGCGCCGTGGAGTCTGCTTGACCGGCTTGTATCCCTTCAATATGTTTAGGCTATGCTCGGCCAGTCTGCGTGGGATCCCTGGCATGTCTGAAGGGTGCTAGGCGAAGATGTCCCAATTCTCGCGTAAGAACGCCCGCAGTGCAGCGTCTATTGTGGGGTTCAGCTGTGCCCCGATGGATGCTGTTTTTGTAGAGTTTGTTGGGTGAACTTGGAATTTGACTATTTCGCCCGCTGGTTTGAAAGAGGTGCACTTGGATGTTTGTCGAGTATCACGTCGTCCCTGTCCATTGTGGAGCGCAGCATAGTTATTTCTTTGGCCATGAGGGCTTCAGATAATGCCTCAAGGGCCAGGGCAGCGGTTTTATTTTCGGCGCGGAGTGCTACGTCCAGATCACAGGCTAGAGTGATGATTTCGTTGGGCCCGGACATCTTGAGTTTCATGTACCTGTAATGGGGTATAGCTTGGAAGCTTGCGAATGCGTCCCGCCCTAAAAGGGCATGGTATCCGCTACTGAACGGGGCCACTTGGAATATTATCTCTTCGGACCTGTAATTCTCCGGCGTGCCAAATACCACATCGAGTGTGATTTTTCCTGCATGTCATGCCTCCCGACTAGGGATAATTCCTCTGAAGGTCGTGCTGCTTTGCTCAATGCGACTCTTGTCTATTTCCATTTTCTTGAGAGTTTCCTTGTAGATGAGGTTTAATCCGCTGCCATCGTCCATGAGCACTTTAGTAAGTCAGAAGCCGTCCACAATTGGACTAAGGACCAAAGCGGTTGGTGCTCGGACTGTTCGGAATTGAGGTTCATCACTGACATTGAAGGTTATGGCCATGTCGTTCCATGGATTTATTGCTGCAACATGGCAGACTTCGGCAAGGCCGCGGAGTGCTCTCTTGCACTTGTTATTTGAGGCAAAAGTCTCGAAGACTGCCAACACTATATTGTTGTTTTCTGCGGGATGATGCTCTTCGGTATTGTTAATGAGGAGATCCTCGCCGCTCTTGGCCACCTGCCGAAGTATCCAACATGCTCTAAGGCTATGTGTTGGTATGGTATCCGGTGTGGTGTGAATTTTGCATGGCCAATTGAGCCATCCCTCCAATACGGTTCCACGCCCTGTAGTGGGCTTTTGTTTCTTTGTAATTGGATCGGGTGACTTGCGAGAGTGCACCCTTTTAGTTCGGACGATGGGTTTAGTGAGAGCCGGAGGATCCCAGAATTTTGCCTGGGTTTTCGAGGCGCTTTCCATCGCACAGTACTTTTGTACTATGGCCGCCAAGTCACCGAAGTGTGATATATCACGGCGACTTATGGCGTTGAGGATTCCCTTGTCCGTGCAATTTTTGCAAAAGAATGAGATTGCATCTTCCTCGCGACAATCCATGACCTTGCTCATTACAAGGAGGAATCTGGCCCAAAAGTGGTGTAGTGTCTCTTGGGATTGTTGTCTAATGTGGGAAAGATCGCTTGTATCTGGGTGGGTGGGTGGATTTAAGTTTGAACCCTGACCCAATCTGAGACCCAGGGGCAGAGGAACCTCTAAACTTGGCAGTTTGGGTTCCGGGATGTTGCCCCATTTTTCTGGCCCGGTGTCCGATTCTAAGGTCGGAGTTTGGGTCATGTCCTCCCGCAAACGGGTACCCGGCTCAGAGAGCTCGGGAATCCGGACATAGTTCGTCCTCAAAATAGAGGAAGAATCGCTGCATTGCTCCTCAACCACCGCTATCTGATGGGTGACCGGTGAAGAGTTAATCTCTCTTTGATCGAGTTTAAGCCTAATCCGATCATAGTCCGTAGCGACTCCCAAGGCGGCGATGCGATCCAAGAGCTCATTCAAGGACGAGAGTTCCATTGGATCCATCTGCTCGGTGTATTCCGAGCTGATGTTGAGGCTGTTTTTGATGACCCGAGAAGTCATCGTCGGTACGGCGGCCGAACGGGCGGTCATGACGAAGCCGCCTAGTCGGAGGGTTTGGCCTAAAGCCAGGGCTCCCCAGAGGTGATGTTGTCCTTGATAACAAGGCGAGCCATCAAACCTTTTTTTGACGTCACAGTGGAACTCTCAATGAAAGCACTAATGTCGGTGTCAAAACCGGCGGATCTCGAGTAGGGGGTTCCGAACTGTGCGTCTAAGGCTAATGGTAACAGGAGGCGGGGGACACAATGTTTACCCAGGTTCAGGCCCTCTCTATGGAGGTAATACCCTACTTCCTGCTTGATTGATCTTGATGATATGAGTATTACAAGAGTTGATCTACCACGAGATCATAGAGGCTAACCCTAGAAGCTAGCCTATGATCAACATTATTGTTGTCCTACGGACTAAACCCTCCAGTTTATATAGACACCGGAGGGGGCTAGGTTTACATAGAGTCGGTTACAGAGAAGGAAATCTACATATGTAGATTCGGATATGTAGATTTCCTTCTCTGTAACCGACTCTGTGTAACCCTAGCCCCCTCCCGTGTCTATATAAACCGGAGGGTTTAGTCCGTAGGACAAGAACAATCATAATCGTAGGCTAGCTTCTAGGGTTTAGCCTCTATGATCTTGTGGTAGATCAACTCTTGTAATAGTCATATCATCAAGATCAATCAAGCAGGAAATAGGGTATTACCTCCATAGAGAGGGCCCAAACCTGGGTAAACATTGTGTCCCCCGCCTCCTGTTACCATTAGCCTTAGACGCACAGTTCGGGACCCCCTACCCGAGATCCGCCAGTTTTGACACTGACATTGGTGCTTTCATTGAAAGTTCCACTGTGTCGTCACCACAAGGCTTGATGGCTCCTCCAATCATCCACAACTACGCGATCCAGGGTGAGGTTTTCCTTCCCGGACAGATCTTCGTATTCGGCGGCTTCGTCCTGCAGGCCAACTCGCTTGGCCATCTGGAGCAGGTCGATAGCTATGCCCCGGCCATCAGATCGGGTTTGGAAGCCTGAACTACACTGCCGACATCCGCGGAGACTTGATCTTCGACGGATTCGAGCCCATGACAGGTGCGTCGTACAATCACGATGAGCATGACTTAGATCTGCCTTCGGAGGGTGTACAGGAGAACGCGCCTGCAGCTGCCCTGGCCTTAGATCCGGAGCAAATCGTGCCAACCGAGGGCGGGTGGATAGGCCCCGCCATGGAGGTCGCACACTCATCGGTGATAGAGCTAAACACAGACTTCGCCTCCAATGAGGTCTGTGTCATCGGACCCTCGGACTCGTCTCCGGCCATAGGCTCCGAACCGCGTGCATCCGTGCCCATCGGACCTGACTGGGCACCGGTCATGGAGTTTAGCTCCGCAGATATCTTTCAGCACTCGCCCCTGGGCGACGTGCTAAGCTCATTAAAATCTCTCTCCCTGTCAAGAGACTCTTGGCCGAACTATGTCCGGCTAGAGTGGGAAGCGGATGACGAAGAAATTCGTCTCCCACCCACCACCCATTTAATAACCATGATACGTCTCCAACGTATCTATAATTTTTGATTGTTCCATGCTATTATATTACCCGTTTTGGATGTTTATGGGCTTTACTTTACACATTTATATCATTTTTGGGACTAACCTACTAACCGGAGGCCCAGCCCAAATTGCTGTTTTTTTCCTATTTCAGTGTTTCGAAGAAAAGGAATATCAAACGGAGTCCAAATGGAATGAAACCTTTGGGAGCGTGATTTTTGGAACAAACGTGATCCAGAGGACTTGGAGTGGAAGTCAAGAAACAAGGGAGGCGGCCACGAGGGTGCCCGGCGTGCCCCCCACCCTCGTGGGCCCCTCAGGCGTCCACCAACCTACTTCTTCCTCCTATATATACCCATGTACCCCGAAAACATCAGAGGCGACCATGAAAAACTATTTCCGCCGCCGTAACCTTCTGTATCCGTGAGATCCCATCTTGGAGCCTTCGCCGGTGCTCCGTCGGAGGGGGAATCTATCACGGAGGGCCTCTACATCATCTCCAAGGCCTCTCCGATGAGTTGTGAGTAGTTTACCATAGACCTTCGGGTCCATAGTTATTAGCTAGATGGCTTCTTCTCTCTCTTTGAATATCAATACAATGTTCTCCTCGATCTTCTTGGAGATCTATTCGACGTAACTCTTTTTGCGGTGTGTTTGTTGAGATCCGGTGAATTGTGGGTTTGTGATCAAGTTTATCTATGAGAAATATTTGAATCTCCTCTGAATTCTTTTATGTGTGATTAAGTTATCTTTGCAAGTCTCTTCGAATTATCAGTTTGGTTTGGCCTACTAGATTGATCTTTCTTGCAACGGGAGAAGTGCTTAGCCTTGGGTTCAATCTTGCGGTGTCCTTTCCCAGTGACAGCAGGGGCAGCAAGGCACGTATTGTATTGTTGCCATCGAGGATAAAAAGATGGGGTTTGTATCATATTGCATGAGTTTATCCCTCTACATCATGTCATCTTTCTTAATGCGTTACTCTGTTCTTTATGAACTTAATACTCTAGATGCATGCTGGATAGTGGTGGATGTGTGGAGTAATAGTAGTAGATGCAGGCAGGAGTCGGTCTACTTGTCACGGACGTGATGCCTATATACATGATCATGCCTAGATAATCTCATAATTATTTGCTTTTCTATCAATTGCTCGACAGTAATTTGTTCACCCACCGTAATACTTATGCTATCTTGAGAGAAGACACTAGTGAAACCTATGGCCCCCGGGTCTATCTCTTATCATATAAGCTTTCAATATACTTTTATTTGCATCTTTACTTTTCCAATATATATCATAAAATACCAAAAATATATTTATCTTATCATATTATCTCTATCAGATCTCACTTTCGCAAGTGGCCTTGAAGGGATTGACAACCCCTTTATTGCGTTGATTGCGAGTTCTTGTTTGTTTGTGTAGGTGCGTGGGACTTCTGAGTGTTGGGGAACGTAGTAATTTAAAAAATTCCTACGCACACGCAAGGATCATGGTGATGCATAGCAACGAGAGGGGAGAGTATTGTCCATGTACCCTCGTAGACCAAAAGCGGAAGCGTTATGACAAAGCAGTTGATGTAGTCGTACATCTTCACGATCCGACCGATCCAAGTACCGAACGCACGGCACCTCCGAGTTCAGCACACGTTCAGCTCGATGACGATCCCTGGACTCTGATCCAGCAGGGTGTCGGGGATGAGTTCTGTCAGCACGAAGGCGTGGTGACGATGATGATGTTCTACCGACGCAGGGCTTCGCCTAAGCACCGCAACGATATGACCGAGGTGGAATATGGTGGAGGGGGGCACCGCACACGGCTAAGGAACGATCATGAAGATCAACTTGTGTGTCTTGGGGTGCCCCCTACCCCGTATATAAAGGAGGGAGGGGGGAGGTGCGGCCGGCCCCCTAGGGGTGCGCCTGGAGGAGTCCTACTCCCAACGGGAGTAGGACTCGCCCCTCTTGCCTTGTAGGAGAAGGAAAGGGGAAAGGGGAAAGAGGAAAGGGGGGCGCCGGCCCCCCCTTCCTTGTCCTATTCGGACTAGGGGGGGAGGGGACGCGCGGCCTGCCCTGGCCGGCCCTCCTCTTCTCCCTTAGGGCCCATGTAGGCCCATTAACCCCCCCGGGGGGGTTCCGGTAACCCCCCGGTACTCCTGTAAAATCCCGATTTCACCCGGAACGATTCCGATATCCAAATGTAGGCTTCCAATATATCAATATTTATGTCTCGACCATTTCGAGACTCCTCGTCATGTCCGTGATCATATCCGGGACTCCAAACAACCTTCGGTACATCAAAACTGATAAACTCATAATAAAACTATCATCGTAACGTTAACCGTGCGGACCCTTCGGGTTCGAGAACTATGTAGACATGACCTAGAACTGTTCCCGGTCAATAACCAATAGCGGAACCTGGATGCTCATATTGGCTCCCACATATTCTGCGAAGATCTTTATCGATCAGACTGCATAACAACATACGTTGTTCCCTTTGTCATCGGTATGTTATTTGCCCGAGATTCGATCATCGGTATCCAATACCTAGTTCAATCTCATTACCGGCAAGTCTCTTTACTCGTTCCGTAATACATCATCTCACAACTAACTCATTAGTTGTAATGCTTGCTAGGCTTAAGTGATGTGTATTACTGAGAGGGCCCAGAGATACCTCTCCGACAATCGGAGTGACAAATCCTAATCTCGAAATACGCCAACCCAACAAGTACCTTTGGAGACACCTGTAGAGCACCTTTATAATCACCCAGTTACGTTGTGATGTTTGGTAGCACACAAAGTGTTCCTCAGGTAAAGGGAGTTGCATAATCTCATAGTCATAGGAACATGTATAAGTCATGAAGAAAGCAACAGCAGAATACTTAAATGATCAAGTGCTAAGCTAACAGAATGGGTCAAGTCAATCACATCATTCTCCTAATGATGTGATCCCGTTAATCAAATGACAACACATGTCTATGGTCAGGAAACATAACCATCTTGGATCAACGAGCTAGTCAAGTAGAGGCATATTAGTCACACTTTGTTTGTCTATGTATTCACACAAGTATTATGTTTCCGGTTAATACAATTCTAGCATGAATAATAAACATTTATCGTGATATAAGGAAATAAATAATAACTTTATTATTGCCTCTAGGGCATATTTCCTTCAGTCTCCCACTTGCACTAGAGTCAATAATCTAGATTACACAGTAATGATTCTAACACCCATGGAGTCTTGGTGTTGATCATGTTTTGCTCGTGGAAGAGGCTTAGTCAACGGGTCTACAACATTCAGATCCGTATGTATCTTGCAAATTTCTGTGTCTCCCACCTGGACTAGATCCCGGATGGAATTGAAGCGTCTCTTGATGTGCTTGGTTCTCTTGTGAAATCTGGATTCCTTCGCTAAGGCAATTGCTCCAGTATTGTCACAAAAGATTTTCATTGGACCCGATGCACTAGGTATGACACCTAGATCGGATATGAACTCCTTCATCCAGACTCCTTCATTTGCTACTTCCGAAGCAGCTATGTACTCCGCTTCACACGTAGATCCCGCCACGACGCTTTGTTTAGAACTACACCAACTGACAGCTCCACCGTTCAATGTAAACACGTATCCGGTTTGCAATTTAGAATCGCCCGGATCAGTGTAAAAGCTTGCATCAACGTAACCATTTACGATGAGCTCTTTATCACCTCCATATACGAGAAACATATCCTTGGTCCTTTTCAAGTATTTTAGGATGTTCTTGACCGCTGTCTAGTGATCCACTCCTGGATTACTTTGGTACCTCCCTGCTAGACTTATAGCAAGGCACACATCAGGTCTGGTACACAACATTGCATACATGATAGAGCCTATGGCTGAAGCATAGGGAACATCTTTCATGTTCTCTCTATCTTCTGAAGTGGTCGGGCTTTGAGTCTTACTCAACTTCACACCTTGTAACACAGGCAAGAACCCTTTCTTTGCTTGATCCATTTTGAACTTCTTCAAAACTTTGTCAAGGTATGTGCTTTGTGAAAGTCCAATTAAGCGTCTTGATCTATCTCTATAGATCTTGATGCCCAATATGTAAGCGGCTTCACCGAGGTCTTTCATTGAAAAACTCTTATTCAAGTATCCCTTTATGCTATCCAGTAATTCTATATCATTTCCAATCAGTAATATGTCATCCACATATAATATCAGAAATGCTACAGAGCTCCCACTCACTTTCTTGTAAATACAGGCTTCTTCAAAAGTCTGTACAAAACCAAATGCTTTGATCACACTATCAAAGCGTTTATTCCAACTCCGAGAGGCTTGCACCAGTCCATAAATGGATCGCTGGAGCTTGCACACTTTGTTAGCTCCCTTTGGATCGACAAAACCTTCTGGTTGCATCATATACAACTCTTCTTCCAGAAACCCGTTCAGGAATGCAGTTTTGACATCCATCTGTCATATTTCATAATCATAAAATGCGGCAATCGCTAACATGATTTGGACAGACTTAAGCATCGCTACGGCTGAGAAAGTCTCATCATAGTCAATCCCTTGAACTTGTCGAAAACCTTTTGCGACAAGTCGAGCTTTGTAGACAGTAAAATTACCGTCAGTGTCAGTCTTCTTCTTGAAGATCCATTTATTTTCAATTGCTTTCCTATCATTGGGCAAGTCAACCAAAGTCCACACTTTGTTCTCATACATGAATCCCATCTCAGATTTCATGGCCTCAAGCCATTTTTCGGAATATGGGCTCACCATCGCTTCTTAATAGTTCGTAGGTTCATCATGGTCTAGTAACATGACTTCCAGAACAGGATTACCGTACCACTCTGGTGCGGATTTTATTCTGGTTGATCTACGAGGTTCAGTAACAACTTGATCTGAAGTTCCATGATCATCATCATTAACTTCCTCACTAATTGGTGTAGGTGTCACAGGAACAGATTTCTGTGATGATCTACTTTCCAATAAGGGAGCAGGTACAGTTACCTCATCAAGTTCTACTTTCCTCCCACTCACTTCTTTTGAGAGAAACTCCTTCTCTAGAAAGTTTCCGAATTTAGCGACAAACGTTTTGCCTTCGGATCTGTGATAGAAGGTGTACCCAACAGTCTCTTTGGGTATCCGTGAAGACACATTTCTCCGATTTGGGTTCAAGCTTATCAGGTTGAAGCTTTTTCACATAAGCATCGCAGCCCCAAACTTTCAGAAACGACAACTTTGGTTTCTTGCTAAACCATAGTTCATAAGGCGTCGTCTCAAAAGATTTTGATGGTGCCCTATTTAACGTGAATGCGGCCGTCTCTAAAGCATAGCCCCAAAATGATAGCGGTAAATTAGTAAGAGACATCATAGATCGCACCTTATCAAGTAAAGTACGATTACGACGTTCGGACACACCATTAGGCTGTGGTGTTCCGGGTGGCGTGAGTTGCGAAACTATTCCGCATTGTTTCAAATGTAGACCAAACTCGTAACTCAAATATTATCCTCCACGATCAGATCGTAGAAACTTTATTTTATTGTTACGATGATTTTCAACTTCACTCTGAAATTCTTTGAACTTTTCAAATGTTTCAGACTTATGTTTCATTAAGTAGATATATCCATATCTGCTCAAATCATCTGTGAAGGTGAGAAAATAACGATATCTGCCACGAGCCTCAACATTCATTGGATCACATACATCTGTATGTATGATTTCCAACAAATCTGTTGCTCTCTGCATTGTACCAGAGAACGGCGTTTTAGTCATCTTGCCCATAAGGCACGGTTCGCAAGTACCAAGTGATTCATAATCAAGTGGTTCCAAAAGCCCATCAGTATGGAGTTTCTTCATGCGCTTTACACCGATATGACCCAAATGGCAGTGCCACAAATAAGTTGCACTATCATTATCAACTATGCATCTTTTGGCTTCAACATTATGAATATGTGTATCACTATCATCGAGATTCAATAAAAATAGACCACTCTTCAAGGGTGCATGACCATAAAAGATTTTACTCGTATAAATAGAACAACCATTATTCTCTGATTTAAATGAATAACCGTCTCGCATCAAACAAGATCCAGATATAATGTTCATGCTCAACGCTAGCACCAAATAATAATTATTCAAGTCTAAAACTAATCCCGAAGGTAGATGTAGAGGTAGCGTGCCGACCGCGATCACATCGACTTTGGAACCATTTCCCACACGCATCGTCACCTCGTCCTTAGCCAATCTTCGCTTAATCCGTAGTCCCTGTTTCGAGTTGCAAATATTAGCAACAGAACCAGTATCAAATACCCAGGTGCTACTGTGAGCATTAGTAAGGTACACATCAATAACATGTATATCACATATACCTTTGTTCACCTTGCCATCCTTCTTATCCGCCAAATACTTGGGGCAGTTCCGCTTCCAGTGACCGGTCTGCTTGCAATAGAAGCACTCAGTTTTAGGCTTAGGTCCAGACTTGGGTTTCTTCTCCTGAGCAGCAACTTGCTTGTTGTTCTTCTTGAAGTTTTCCTTCTTCTTCCCTTTGCCCTTTTTGTTGAAACTAGTGGTCTTATTAACCATCAACACTTGATGCTCCTTCTTGATTTCTACCTCCGCGGCTTTTAGCATTGCGAAGAGCTCGGGAATAGTCTTTTCCATCCCTTGCATATTATAGTTCATCACAAAGCTCTTGTAGCTTGGTGGCAGTGATCGGAGAATTCTATCAATGACGCTATCATCCGGAAGATTAACTCCCAGCTGAATCAAGTGATTATTATACCCAGACATTTTGAGTATATGCTCACTGACAGAACTGTTCTCCTCCATCTTGCAGCTATAGAACTTATTGGAGACTTCATATCTCTCAATCCGGGCATTTGCTTGAAATATTAACTTCAACTCTTGAAACATCTCTTATGCTCCATGACGTTCAAAACGTCGTTGAAGACCCAGTTCTAAGCCGTAAAGCATGGCACACTGAACTATAGAGTAGTCATCAGCTTTGCTCTGCCAAATGTTCACAACATCTGGCGTTGCTCCAGCAGCAGGCCTGGCACCCAGCGGTGCTTCCAGGATGTAATTCTTCTGTGCAACAATGAGGATAATCCTCAAGTTACGGACCCAGTCCGTGTAATTGCTACCATCATCTTTCAATTTTGCTTTCTCAAGGAACGCATTAAAATTCAACGGAACAACAGCACAGGCCATCTATCTACAATCAACATAGACAAGCAAGATACTATCAGGTACTAAGTTCATGATAAATTTAAGTTCAATTAATCATATTACTTAAGAACTCCCACTTAGAAAGACATCTCTCTAATCTTTTAAGTGATTACGTGATCCATATCAACTACACCATGTCCGATCATCACGTGAGATGGAGTAGTTTCAACGGTGAACATCAATATGTTGATCATATCTACTATATGATTCATGCTTGACCTTTCGCTCTCCGTGTTCTGAGGCCATATCTGTTATATGCTAGGCTCATCAAGTTTAACCTGAGTATTCCGCGTGCGCAACTGTTTTGCACCCGTTGTATTTGAACGTAGAGCCTATCACACCCGATCATCACGTGGTGTCTCAGCACGAAGAACTTCCGCAACGGTGCATACTCAGGGAGAACACTTCTTGATAATTTTAGTGAGAGATCATCTTAAAATACTACCGTCAATCAAAGCAAGATAAGATGCATAAAGGATAAACATCACATGCAATCAATATAAGTGATATGATATGGCCATCATCATCTTGTGCTTGTGATCTCCATCTCCGAAGCACCTCCATGATCACCATCGTCACCGGTGCGACACCTTGATCTCCATCATAGCATCATTGTCGTTTATGCCGTCTATTGCTTCAACGACTATCGCTACCGCTTAGTGATAAAGTAAAGCAATTACAGGGCGTTTGCATTTCTTACAATAAAGCAACAACCATATGGCTCCTGCCAGTTGCCGATAACTTTGGTTACAAAACATGATCATCTCATACAATAAAATATAGCATCATGTCTTGACCATATCACATAACAACATGCCCTGCAAAAACAAGTTAGACGTCCTCTACTTTGTTGTTGCAAGTTTTACGTGGCTGCTACGGGCTTAGCAAGAACCGTTCTTACCTACGATCAAAACCACAACAATAGTTTGTCAAGTTGGTGTTGTTTTAACCTTCGCAAGGACAGGGCATAGCCACACTCGGTTCAACTAAAGTGAGAGAGACAGACACCCGCCGGTCACCTTTAAGCACGAGTGCTCGTAACGGTGAAACCAGTCTCGCGTAAGCGTACGCGTAATGTCGGTCGGACTTATATCGCCCACAACTCACTTGTGTTCTACTCGTGCATATGACATCTACGCATAAAACCTGGCTCAGATGCCACTATTGGAGAACGTAGTAATTTCAAAATTTTCCTACGCACACGCAAGGATCATGGTGGTGCATAGCAATGAGAGGGGAGAGTATTGTCCACGTACCCTCGTAGACCGAAATCGGAAGCGTTATGACAACGCGGTTGATGTAGTCGTACGTCTTCACGATCCAACGATCCAAGTACCGAACGTACGACACCTCCGAGTTCAGCACACGTTCAGCTCGATGATGATCCCCGGACTCCGATCCAGCAGGGTGTCGGGGATGAGTTCTGTCAGCACGACGGCGTGGTGACGATGATGATGTTCTACCGACGCCGGGCTTCGCCTAAGCACCACAACGATATGACCGAGGTGGAATATGGTGGAGGGGGGCACCGCACATGGCTAAGGAACGATCACAAAGATCAACTTGTGTGTCTTGGGGTGCCCCCCTGCCCCCGTATATAAAGGAGGGAGGGGGAGGTGCGGCCGGACCCCTAGGGGTGCGCCTGGAGGAGTCCTACTCCCACTGGGAGTAGGACTCCCCCCTCTTGCCTTGTAGGAGAAGGAAAGGGGGAAGGGGAAAGAGGAAAGGGGGGCGTCGCCCCCCCCTTCCTTGTCCTATTCGGACTAGGGGGAGGGGGGCGCGGCCTGCCCTGGCCGGCCCTCCTCTTCTCCCTTAGGGCCCATGTAGGCCCATTAACCCCCGGGGGGTTCCGGTAACCCCCCGGTACTCTGGTAATATCCCGATTTCACCCAGAACGATTCCGATATCCAAATATAGGCTTCCAATATATCAATATTTATGTCTCGACCATTTTGAGACTCCTCATCATGTCCGTGATCATATCCGGGACTCCGAACAACCTTCGGTACATCAAAACTTATAAACTAATATTAAACTGTCATCATAACATTAAGCGTGCGGACCCTACGGGTTCGAGAACTATGTAGACATGACCTAGAACTGTTCCCGGTCAATAACCAATAGCGGAACCTGGATGCTCATATTGGCTCCCACATATTCTACGAAGATCTTTATCAGTCAGACCGCATAACAACATACATTGTTCCCTTTGTCATCGGTATGTTACTTGCCCGAGTCGATCGTCGGTATCCAATACCTAGTTCAATCTCGTTACCGGCAAGTCTCTTCATTCGTTCCGTAATACATCATCTCACAACTAACTCATTAGTTGTAATGCTTGCAAGGCTTAAGTGATGTGTATTACCGAGAGGGCCCAGAGATACCTCTCCGACAATCGGAGTGACAAATCCTAATCTCGAAATACGCTAACCCAACAAGTACCTTTGGAGACACTTGTAGAGCACCTTTATAATCACCCAGTTACGTTGTGACGTTTGGTAGCACACAAAGTGTTCCTCTGGTAAACGGGAGTTGCATAATCTCATAGTCATAGGAACATGTATAAGTCATGAAGAAAGAAATAGCAGAATACTTAAACGATCAAGTGCTAAGCTAACGGAATGGGTCAAGTCAATCACATCATTCTCCTAATGATGTGATCCCATTAATCAAATGACAACACATGTCTATGGTCAGGAAACATAACCATCTTTGATCAACGAGCTAGTCAAGTAGAGGCATACTAGTGACACTCTGTTTGTCTATGTATTCACACAAGTATTATGTTTCCGGTTAATACAATTCTAGCATGAATAATAAACATTTATCATGATATAAGGAAATAAATAGTAACTTTATTATTGCCTCTAGGGAATATTTCCTTCACTGAGGAGCCTCCTACTGGATTGATACCTTGGTTCTCAAAACTGAGGGAAATACTTACGCTACTATTACTGCATCACCCTTTCCTCTTCAAGGAGAACCAACGCAAGCTCAAGACGTAGCAAGCCACTGTCGACGACTCAACTGACATGCTTGATTTCGACTCCGAAGACATCGATGGTATGAATGACGATGTTGGAGAAGAACAGGAACCAGTTCCCATAGGGCATTGGACAGCCACCTCATCATATGATATATACATGGTGGACACACCAAAAGAAAACAACGACGAGGAACGGAAGGATGAAATAGAGGATAACCCTCTTGAGGAGCAACCAAAGCGCCGACGTCGGCGCCGCTCTAAATCCCGCCACAACAAAAATAGCGATAACGGCACAAGAAAGAATAATACCCCGGTCGACTCCAAAGGTAACGACGACCCCATGGCCCCATCGATGGAGCAGGATGAGCCAGGGGACGGCGAACATAGTCCGGGGCCACTGTCCGATCATAGCGATGGCGAAGATAACACTCATAAACCTGTCTCCGGAGAGGAGAACAATCCGGACGACAATGCACTCATCATCCCGGCGAAGCACTTGGAACAAGAGAACCTCCACAAAAGGCTTATCGCCACCGCGAGGAGCTTGAAGAAGCAGAAGCAAAGGCTTAAGGCCGCGCAGGATATGCTCAACATCAGATGGAACAAAGTGCTCGACACTGACGAAAAATACGGTGGCGATCGCCACACAAAGAGCTACCCAAAGCGCAAGCTGCTGCCCGAATTCGACGACGAGGCTATAGAGCCCATCCCGCTGAAAAACAATACGGACGATCGGCCAGACCGACCACCCCGTGGCTGAGACAGAGCGGCTCATGACACCGCACACACGTCAGCACATGATCTACGTGAGCACCTAGACAAAAGAGCCGGTATGGCCAAGTCCATCTATGGATCTAGGAAGCGTGCTCCTACGCAGGATCACAGTCACCAAAACGACTATATTGATCGAATACCAGCTCAGAATCCACACCAAACACTACATCCGTCGGAAGCATGCCACGATACATCAAAATACAGGGGTGCTGTGCACCCCTTGTGCTAAACCGATGAGGTACTGGATCATGAATTTCCAGATGTGTTCAAACCCGTGAACATCGAGGCATACGATGGAACAACAGACCCTACAGTCTGGATTGAGGACTTCATTTTTCATATCCACATGGCTCGCGGAGACGATCTCCACGCCATCAAATACCTACCCCTCAAGTTGAAAGGACCAGCTCGGCACTGGTTGAAAAGCCTCCCCGAAAATTCCATTGGAAGTTGGGAGGAACTCAAGGACGCTTTCAGGGCTAACTTTCAAGGGACATATGCCCGACCCCCGGATGCAGATGATTTAAGTCACATAATCCAACAACCCGGAGAGTCAGCCCGTAAGCTTTGGAACATATTTCTCACCAAGAAAAACCAAATCGTCGACTGCCCGGATGCCGAAGCCTTAACGGCTTTCAAACACAGTGTCCGGGACGAATGGCTCGCCATACACCTCAGCCAGGAAAAGCCGAGGACAATGGCAGCCCTAACAAGCCTTATGACCCGCTTTTGCGTGAGCGAGGACAGTTGGTTGGCCCGCAACAGCACCAGCGACCCAGGCACATCCGAAATCAGGGACGGCAATGGGAAGCCACGACGCAATGAAAACAAGCGTTGAAACAATGAAGACAGCCCAGACAACACAACGATAAACGCCGGATTCAGGGGCTCTCGACCCAGTCAACGGAAAAAGCCATTTAAAGGCAGCAGAGATGGACCATCCAGCCTAAACAAAATTCTAGACAGATCATGTCAGATTCATGGCACCCCCAAGAAACCTGCGAATCACACCCATAGAGAATGCTGGGTCTTCAAGCAGGTCGACAAGCTAAACGCCGAACACAAGGGGAGGGAGCTGCCAAGTGAAGACGAGGACGAACCCCGCCAGCCGAACACTGGGGGCAGAAAAAATTTCCACCAGAGGTCAAAACAGTGAACATGATCTACGTCACCCACATACCAAAGAGGAAGCGCAAACGCGCACTCCGAGACATATATGTTGTAGAGCCCGTCGCCCCCAAATTCAACCCATGATCGGCCTGCCCGATCACTTTCAATCGCTGGGATCATCCGACTAGTATTCGGCATGGAGGTTCGGCTGCCTTGGTGCTTGACACAATAATTGACGGATACCATCTCACCCGAGTCCTCATGGACGATGGCAGTAGTCTTAATCTGATATATCAGGACATTGTCCGCAAAATGGGGATAGACCCGTCAAGAATTAGCCAAAGCAGTACTACCTTCAAAGGACTAATACCAGGCGTAGAGGCCCGTTGTATGGGCTCTCTACATTAGAGGTTGTATTCAGTTCTCCCAACAACTTTCGAAGTGAAGAACTAATCTTTGACATCACTCCATCCCGAAGCGGGTATCATGCACTACTCGGAAGAACGGCCTTCGCTCGTTTCAATGCAGTACCACATTACGCTTACCTTAAACTTAAGATGCCCGGTCCACGTGGCCTCATCACAATCAGCGGAAATACAGAGCATTCTTTGCGTGCGGAATAATATGTGGCGGCTCTAGCAGACGAACCACTGAACGGCCTCTCCAACCTGAATAAATGACCGGTCATCGAGACCACGGACATGGCTAGACGTGTCCGGCACACCACTAGTTATAGCAGCCCAGATAAACCTGAGCTTGAGTTGATGAGTATGCCCCCATATGTGGTGCTAGGGGCTGCCTGCATGTAAGGGTCCATAGTTCGGCTCGACCTCTATTAATACACAATAGATTGAATTCTAATAGTTCATTAAAAATAACCAACTTTTTGCATGGTCACACCGGATTCTTTAACCTGGATTTTTCTTTTTTTACAGATGACCATCGTGCTACACCCTTCCAGGATACGGCACAACGGAGACAAAGGCGCAGACATGCAGCAAGGCCCTGTTCAAAGGTTTCTTTTTAGATTAAGACCATGTGTAAACCTTTTTTATTGTCTCTTGTTGCCTCACACCCTCTGGACACTTAAAACAACCAAGAGGGACACTGGCGTTATTGGCAAGCTCTTTTGTCACGCTAGATTAATGCACGTACCTAAAAATTCAGGGCTCATTATCGAGGGTGGTACTTAGCCCAGTATATGTTGTAAAGTCTGAATACCTTTGGGAGTGTTCGGCATCGCGAGTTTGGCCTTATATCCATCAGCTCTGAATCATGTCTTTGGTCAATAGTTGGGTTTGCCCGGCTCCCGTGTTTTGCTACCTTGCGTTCCGCTCTATCGGCTAAGGTGGCACCGGGAGAACTACTACGATTGTGCCCTGGTTCATCTGGATGAGCACCTCAGTAGAGAAAGCTGAAAACTGACTGTCATGATAAAGCGAGAGACTGGTCAACCACTCGATGACTCAGCGGAATCTTCGCAATTCCTCTGCATTAACGAAGGACCAGTTTCCCGGTCATGTATGTACGCGCATCGTATTCGGATGAACGCGGATGTACCATGGGCTATATAGTAGCCCCACCGTCAAACTCCTATGGCTAAGTGAAAGTGTTAAAGCTATGTAGTCCAATTGCCTTGTTCGCCGCGCTATCACCTCCTTAAAGGACTAAGACGTTGGATCAAGTGTGATTACACGCTTTACCGAACACCCCCGCATTATATGCATGGGCACGGAAGCCGACGACTGCAAACTTTCAGGTTACATACATATATACATAAACGGCCGCACAGGAGGCACTACAATACTTTATGGGCAAAAATATAAATATAGCCTTTATTATCGAAAAAGCACTGTTTTTACAATCAAGATACATGTCATGGGAACGTGGTACTCTTTGAGCACTGAGCCTCTATTAAACGGGCACCTTCTAGGACTTCTTCAAAATAGTGCTCGGGCGAGTCCTGACCCCCGGGCGGACCCCTGGTTGCAACAGCGGTGGCCTCCATCTTCACCCAATATGTCTTAACACGGGCAAGAGCCATCCGTGCACCCTCTATGCACGCCAACCTCTTGACAGCGTTGATATGCGGCACAACATGAAGAAATCGTTGCACTAAACCAAAATAACTATCCGGACATGGTTCCTTCAGCCACAGATGATCCACGACAGCCTTCATGGCAAGCCCGGACAACCTATGGAGCTCGGCCCACTCGGCCATTTGCTCATTCAACAGCAGTGGATGCCTTGGATTACTGAACTGCGACCAGAACTATCTTTCCACCTCATGATCTTTTTGATCTTTGAAATACTTAGTCGCATCAGCAGCACTCTTTGCTAAATCCAAGTATGCGTTTGCAGAACTCCACAATTGATCAAGAGGGGCATACTTCGGATCGCCGAACTTTGTCCGCAATAAAAAGGGTTTCCCAGCCGCGATATCTTCGGCTTGACGAAGCTCCTCCCGCGCCGCTCTGATTTCAGAGCGAGTTTCCTTGGCTGCTTCTAAGGCCCTCTTTAGGTCAGCCGTTTTTGCTTGGCTTTCCCTTTCGAGGAGCTCATATCGTTTGGCGGCATTTTGCAGCTCAAGAGCCATGTTGGCTATTTTATATTTGCTCTGGCGATGAGCATCATGTTCGGCTTTTAACTCTTCGGTTGCCTTCAGGGCGACCGCATCACTTCTCCTGGATTGTTCCTTGGCTCGGGCAAGTTCTGCCCGAAGGGTCTCCACGGCGGCAGCTCCATCTGCAGTCAAAGCATATTATAAATACTAGCATCATGCTCCTCTTAATATTTGCTGACCACCCGAATATACATACCCTGTGCCTCGTCAAGCCGCTTGTTCACAAGCGTGATGTCCGCATCCGCCACATCAAGTTGCCGCCTCAATTCGGCAAAATTTGCAGTTCGGTCAGCTGCCGGATCTGCAGCCGCCTGCGCACGAAAGCAGCGCTATTATTACTTGAGACTATGATCCTCTGCTCGCCGCGTTTGGACGGCAACCAGAGTCTCAGGGGCTACTATCTATACAAATCACACCTTGCGTGTGCGGTACAGTCAAATATATATATATATATATATATATATATTACTTTGCGTACCTCAAAGCCTCTTAGTAGGCTCGTAAAAGCTTCATTCAACCCGCTTTTTGCGGATGAAATCCTCTCAACCACCGTACCCATTAAGGTACGATGTGCCTCTGAGATAGCCGCTTGCTCCAGAAGACCTATCAATGTGTCCAGTTGTACACCGGACAATTCCAGGCTTTTTCTATTGGTCTCCTTAGGAGCCGAGAACTCCGGACTTCGGGCGGCCGAAGAGTTACCTTCTGGCCTTTGTGGATCAGAAGAAATCCTCCGTGACGACACCTCAGGGTCGTCCGTCTCATGAGGCGGGGAAGTAGGAGGAGGCATTTCCCTCTCCATCATCTCCGGTAGAAGATCCCCCAAGGACGAACATTGTTGAGAAGGGCTATGAGCCGGACTGCAAAACATATGTCTCGGGTTGTTATTCTCAAGGAAAAAGCAGGACATATTTACTAAAGTGCCTTTGTTCACTTACGGCTCGGTTGACGGCTGGCCCCCTTGTGGGCGTTGTGCGGTAAGGATGCCCTCCGGGGCAGGGCCCCCTGGTGAAGGTTTCTTCCCTCATTTGGAAACCTCCGTTTCCAAGTCTTCAGAGGCGGTCCTTTTCTTCCCGTGGGGAGAGGGGATTCTAGATTCACCTCCCCGATCATCCTCCAACACAGAGGCACTAATCCCCCCGGGTCGGATGTGTAACGTATAAAGCCCACTCATCTAGTACAGGATCCGGCGAGCCTTCGGGAAGAGGGGCCGAACACCTGATCTTCTCCGCCTTTCTCATCCAGTCCTGGCCAAGGGAAATTTATCAAAATAATGCTGTGACAAATATAATGACAACATGTTCGGTCGCGGAGTTACTTACTTGGGTATCTGGACGGTTGCAGTTGAGACCCGCATCCTCGGTGGTGTCCGGACACTTTATTCGTGATCCGAAGAATAATCGATACATCCCTTCGAGCGTCACGCCGAAGAAGTGTTGTATGGTTCGCGGTCCTTCCGGGTTGAACTCCCACATACAGAGAGATTGATGTTGGCATGGCAGGACCCGACAAACTAACATTACTTGAATTACTTTGACGAGACTGATATCCCTCTTGAAAAGATCTCGGATGCGGCTTTGCAATGTCGGCACATCATTAACTGGCCCCCAGTCCAGCCCTTTGTTGACCCATGATGCAAGTTGGGGTGGAGGTGCGGAGCGAAAGGCTGGACGGCTGCCCGCTTTGTACCTCGGGGTATTGTGATGTAAAACCACTCATGTTGCCATAGGCCGGACACCTTCGGGAAGGAACCCTTTGGCCATAGGGCGTCAGCACCTTTGCTTATTACAGCGCCTCCGCACTCCGCGTGTTGCTCATCAATCTTCTTCGGCTTCACATTGAAGGTCTTGAGCCATAAGCTGAAGTGTGGGGTAATGCGGAGGAAGGCCTCACACACGACGATAAACGACGAGATGTGGAGGATGGAATCTAGAGCTAGATCATGAAAATCTAGCCGTAATAGAACATGAGCCCTCTAACGAAGGGATCAAGACTAAAGCCTAGCCCTCGGAGGAAGTGGGAGACGAATACAACACTCTCGTTGGGTTCGGGAGTGGGGATAACCTGCCCTTGAGCAGGTAGCCTGTGGGGGATTTCGGCGGTCAGATACCTAGCCTCCCTAAGCTTCTTGATGTCCTCCTCTGTGACAGAAGAGGCCATCCATTGGCCTTGAAGGTTGGATCCGGACATGGTTGAAGGTCTAGAACGCTTAACCTGAACCTTGGGTGTTGGAACTCGAGGTAGGGGAAGGGAAGGATTGAGCGTGGAAAGAAAAGGACAGGTCTTGACCTCTTTATAAAGAGGGTGAATATCAAACATCCTCCGCGTGGCCATTTGGAACTTGCCTAAAATCGAGGAGTCATACTAACGGCACAGTTGGGTTACCCACACCCGTATTGATGAGAATCCCGTAATAAGGGGAACACGATCTCTGCTTCGACAAGACGTGCCAATAAAACTGCCTCGTGAGACGTGCAGCAGCAGGTTGAGAAAAACGGTTCGTATAATGATCGGGCCGTGGCGTGATGTCACGCTATGAAAAGTTGTCAGGAGATTAGATTTGTGGAATATTGTGCTCTCTACGGTGGTATGTGGAATTTGTTTTGCAGAGCCGGACACGATTCATGTGTTCAAAATCTACCTTGAAGTATTCGGAGAAGGAACCCGCCTTGCAATGCCGAAGACAATTTGCGCGTTGGACTCATTGTCATTGGAACCTGGTTCAGGGGCTACCGAGGGAGTCCTGGATTAGGGGGTCCTCGGACAGCCGGACTATATGCTTATGCCGGACTTTTGGACTATGAAGATTCAAGATTGAAGACTTCGTCCTGTGTCTGAATGGGACTCTCCTTTGCGTGGAAGGCAAGCTTGGCAATTCAGATATGTAGATTTCCTTCTCTGTAACCGACTCTGTGTAACCCTAGCCCCCTCCGGTGTCTATATAAACCGAAGGGTTTAGTCCGTAGGACAAGAACAATCATAATCATAGGCTAGCTTCTAGGGTTTAGCCTCTACGATCTCGTGGTAGATCAACTCTTGTAATACTCATATCATCAAGATCAATCAAGTAGGAAGTAGGGTATTACCTCCATAGAGATGGCCCAAACCTAGGTAAACATTGTGTCCCCCGCCTCCTGTTACCATTAGCCTTAGACGCACAGTTCGGGACCCCCTACCCGAGATTCGCCGGTTTTGACACCGACATCCACTTTTGTCTAGGCCATCACTGGCAGCCTGGCGACCGGACCCATGAAGGGACGAACATACCAAGGAGGGAAACAACTCGAACGCATAAGGGAATCCTTAGATATTCCCCTTGATGATCATCTGATTATTCCCCGGATCCGCACGCAGCCTCCCTGGTCTCAGTTGGTTCCGAAGTCATATTTCTTTTTATCGCACTACTTGTATTCGTATGCCTCGACGTATTATTTAATTACAACATCAGCTTTATATCACGCTTACTTGTTGTTCTGCCTTATTGATATTTTTTGTCAAGTGGCAGTCATACACTACGGTACGCCTTAATATGCCCGGGGCCTCGTTGTACCCATAATACAGCAATAAAGTCCGAACACCCTCACAGTCGTTCGGCACCCCGAACTTATAGCATTATATGCATCGGCTCCGAATCATGTCTTGGGTCAATAGTTGGGTTGCCTGGCTCTTGTGCTTGCTACCCTACGTTTCGCTATATCGGCTAGGGTAGTAAAGGGAGAACTACTACGATTGTGTCCCGGTTCTTCCGGACTCCCACCTCAGTAGAGAAAGCCAAAAACTGACTGTCATGATGCAGCGAGAGCTGGTCATCTATTCGAGAGGTTACAAAATCTTTAAGGATTTCTTCCGCATTATGCGATAACTAATGTAGCGTGCGACGGATCGCCTTTTTCTTCCGATCAGGTACTTATAGATCCCCTAGTGCGGTCTTCCAAACACCAGGGGTTGCGCCTACCTTTCTTTTGTCAAACTCCTATGGCTAAGTGAGAGTGATAAAGCCTTACAGTCCGATTGCCTGGTTCATTGCGCTGAACACCTCCTTCAAGGACCCAAAACTGGGGTAAAAAGTGTCCATGGATTATACGCACTCTCACCCTTCCACCATTGCTAGCCTCCTTAGTACCGCGCAACTTTCGCCGGTACCATATACCCTCCTCAAAATAGCCACCATACCTACCTATTATGGCATTTCCATAGCCATTCCGAGATATATTGCCATGCAACTTTCCACCGTTCTGTTTATTGTGACACGCTTCATCATTGTCATATTGCTTTGCATGATCATGTAGTTGACATCGTATTTGTGGCAAAGCCACCTTTCATAATTATTTCATACATGTCACTCTTGATTCATTGCACATCCTGGTACACCGCCGGAGGCATTCATATAGAGTCATATTTTGTTCTAAGTACTGAGTTGTAATTCTTGAGTTGTAAGTAAATAAAAGTGTGATGATCTTCATTATTAGAGTATTGTCCTAGTGAGTAAAGGATGATGGAGACTATGATTTCCCCACAAATTGGGATGAGACTCCAGACGAAAAAGAAAAGAGGTCAAAAAAATGAGAAAGGCCCAAACAAAAAAATGATTGAAAAAGAGAGAAGGGGCAATGTTACTATCATTTTTCCACACTTGTGCTTCAAAGTAGCATTATGATCTTCATGATAGAGAGTCTCCTATGATATCACTTTCATATGCTAGTGGGAATTTTTCGTTATAGAACTTGGCTTGTATATTCTAATGATGGGCTTCCTCAAATTGCCCCAGGTCTTCGTGAGCAAGCGAGTTTGATGCACACCCACTTAGTTTTCTTTTGAGCTTTCATAAACTTATAGCTCTAAATTCATCTCCATAGCCCGTTAATACGCCTAGTTGATGTGAGACTATCTCCCTCTTTTTGTCTTCTCCACAACCACCATATTCTATTCCACCTATAGTGCTATGTCCATGGCTCATGCTCATGTATTGCGTGAAAGTTGAAAAAGTTTGAGAACATCAAAAGTATGAAACAATTTCTTGGCTTGTCATCGGGGTTGTGCATGATTTAAATATTTTATGTGATGACGATGGAGCATAGCCAGGCTATATAATTTTGTAGGGATAAGCTTTCTTTGGCCATGTAATTTTGAGAAGACATAATTGCCTTGTTAGTATGCTTGAAGTATTATTGTTTTTATGTCAATATTAAACTTTTATTTTGAATCATATGGATTTGAACATTCATGCCACAATAAAGAAAATTACATGCATAAATATGTCAAGTAGCATTCCACATCAAAAATTCTGTTTTTATCATTTACCAACTCGAGGACGAGCAGGAATTAAGTTTGGAGATGCTTCTAGACCACCATATGATTAGTTATTATATATATCAATGGGTGAAATGAACGTGGATTAGATTCAAATGGAGGCAACATGTGGTGCATGTCGAAAGTATTACTAATCCAAACTTGATCTAGTTTGGATAGGTAGTACTTTCGATGTGCACCACATGTTGCCTCCACTTGAATCTAATCCATGTTCATTTCACCCACTAATATATATAATAATTCATCATGCTAATATAATAACTTATTATCATGCATCATCATAATAACTTGGTCATCATTTTCGTCCATGAGACATCATATAACAACTTGGTCACTAGTCATAATCACAACTCCTCCTCATCATCATCATCATCAACTCTTAACAAATTGTACCACATGATAACACATTGTACCTACAACCTACTCCTCTCTCATAGGACCTACTGCCCTCTCTAAGGTAAAATAAAATAAAACAAGATAGGCCACGGGTCTCCATTATGGAGAATGGAGACTATCCTGTCTTTAATTCTTGCACTTCACCCAATGTTGCTTCCAAGTAGCTCCCTATGATTGTTCATACATTTTTTCCATTCTTTGATTGTCATGTCTTGATCGGTTTTAGAAATCCGGTATGAATAGTTGTGAAGCCTAGGTAGATATGGCCGTAAGATAATAGCATCAAGCCGACCTTTCGGAAACATCAGATCAGGCACACAATCCTTAGGGATTTTCTGTTGAAAAACATAATAATTACATCGTAGTTAGCAATGTAGTTTAGCTTTAGAAGAATATATGCAAAAGATGCACGGATGTCGTAATATTGAAAAATCTCATCATGCCATCTCCATGGATGTTACCGTAGGTCAGCACGTGCACTAGTGGCACGTATTGACCATAATGTGTGGGAGTTTGATAATTGATATTGTAATTATCAACATCAATAATAAATGAGATAAGATGATCTTTCTCCTGATAAGTTAATTCTGTGCCATCCGTGTAGTATGTTCTGCCTACCATCTTCCATGCATTGTTTGAAGAATGAAAATAAGCTATCAATAGAAATAAGCTGTTAACTATTTTGAAATAAATAATATAAATTACTTAATAACTATGTTTGAGAAACACACATAGCGGTAGAATTGGAAGCGTATCAACAAAGACCCAAATGTCCATATTATCTTGGTCGATGTCAGGATGACCAAGATCCAAGGTGACAAGCATACCCTCATGAAAATCATACATCTTGCAAAGTGCTTACCACGGGCAACCAAAATGGGATATGCTCTCAGAATTGTATAGATTTACCAAATATATACCATGATGGGTCCTCAGATGAACTATCTTTGTTTCCATACTTTCATGATCTTCAAAATTCATCCTCTCCAAGACATAGCGTCTTACATGGCATGGTATAAGCTAGTCGAGTTGTAAAAGACGAAAAATACACGTTGAAGAAGCAGAAGTCGTGCTTAATTATGAAAAAACACTTGTCATCATTGCGTTTCAAAATCGAAGGTCTCCTGGAGCTTAATGGTGAAGCGCCGACCTTCTACCAGGTGAGGCCTGTCGCACAGACCCCAGTCGTCGCCGCACCAGTTGCACTCCGGGAGACTGTCATCGTCTGACGACATTTCCTATGTTCATAATTCAAATATTAAACTTCTAAAATTAAATATATGTATTACAAAAACCAAATTAGATCATTATTATTCATTACTGGTTGATTATCATGTATGAAGCCCTGACGGACTTAAAGTCAACCCGAAATGTTGTTTAATTATCTTTCTACAAAATCCGAGCGACTCGATATTTCCTACATATTCTAGCACAAGTCATGCCAAAATTCACGGAAAAATCCGACATGACCTTTGCTAAAAGGACATATATCGAGCACCTGAAATTTGTCGGAATGCAAATTAATCAACACTCTGGCAAAACATAGGCCACTGTGATCAGGTGTTTCCTGCAAACATAGGCCACTCATGTAGCTACTACTCTACTACAACTATCAAAACATTTACATCATCATCGATATGGGGGATAGCGCTCTTTCTCACCTCGAGGTCGGAGGTGGTCGGTGACGGGGACGACGGCGGGGATGATGCAGGGGCTCCTTGATTTCTTCAAAAACAAAATATAAATAAAAACATTATTATCCTCATCTTAGGACTTAGTGAAACCCTATGTCTAAAACATCCTACTTCTAGCCCTACTATTTACTAAAACTAACTTGTTCTAACCCTAAAACTTGAAAATACCTATACATTTACTTACCCTAGTTCTATCCCTAACATCTGTCCATCCATCCATCTATCTATATATCCTCATAAATCCTAGAAAAATGCCCTGATTTTTTAACTAATGTCTACTTCTTGAATCATAGAAAAATGCCCTAATTTCATATAACTTAGAAAAATTACTATTACTAAATTCTCATATAGCACAATACATTTACTAAAACAATCTCATAAAGCATAATACATTTCTGTACCTAAAAAATTTCTATTACTAAAAAAATCTAGACCTAATTTTTTATACAAAGAGAGGTGGGAGGAGGAGGAGGGAGGAGTGAGGGCTTCGGGCGGCTGGGGGAGGAAGGAGAGAGGAGGGCAGTGGGAGGAGGGAGCAGGGAGCAGGGCGGTCAGACGAGGAAGGAGGAAGGAGGGCCGCCGGCGGGCGGAGGGGGGAGGAGAGACGAGGGTCGCCGGAGGGAGGAGAGAGGAGGGCGGCGCGAGGAGGAGGGAGGAAGGGAGGTAGATACCTTGGGGGCGCTGGTGGGTGACGGTGAGCGACGGTGGCGACGGCGCACGGTGGAGAGCGAATGAGAGTGTGAGAGGGAGAGTGAGGACACGAGCGAGCCGGAGTATGGATAAGCCCCGTAGAAGTAGCGTTGTTTCCTAGACGTTGCTGCTATGGTCCTTAGTAGTAGCGCTTTCCAGGAAAAGCACTACTGTTAAAATGTTAGTAGTAGTGCTGGATTTTGGACAGCGCTACTACTACAGCTAGCGTCGGTGGGCTCGTTGGGTCCCACTTAGTAGTAGCAATTTTTTCTTTTCCAGCGCTACTGCTAAAGAGTTACTGGTAGCGCTTGTCCAGAACAGCGCTACTGCTAGTTAGAAGCAGCGCTTGCTATTTTCCAACGCTACTACTGATGTCCTACCTATAAGCATTTCCCTAGTAGTGTTACATGCCCCCTATTCTCATTAGCGCTAAACACGAACAAACAACGCACATGGCATCGCCCATAATGGGCTAAGCCCACTAATCCTCGCCCGGCTTCCGCTCGCTTATGCTCATTCTGTTTTTTCACACGTGCTTTTATATAGTTGGTTTTCTATTCTAGGGCTACTACCGCCGCCTCGCGAACCGTCGGATATGATAAAATCAAGCAGCTGAACGTTTTTCTCTTCTTTGCAACAACGATCTTGTTGCGGAAACACTTGTAACAACGATTGTGTTTCGGATTTTTTTGAAGTAAGGTTGGGTTGCGGGATTATTATTTTTGCAACATAGGTCATGTTGCGCTTTTTCCTGTCTCCACTTTTTTTTGCAACAAAGGTATTGTTGCAGAAGAACTTTGCAACTGAGGTGATGTTGTAGATTTTTTTTCTTCTTTATCTTCACCTCTATATGGTGTTACGGAAGAAAGTTTTAAAACATGACTGATGTTGCAGGAATCTTTCTTGCAACAGATTGGATCTTGCAAAACAAAATACCACCATTGTTCGCCGCTAGCCCGCCGGATGGTGGTGAGGGAGGAGCAGCGCCGCCCGCCCCGCCCCACACCGCCGCCAGCGAGCGTCGAACCTCCAATCAGGTGGCCTTGTCGCCATCCTCATCTCCAACAAGGTGGACGCCATTGATTGCCGTTGAGGCAATTGCATACAGGAGAGAGGTTGGAGAAGAGATAAGATGAGGGAGAGAGACATGCCACATGTCGATCAAGGGAGGAGGCGGACGCCCATGCTAGATTCGCCGGCAGAACGATGGCCTTTTCCTTTCTGTTCATTGAAAAACATTGGTTGTTTCTTTGTAAATTCGTAAAAGCCCGCTGAAATCATAAATTCATACATATTCATAAAATAATCATGGATTTTCTAAAATTATTTATGAATTTTCATAAATCACAAACTTGATTTTTTTTGCGACTTTGAAAAATTGTTGGGTTGGAAAAAAGTTTGTGAATTTGAAAATTAGTCCAAGAATTTGAGAAAAGTTTGCAAAATTTAAAAGTTCATGGATAAAAGAGTCACAAAATTTTAAAAGACTTAGCGATTTTTTTCAATGTTAATTTAATTGAAAAATGTCACTAATTTTAAAATTGTTCATGGATTTGAAAAGCTTCATGATTTTCAAAAACCTGGTGAAAGGCTTCTTGAAGCACAAAACCAATTTTAAGATTCTATACAAACTCTACCATTGATGGGCTGACCCACTTAGAAAATGAACATAGGATTCCTATTTGCCGCTCTTTGCGGCAAGTAGTCGAGGGAACGCACACAGGCAGATCGACGAGCGTCACAATGGGCCGGCTCGTTCTAACGTTAAAACGAATCCGGTTTTGGGAATCTTCTAGCTGGTTCCTAGCCGTTTTTTTTCTGGTTTTGCGAACATTCTAGGAGGTTCCTGAACTGTTTTTTTAATTTCCCTTTTTTAGTTTTTTTACTTTTATCTTTTCTTTTTTTGTTTTCTTTTCTTTTCTTTGCTCTTTCGATTTTTTCGTTTTCATGTTTCTTTTGGTTGAGAATTTAAAATGTTTTATTCGGAATTTGATGACATGTTCTCATTTTCAAAATTTGCTCCCAATTTGAAAAAATGTTCAGGAATTTCAATGAATGTTCCCATTTTCAAATTTTGTTAAAAAATTCAGAAAATGTTCGTGTTTGGAAAAGTCTTTCAGGATTTTCAAAAAATGCTCTTGTTTTAAAACTTTGTTGACAATTTCAAAAAATGTTCGTGTTTTAGAAAATGTTCAAGAATTTCAAAAAATGTTGACATTTGCAAATTTTGTTCGCAATTTAAGAAAATGTTCATGTTTCAAAAAGCCTTTCAGGATTTTCAAAAACTGTTCTTGTTTTAAAATTTCGTTGACAATTTCAAAAAAATGTTCGTGTTTTAGAAAATGTTCAGTAATTTTCAAAAAGTTTTGTTTTGAATTATTGTTATGTTCATGTTTTCAAAAAATGTTCAGGAATTTCTAACCAAATACTCCTTTTCACAATATGTTCAGAATGTCATTCAAAATATGTTCTCAGTTCCAAAATTTGTTCCGAATTTCAGAAAGATGTTCGTGTTTCCAAAAATGTTCAGGAATTCCGGAAAATGTTTCTTTGTTTTCAAAAAAATTCACAATGTTAGAAAATATTCAATGTTTCCAAAATTGCTCACATTTTAGAATACTGTTAGGTTTTGCAAAAAAAATGTCAAGTTTTGTCTACATTCGGATTACAAAAATTGTTCACATTTTTTCAGAAAAAAACTTTGGAATATCAAAAAATATTTGCGGTATTTAAAATTATTCAATATTGTCAAGAAATGTTTCTAAAATGTTTTTCCCAAACCTCAACCCTGCTGTCTGTTGTTAAAGTGTTTGGCGCCTTAATGTTCGACAGCAACTTTGTGGTGCAGTTGCCAGCTGATCGTGGTCTGCCTTTTTGTGTGAGCGAGGTCCTAGTGTATTCGGGGTCTTGTTACGTCGTTGTGCTTTCGCTCGATGGGCCGGCCCAGTCTGCGTCGCCCTTGTGCGTCAAGCTCCCGTTTTGACGCAAAATGGGTCACATAGGATGCCTCCCTTTTTACGGTTTGGCCTATATGTGGCACGTTAAATGCCCAAGGGGAGTTTCCATAGAATCCATATGGGACTCCAAACGATCTCTATTTTAATTGTGAAATCATGTATCCAGCTCATAGAGTGTTAGTGTAAGTGTGAAAGCTCCTAGTCAGTGCTTATAGCGCTAGCTATCAAGCTGACGCTCACGCCTCATCGCTATGAGCCAACCTAGCAATCGTACGCACACTCAGCTAACTGGTTGACCAATCGATTATTAACTTTTGACAAAATGAATCCAAAAAATTAATAATTTTCATAAAAGTCTTTTGACTATTCACTTGAACGTTGACCTTTCCAAAAATTTCATGAGTTTAATAAAGTTCATGAATTTTTGAAAAGCTCAACAGTTTGAAAAACAAATTGCGTGTTGTTCGGATTTGCAAGAAGTTCATGATTTGCAGGGAAAAAGTTCACAGATTTGAGAAAAAGTTCACGTACTTGAACCAAAAAGTGCATGAACTTGAAAAGGTTCATGGATTTATGAAAAAAGATCATAATATTTTAAAGAGTTCAAGAGTCTGGGAAATTCCCTAAATTTGAACAAAATATGACGCATTAAAAGAGCACAAAATGAAAAATGAAAATAAGAAAATAAAATATAAAAGAGAAAGGAAATCAAAATAAAAAGAAAAAACCGAATAAGAATCGTACCAGAAAACAAAAAAACAAATGACGGAAAGCTTCCCAAAACCGATCAGGAAACTTCTGGGTGCTTCCAAAAACTGGGCATGCGCGGGTGTACGGGTAAGCCTAGCACTTCCTGAATTTTATTTGGCTCCTTCTATACTAAATAGATATTAAACCATATCGGGCGCACACCCACTGGTTCGCTGTGGGCCACCCAACTATTCTTCTCTCCCACCTGTTATGGGAACATTCTAGAAGGTCGTACCGGATAAGTGGGGTGGGTTTGCGGTGGTTTCCTTCACCCATTTTCTTGTTTCTATTATTTATTTATTAATTTTCCATCTATTTTTTCTTTTATGTTTTTTGTTTTTATTAAAAAATACTATGATTTTTTAAATCACGAACTATTTTCAAAATCATGAAACTTTTCACAAATTCGTAAACATTCTTCAAATTTAAAACTTTTATTAAATTTATGAACTCTAAACTCAATAATGTTTTTCAATTTTGTCAAATTCACAAACTCAGTTTTTATTTTTGTGATCATTTCTTAAATTCGTGAACTCTGTTTAAATTCACAATGTTTTTCCATTTTTGTAAACGTTTTCAAATTTATGGAGTTTTCATTTTTTTTTATTTTTTAAATCCATGAACTTTTTTATTTTTAAAAAATTGCAATTTTATTTAAATTCTCTAAAAAAATCATGTTCAAGAGAATTTTGAGTCTATGATTTTTTAAATCAATTAATATTTTTGAACTTTGTGATTTTTTTGAATCAATGAGCTTTTTTAATAAGTCAATGGTTAGCCGACTGATAGCCGATCGGGTCAACCGTGAAAGGGAGGGAGAGCAATCGAGAGAGCAGCTGACGCATGGGTGCATGCGGTCGTTCCTGGCTTGGCCCATGAGAGCTAGCGCATGAGCGCCACTGGGGTAGCGGGCGCACAAGGCGCCAATTAGGAGTTCTGCTAGAACTAGCGCTATAAGCGCTAAATAGGAAATCGCCGTGCCTGCACCTGCACCCGCACGTCACTGGGATGTGCCGAGACCTAACAGAATAGACGACTCTTCTGTTGTCCTATTACTTTTTTTACATTTTTATTTCTTATTACATCCCCCCCCTTCTTTTTTTTCCTTTAATCTTTTCCTTACCGTGCCTGCCGCTATGCACCAACGGGACAGGCCAAGACTCCGACTCTTCTGTTTTCCTACATTATTTTATTTTCTATTTTTCATTTGCTCCTCTATTATATATCCCACTTTTCTTGTTTTTTTGGTTTCTTTTCATTTTTTTCCTTTTTTTTACATTTTTATGAAAAAAATATGTAAGCACTTTTGAAATTGCATGAACACATATTCTCATAGACATGAACAATTTTCTAAAACGTGTGAACTGTTTTTAAAATACACAGACGTTTCGTATGTATAGATATTTCAAGAAAAAGAGATGAATTTTTTATACTTAGATACATGAATAATTTCTTCATTATTAAACAATTATGAAGATATTCAAATAATGATTAATAAAATTATGCTCTCGTCTTTCCAACAATTTAAGAGGTTAAGTTTTTCTCAGGTTATGTTCCTGTAGGCCCGGTGTATCACTTTCAACTTTCCTGTCCGGCCCAAGAGGTTCGAGCAAGGCCCCCATAAGACCTTTATTTCCCGTTATTTGTATGAGAAATGAGAAAGTTTATCTCAAAAAAGGAGAATTGAGAGAGCACGTTGTGACTTGGACAGAAATGTAGATCTTGCAACTCCCTACCCTAAAAAAAGATCTTTGAACTCCCTAAAGAAAAAGGAAAAGGAAAAGATGATTTTGCACTCATGCATCGGGGCCTACTCATGCCCTAACCTTTTCGATTGTCCTTAAACATCACAAGTGCTAATGACCTAACCCCTCATGCCAAGTGGACTAGTTGTTCTCTGCGGCTCCCATCGGAATATCTTCACAACCTCCTAGCCAAGATTCAATAAAAGAAATCGTCCTGCAATTTGAACGGTTCCACCACGAGGATTTTCTGATTATAAGAAAACCTAAACAATATTGTCTCACAAACCCCAACACACGTTACACGTACTGTCATGCGCGCGCCCACAACCGCACATAAAATAGGCGTTGAGTAGTAGTAACATGCTTGACATTGATATCCCGATCCAGACTGAAATTATTGTTTTCCTGTCCGCGGACGGACATAGTTTGATGGCGAAAAAGGCACATGGACATAAACTCAAACAGCTAAGAACTCCATGTAATCTTCTGGCCTCATCACCTGCGTTAGTAGCCGCGAGAATTGATGTTACTTTAATTGGAGGCCGGCCTATGTGTAGTAGGACATACTGTCAGCTAACTAATTAAACTAAAAACATGATTTCTTCCGGGTATGTCGATGTGTTGGGAGTTGAGAGTGTAGCTTGATTACACCAATAATTGAAGACGTTCGTACGAAACTGTCGGCATATTTTTTTTGTAAATGCACACGGTTTATGTCCCTGACAACAAAATAATGTCGCAGGTAAATGTGCACAAGAATGCAGTACAGTTGGTAGCTGTCTAATCTACAGGGTACCCGTCATCTCGTGCCCTTTTTCCTGACTTTACGACGGAGTTAATCGCATCATCTTACATTCTTACTGGCAAGTAGTGTTGCTAAACGTTATCGGGAGATCGTATGTCATTGTCATGAACCGGGATATAATATGGTGGCATCCGTGCACGGCACACCACGGCAGGGAGGGGATGGGGATATATACAGTTCACTCTCTTTCTTTTTTTTTTGAGAAATATATAGTGCAGTTCAGTCGAGGCCGAGACGGAACACACACAGGCTGACACAGGTCGGCCATGGGACGGAGCCCGGAAGTATGGGGGACCGTCGGCGAGCGAAAGCGACGCAACGGGGGAGAGCTCAACGGTTTCGTCAGGGCGCGCAGCCGAGGGGGCCCGTCGCGGCGGTGGGCCTCGGTCCGGGCCCTCTCTGCCCGGAATTGGTAGGAATTGTTTGGGTCCTCCCACCCTCTCCTGCATCTGCATGCATGCACCACCAGTGTAGTCCCCTAGATTTGTTCCTTTGGCCAGGACACCCAGCTCACCAAGCGCTCTCTCTCTCTCTCTCTATCTCTCTCTCTCTCTCTCTCTCTCTCATGCTACAATGCCACACCACTCTCTCTCTCTCTCACACACACACACTCTCTCATGGTCTCATGGAGTTGCAAATTGCACGGTCTGGGCAGGGGTCATAATAATGCAGCTTGTTGGGGGTTCGGCTCACCTGCAGGGTCCCCTGCAGGAATTACTATGCAGGGCCAGTAAAACAGCGCCACGTGCATCCTTGTGGGCCAGCAGATCTGATTAATTAAATTGTATTTCTAGCGTAGACGAGTGCTCGCCGGCCGGCGGCGCCGCTTGGTCATCTGCCACTAGTTGATCACAATCGAAAAGCAGCCGAGTAAGATGATGTGCCGCTGTGCGGTTGATTGACGCCCGCGGTTCCTCTCTTTTTTCCGCCACTACGAAGCGCCCGTCGCCGCCGACGTCTGATGTCCTAGTATGCTGCCACCGTTATCTCCCGCCCCATGCCGTCGGCGCTCCAGTCTCCCAGTCTGCTTCACTGTCGCAGGAATTGAGCCGAAGCACTCTAAATTGAGAGATTGGAAGTCGTCCTTTTTCAAGTCCGGTGGAGCGCCGCTGTGTTGATTTCGGCAAGATGCAGTTGTCTTCTTCATAAGTGACATCATGAAGTCCTTCTGTAGCAATACACCTAGCCAACTCTTGATCAAGACAACTACTAGTAAGCCATGGAGCAGAAGATCTGCAATAGCATCGTCATGCTCCTGTGCGCTTAATTATTTCTCGGTTGCCGCCGCCCGCCGGTCGCCGGCATCCAAACCATCATCCAGTGGTCGTAGACGGCCCTGTGGCGTAGCAGGAGCTAGCTTGCAACCAGTCTCATGCCCATGTTTCTTTCTCTATCAGATAACCGAGGGAGGGGAGAAATAAATCTCGTTCTTTGTCGTAGGCGAGGTGAGGAAGAAGAACGAAGCCTCTTAAAGAATAATTTTTGAGCCTGTAAAAATATAAATATAATTAACTGGAGCAGGCCCACAAGGATGCACGTGGCGCTGTTTTACTGGCCCTGCATAGTAATTCCTGCAGGGGACCCTGCAGGTGAGCCGAACCCGCTTGTTGGGATGTGGTTGGATAGGCTTCCATCGATCTGATCACATGCGCCAATTAAACCTAAGAAAGACGTGGCCTGGGGCTGAGAAAGAGATCGGTAGTGGGGGGCGATGAGCTACAGGGACTAGCTAGAGGGGAACCAACGTAGTACTACGCACGTAACATACGTCCAGCAGATCTCCCCGTCATTGCCACCTCATCGACCGATCGAGCCAGTGCCTAGCGCTGGATCTGCTGCTCGCGCTCTGCACAGGACGGAGGGACACAAGTGCAGAGGCTTTTATTAAGGTTGTTGTTTCAAAAAGTCTCCGCCCTCTCTAATAACACATTTATCCTGTCCTATCAGGAGAGATGAGAATTTTGGTGCCACGGTACTGTTTATTACGCCATCTGACACTGTGCAGTTAGGACTTCACAAATGTGCACCGTTCAGTATGTAGTTACTCGTACGTACGCATGCCTGCTGCCTGCACGCTGCACAGGACCGCATGCATGCATGCTTGCGCTAGCTACATGCATGTGTACGTACAACGACTAGTGCAATGAAGTTATTCTCAATAAAAAGGCGTACGTACGTCCTCCCCTAATAAAAGTAATCAGAAAGGCGTCTAGCCTGCCCAATTAAGGAGCAGTACGCACGCATAGGTTTGCGCGTACCTCGACCTCCAACGGCGATCTGCATACGGAATTACGGAGTATAGTTAGTTGTGCCGATGGATACAGAAAGACAAGAGGGACGATGGAAGAGATTTTCCTGCCGATGGATGGATCTCTCTCTCGTAGCCAGTGGTCCTCTAAGTTTTTCTGCCCATATCGAGCATATGCCCGTACCGCTACCAATCTACCATGCGTCGTGTACATTTGTAGTTTCTGGCATCAACATTAATCCCATGTCTGGTGGCCTTTTCAGCATCTTCGTCATAAATTCATCACTGTCTCCTTTAGCACATACGGACATAGCTGTGGCACATACCTGCAGGCAGCTGCGGCCAAGAAAATACAATCCATGGGTTGCTCGAAGTTCGAACCTTTTTGACATTGTACTGCAGCAGCTTGCACCAATTAATCCTTACCTGAGCAGATCATAATGTAGAGATCGATGTCCAGTGTATAAAACTCCGTGGTGATCGAGCATCGAGAGAGGGAGCGACAGGCACTGCGAGGGCGTGGATGGCCGGCCGGAGCTGAGGGAGGAGGCATGCGCGCGCGCAGGCTGGGGGTGAGTGGACCACCAATTATGCATGGACTGTGATGAGGTCCCGATCCCACATCAAGGACACGTTGTAGAAGCATGGCCCGGCCAGTACACTAACCAGGCCCTGACCTGGTCTCTGCGCGTCTCGGCCGGATCGAGCAACAGCGGTACGGCTCCTGCACGATCGGGAGAAGAGATCGATGTACGAGTGTGTGATAGCAGCTCGCTACCTCACCTATGGCTACATAGCCGGTGCCTGGCTAGCTAGCTGCTAACATTATATGTGTGTCATGCGCGGGGTGCCTTGGCTGGCTAGCTCACAAGAAAGATAATCCGGAGATGCATGCGTGCGTGGTCCTCCTCCGGCCATCCATAGCACAGGCACGCGCCAGCGCGCCGTATGATGCGCCCACACCCGGCTCAGCCTGCCTGTATCGGTGTACGTATGCCGTCTGGTCGTGGGTACCATGCGTCGAGCTACTTTTATTGTATTTGTATATGATCCTCTTTTCTCTCCTTTTTGCGCGAGTCATGTGATAATCTTTTCTCTATGTTGTCAAGGTTTTTACCATCGGATGCCCGTGAAGGGACTCATCCTCTGTGTTCAAAACGCTGCCATGGCAGCCCAATGTGCAAGGCCAACACATCGAACCGGTAGATGTAAAACATAACAGGCGGCACACGGTCTTCATTGGCTGGTGGGCAACCAGGATGAATATCCTTGTTCAGGTCGTTTAGGTCGGACAACACGACGATGGCGCAAGGATGTTTATTTCTTCTTGAAAACGGTGTTGCGAAGTAGACTTAATCATATGTGTTTATTTCGTATCTTTGTAATGTTTCGGCCGTGGTTGTCTTTATTATGTACTCCGCTGAATGATTAATAAATAATGCATGTGTGCATCGCAATGCTGCAGAGGCCTGGGGTTCCAACCTTCTTTTGAAATAAAATTAATAACAATGCGTGCCAGAGGAGAAACAAGATAAGAACAACCAAATTCTTCGGCGAACGTTCTCCGCCAGCTGCCTGAGCCTGACCACCGCAACAGGGGTCTGTGGCCACTCCACCTCTGTGGAAGTTCTCCTCTTCTACACCAGCAAGGTAGCTCGATGTATGCAAGCAGAGGCCAAATGAGATTTGAGAAACAGGTCGATTTCCCCATGCGGAATGGTGAAAATTAGACTGTCACAAATCACCTAGAGCTATGTTGGTAGCCTATCTCAAACATATCATAGTCCATATAGTTAGTATAAGGAAAATGTGAACTTCTAATCTCTCAACTATTTATGAATCTAGTTTTGGTCTTTAGATTGCGACAACAGATAAATTCGATCTTGAACATTCAAAACCGGACATATATGAATCCCACATAACTCAAAGAGTTTCGATTGATGGTCTACTTGGTTTGTCAACTCACTTTTTAATATCAAGAGAACCTAGAGAAAATGAGGGGAAATTCCAATAAAGTTGACAACTTAGTAGTATTATTGAAAAATCAAGATAAATGAAGATAAGGACCAAAACAATTAGAAAATGAAAGAAACACGTATGTATATCCATGAAAAAACAGGATGATTGGTGATTTATATGAATGTTAGATTTGTTGTACTTTCCTAGGGTTTCACTTCCATAACACATCTACCTTTTTCAAATAAAAAAACTTGAAAATCTACTTCAATGTATCTTGTATGGATTATTCTTAAATTTTATTATTTCCAAAGGGGACCCTGATGGAGTTTCACTTCCTAAATATCAATACCTCATGGATTTAGTTCAAGGCACACGTTGTATATGAAAATACCCTAGAAATTCTTAATAAATAATGGATTGCCTATATTGGTTGGTATAGGTCATAACAATTTGGAATGATCAAATACAACTATATGTTTTGGCCAAACATAAATATTACTATAGCTATATTTGTTTTATCTTATAATGGCATTCAAAGTTTTTATTTATACTAACACAAATATGTGTTTCTGTTCAATTTGACTTGTAATACCATACCAGAAGGCACAAGAAAGTTATGTGGTTGTACTCTTGATCCGATGAGGATTAGACCCTAGATCAGAAGTCCTGTATGTCTTATGATGACATATTATTCTTTCAGGGTAGGCGACATATTCGTCGTCGATGGAGAGATGACAATGGTGATTTCGTCAATCTTCAAACTCAACGACTCCGATTTTTAGTGGACATTGTGTCAGTGCCTCCGTGTGGCCCCACCACCACCACCAAAAAAAAGATCCTATCTAGCTCTGCTAGTGGTTGTGACCTTGTGAGTGTTAGTTGTGCGTGCGTGTGTGTGTGTGGGGGGGGATTTAGTTAACTTGTGTGTTATTTGTTCAATAACATGCATTATTAGGGAGTGGCTAGGTGTAAGTCGACTGAAAATTGAAACTGGGTCAGTTGATTCTTTCCAACCGTCGAATGCAAAACGAACAACCGAATCCTTTCTTCAACCTCCAGACGGCTTCTTCCCCAACCGCCCCCAACGGACCACCGGCCGGACTGCCAGCCACCACCGCCTGCGGGCCGCGCTCCCACGCTAGTCTCGCTGCCCCGCCCTCCCCTCAACCGTCGCCCATTGTCGGCGTGGAAGCACGGTCACCTATGGGACATGGGTGTCCCTCTGTGGTTCGGCATGGGGACGACCGCGTTGCACAAAGAGCAAAAGCAATAGGGGACATCATGATGATGGACAACTTGCCTTTTACCCAGGTTCGGGCCTCTTTGCAGAGTAAAATCCTACTCATGCTTGGGTGGATTGATCTGGTGAGAGACAAAGGCGCAGAGTGCACTAGCCCGGCAAGGGTGCCTCAGGAGTGCAACCACACGCGTACATGTATAGGGGGTCCAGGTGTTCGAACCCTTTTTTTGCTAGGTTGTCTCAGGCCTCCTTTTATAGGTTAAGGGGTGACCACAATGGCAAAACAGTCATTTTGGGTGCGATTAGATAGTTAACAGTGCTATCATATCTAACTCTGACAGTTAGGACAAAGTGCATTAAATGCACCTCTAGGTGTCGTGCCGAGGGCGAATCCCGGCAAGCCTGTTGCGCCGCTTATCTGCCTCTTCTTATCAGCTTGATAGGATCCACCTGCCGCTTATAAGCCTGGACTGATGTCAATAAAGACGATCTCTTCTCCACGAGTCTGCCACGTGCTTGATAGGATCCACCTGGATGCTTAACACCTTGACACCGCACTAATTAGTGACTCGGATGCGGTGAGGTGGAGTGGTGGCATCTTGGTGAAGCTTCTTCGCCAAAGGAGCTTGGCGGGGTTTGATCTTGGCGGCCCCGGCTAGCCTGTCAGGGTGAATTTGGACTCGTTTTTGGGTGCAGCCTTGACCTGGCCAAGCTCTCTCCTTCCCGGCAAGGGAGGCCTTCCCAAGGTGGCTTTATGCTATCTTGTTCTTGGTTCGCTGGCGTGCCCGACAAAGACAGCTTTGCCCGCGAGTCTATGCACATGTCAGGGAAAAAAATACCCCTGTTTGTGTACGCCGATAGTAGCCCCCGGGCCTGAGAGAAACACGATGTAGGTGTGTTGGGTTATGCCCCAAGCAGTGCACAGACACGCGACAAAAACCCTCTATCCACATGTAATGATTTTACTGCCTTGTCAATCACATGTCCATTCCGCGCAGTTACTGCGGGTCATGCGATCGTGGTTTTGCAGTGGTTATTGGGGGAGCGTTCCTGTGAAAAGGCGAATAGCGGAGAGCCAGCCCTCCTCACATGGTCCCGATAAAATAGGGCATACGCGGGGGGAGCATTACTCATTCACGCCTTTCGCCCTTCTCGCTTCATCTTCTTCCTCTCGACGAAAACTGTCTCCGCTGCCACTCTGTCTTCTCCACCTTCAGATTTCCCTGCTTCTCCACTCATAGGAAATGGGGCGCAAGAAGAGCGCTATGAAGGGGAAGCAAGTGGCCAAGCCGGAAGACCCGAAGGCCGAAGAGAAGAAGAAGGAAGCGGAAGCTTTGGTTCAACGGCGGCAGGAGAATGTGGTCTTCTCACCGTCATATTTGGACGATAATACCTTGATCCAGAGATATGCCTTCATGTGGGGGAGAAATACCAAGGGGCATGGGGAGCCGATAGTTCTCCCTGATGGATCCAAGGTTCCAAACGACTCCTACCCATTCTTCTGCACCTACTTTTATTGCGTACTTTCCCCTCCTTTCTCTGATTTCTTCAGTGCCATGATGTACTCCTTCGGATTGCGCTTGCTGGATTTCACGCCCAATGAAATGACGTGCATGGCGGTGTTTTCCCATTTCTGCGAGAATTTTGTCGGCGTTGCCCCAATGTGGATATGTTCCACCACTTCTACATCCCCCGCATTGAGGATAAATCCCTTTCGGGAAACATATCATGGATTCGCAGGGGAGGAAAGAAGATTGGGATTACCTCGGAGGGCAGCTGCACGGCAAGTGGGAGGAGTGGAGAGGGGATTGGTGCTGGATCGAGGACCAGGAAGCCCCTCCATTTTGCCAGCCACGGAGCAAACGTGTGGTGTGTGGCAAGGATTGGAGCGACCCGGGAGCGACTGATGAGAGACTTCGCACCACACTGAAAAGGTTCGCCCTCCTCAAGGCTGCCGGGCTCACCATCGAGCATGTGGGTGCCGATTTCCTTCGGTGTTGCATTGCCCCGCTGCAACAATGGGACCGCTTAACTTGAGAGTACAAGAATGCTGCGGACTGGATGCGACTGTATCTAGGCGTTTCCAACAACTTGTCAGTCATGCGCCATGCCTGGCTGTTGATGTCTACTACACAACCTTCTTATTGTAGACTCATGTTGGGACTCCGAGCGTAGAGTTTTATAGGACAGTAGCAAATTTCCCTCAAGTGGATGACCTAAGGTTTATCAATCCGTGGGAGGCGTAGGATGAAGATGGTCTCTCTCAAACAACCTTGCAACCAAATAACAAAGAGTCTCTTGTGTCTCCAACACACCCAATACAATGGTAAATTGTATAGGTGCACTAGTTCGGCGAAGAGATGGTGATACAAGTGCAATATGGACGGTAGATATAGGTTTTTTAATCTAAAAATATAAAATCAGCAAGGTAACTAGTAACAAAAGTGAGCGAAAACGGTATTGCAATGCTTCGAAACAAGGCCTAGGTTCATACTTTCACTAGGGAAAGTTCTCTCAACACCGATAACATAATTAGATCATATGGCAATCCCTCAACGTGTGACAAAAGTCACTCCAAAGTTCCTATCATGGAGAACATAAGATGAAATTGCTTGTAGGGTACGAAACCACCTCAAAGTTATTCTTTTCGATCAATCCATCGAGCTATTCTTGTAAGTGTCACAAACAACCCTAGAGTTCGTAGTAAAATAACACCACATGACACACATCAATCAACCCTAATATCACCTAGATACTCCAATGTCAACGCAAGTATCCGTGGGTCAATTATACGATATGCATCAAACAACTTCATAATCATAATATTCAATCCATCACAAAGAACTTCAAAGAGTGCCCCAAGATTTCTACCGGAGAAAAAAGGACGAAAATGTGCATCAACCCCTATGCATAGATTACCCCGATGTCACCTTGGGAATCCACGAGTTGAGTGCCAAAACATACATCAAGTGAATCAATAGAATACCCCATTGTCACCACGGGTATCCCACACAAGATATACATTGAGTGTTCTCAAATCCATAATAGTATTCAATCCGATAATAGTGAAGACTCAAAGGTAAAACTCAATTCATCACAAGAAGGTAGAGGGGGAGAAACACCATAAGATCCAACTATAGTAGCAAAGCTCGCGGTACATCAAGATCGTGTCAAATCAAGAACATGAGAGAGAGAGAGAGAGATCAAACACATAGCTACTAGTCATACCCTCAGCACCGAGGGTGAACTACTACCTCCTCATCATGGAGAGCGCCGGGATGATCATGTTGGCCACCAATGATAGTTTCCCCCTCCGGTAGGGTGCCGGAACGGGCTCTTGATTGGTTTTTGTGGCTACGAGGCTTTTGGCGGTGGAACTTCCGATCAAGGTTTACTTCTGAGAATCTTGGGATTTATAGGAGGTGTTGGCGTCGGGGACAAGTCAAGTGGGTCCACGAGGTGATGACAAGGCAGGGGGCGCACCCTGGGGGGCCCTCCACCCTTGTGGTTGCTTCGGTACTCCTCTCCGATATCTTTTCGTTATAGTATTTTTTATATTTTCCAAAAATATTCTCCGTAAATTTTTAGCTCGTTCCGAGAACTTTTATTTCCGCACAAAAAAATGACACCACGGTAGTTCTGCTGAAAACAGCGCAAGTCTGGGTTAGTTCTAATCAAATCGTACCAAAATCATATAAAATTGTTGTAAACATGGCATGAATACTTCATAAATGGTAGATACGTTGGAGACGTATTAGCATCCCCAAGCTTAATTCTTGCTCGTCCTCGAGTAGGTAAATGATAAAAGAAATAATTTATGAAGTGTGAATGCTAGCAAGTGCACAAGTTTGATCAATGATAATTTCAATAACTTTTTATAGCATCATTATATATCATAATAGTAGCTCATATCATAAAGCTTTTCATGATCAAGTAACAAGCTATTCACATGTTAAAGCATAGACCATAAACTTTCTTGAAAACTAACAAACTATGTTCTCGGTCATCAAACAATTGCAATTCATCTTATTTTCAGGAAGGGTCTATGTAAGAACTTTGATTTAGCAAATCCCACATACTCAACTATCATATAGTCTTCCATGATTGCTACCACTCAAAGCATATGTTTAGAACAAATAGCATCCATTGAACACAGAGAAAGATAGGGGCTTAATGTTTTGACTCCCAACTTATTTATCTATAGATAATTGTCAATAATAATAATTCATGATCAAATATGTTTGAATGGCCATACATGCTTAGATCTTTTCCCATCACATGATGCTTGCCAACTAAAGAGTAGGTTGGAATGAGAAGGAATACTACCGACTCTTGCATAAAAGTAAAAGATAGGCCCTTCGTAGAGGGAAGCAGGGATTGGCAGAGGTGCCAGAGCTTGAAGCTTTTAAAACGGAGATGAAAATAATTTTGAGAGGTATGCTTTCATTGTCAACATAACAACCAAGATTTCTCTCTATCTTCCATGCTAAACACATTATAGGCGGTTCCCAAACAGAATGCTACAGTTTTTACTTCCCCACACCAACAAGCACATTCCACGGCTAGTCCGAAACAACGGGTACCATCCAACTATCAACAATCCTGGGGGAGTTTTGTTTTGCAATTATATTTGATTTGATTTGAGCATGGAACTGGGCATCCCGGTTACTAGCCATTTCCTCGTGAATGATGATCGGAGTCCACTCATCGTGAGAATAACCCACCTAGCATGGAAGATACCGACAACCCCTAGTCACTAGATGAGCGATTCCGGCATACAAAACAGATTATTATTTGAAGGGTTAGAGTTTGGCACATGCAAATTTACCTGGAACGGCGGGTAATAATGCATATATGTAGATATGATGGACACTCATGGAAGAAACTTGGTTCAAGGGTTTTTGGATGCACAAGTAGTATCTCTACTTAGTACAGAAATTTTGGCTAGCAAAAGATTCTAAAAAGCAAGCACCACATGCTGGAGGATCCATAACAATATAACTTCTATACAAATATACCCAAATATAACTCATTAAGTTGTCTTCCTTGTCCAACTTCAACTAATTTGATCAACTCTGAAAATAATTAATGGGGCTCACAATCCTAGAAGATGTCCAAGATAGTATATTTATATGTGAAATCTCCCTTCCTTCAATATTTTTCATGAATTGTTCAAGTGACCAATCCTATGTTTGCTAACTTTCAATAAATTTACCACCTCTACTTCTTATATGTGAAGTCATTACTCCCCATGGTATAAGCATAAGAAACATATATAAATTCAGATTTATGATATTTAATTCATTCAACCATTTACTCATGGGATATAAGTGAAGCATGAGGGTAAAGGACAAACTACTCCAAAAAGATATAAGTGAAGATCAATGAGTAGTCAAATAATTATTTAGCTATGTGAGGACTCTCTGTTATTTAAGTAATTCAGATCTTAATATTTTATTCAAAGAACAAGCAAATCCTAATAAAATAAAATGACGGACCAAGCAAAACACATATCATGTGGTGAATAAAAATATAGGTCCAAGTAAAGTTACCAATGAACGAAGACGAAAGAGGGGAAGCCATCCGGGGCATCCCCAAGCTTAGGCTCTTAGTTGTACTTGAATATTACCTTGGGCATCCCCAGGCTTAGGCTCTTTCCACTCCTTATTCCATAGTCCATCGATTCTTTACCCAAAACTTGAAAACTTCACAACTCAAAACTCAACAGAAAACTCGTAAGCTCCGTTAGTATAATAAAGAAAATCACCACTTAGGTACTGTTGTGAACTCATTCTAAATTCATATTGGTGTTATATATACTGTATTCCAACTTCTCCATGGTTCATACCCTCCGATACTAATCATAGATTCATCAAAATAAGCAAACAACACATGAAAAACAAAATCTGTTTAAAAACAGAACAGTCTGTAGTAATCTAGAAACTTTCCATACCTCTGTAACTCCACAAATTCTGAAAAATTAGGACAATGTAGACAATTTGTATATCAACCATGTGTCAAAAATTTAGATCAAAATCACATTCCAGTGAATTTTGAAAATTCCTGGAGTGAGAGTAAAAGTTTCTGTTTTTGCACAGAATCAAGTCAACTATCATCTACACTATCCCAAAGGCTTTACTTGGCACTTTGTTGAAACAAAATCTATAAAACATGATTACTACAGTATCATAATCATGTGAAGACACACAACAATAGGGTTAACTATTGGGTTGTCTCCCAACAAGCGCTTTTCTTTAATGCCTTTTCAGCTAGGCATGATGATGTCAATGATGCTCACATAAAAGATAAGAATTGAATCATAACAGGAGCATCATGAAGCATATGACTAGCACATTTAAGTCTAACACACTTCCTATGCATAGGGATTTTGTGAGCACACAAAGTATGGGAACAAGAATCAACTAGCATAGGGAGGCAAAGCAAGCATAACTTCAAAACTTTAAGCACATAGAGAGGAAACGTGATATTATTGCAACTCCTACAAGCATATAACCCTCCCTCATAATAATTTTCAGTAGCATCATGAATGAATTCAACAATATAACCATCACATAAAGCATTCTTTTCATGATCTACAAGCATAGAAATTTTATTACTCTCCACATAAGCAAATTTCTTCTCACGATTAGTAGTGGGAGCAAGCTCAACAAAGTAACTATCATGCGAGGCATAATCCAATTGAAAATTAAAATCAAGATGACAAGTTTCATGGGTATCATTATTCTTAGCATACATGTCATCACAATAATCATCATAGATAGCAACTTTGTTCTCATAATCAATTGAAACATCTTCCGAAATAGTGGATTCATCACTAAATAAAGTCATGACCTCTCCAAATCCACTTTAATAAATACCACAATAAGATTCAACACCCTCCAAAAGAGTGGGATCATTACTTCCTAAAGTTGACACTCTTCCAAACCCACTTTCATCAATAGGATGCATGCTTTCATCATAATAAATATTGTCATCAAAACTTGGGGGACTAAAAATATCATATTCGTCAAACATAGCATCCCCAAGCTTGTAGATTTGCATATCATTAGCATCATGGATATTCAAGGAATTCATACTAACAGCATTGCAATCATGCTCATCATACAAAGATTTTATGCTAAACATTTTATAGACTTCTTCTTCTAACACTTGAGCACAATTTTCCTTTCCATTATTTTCACGAAAGACATTAAAAAGATGAAGCATCTGAGGCAACCTCAATTCGTGTTTTTTGTAGTTCTTATTTTACAAACTAAACTAGTGATAAAACAAGAAACTAAAAGATTCAATTGCAAGATCGAAAGATATACCTTCAAGCACTCACCTCCTCGGCAACGGCGCCATAAATGAGCTTGATGTCTACTACGCAACCTTCTTCTTTGTAGATTCGTGTTGGGCTTCCAAGCACAGAGTTTTGTAGGACAGTAGCAAATTTCCCTCAAGTGGATGACCTAAGGTTTATCAATCCATGGGAGGCATAGGATGAAGATGGTCTCTCTCAAACAACCCTGCAACCAAATAACAAAGATTCTCTTGTGTCCCCAACACACCTGATACACTGGTAAATTGTATAGGTGCACTAGTTCGGCGAAGAGATGGTGATACAAGTGCAATATGGATGGTCGATAAAACAGCAAGGTAACTAGTAACAAAAGTGAGCAAAACGGTATTGCAATGCTTCGAAACAAGGCCTAGGGTTCATATTTTCACTAGTGCAAGTTATCTCAACAATGATAACATAATTAGATCATATGACAATCCCTCAACGTGCGACAAAAGTCACTCCAATGTTCCTATCACAGAGAACATAAGATGAAATTGCTTGTAGGGTACGAAACCACCTCAAAGTTATTATTTCCGATCAATCCATTGAGCTATTCCTGTAAGTGTCACAAACAACCCTAGAGTTCATAGTAAAATAACACCATATGACACACATCAATCAACCCTAATGTCAGCTAGATACTCCAACGTCACCGCAAGTATCCTTGGGTCAATTATACAATATGCATCAAACAACTTCAGATTCATAATATTCAATCCATCGCAAAGAACTTCAAAGAGTGCCCCAAGATTTCTACCGGAGAAACAAGGACGAAAACGTGCATCAACCCCTACGCATAGATTACCCCAATGTCACCTCGAGAATCAGCGAGTTGAGTGCCAAAACATACATCAAGTGAATCAATAGAATACCCCATTGTCACCATTGGTATCCCACGCAAGACATACATCGAGTGTTCTCAAATCCATAATAGTATTCAATATGATAATAGTGAAACCTCAAAGGTAAAACTAAATTCATCACAATAAGGTAGAGGGGGAGAAACACCATAATATCCAACTATAGTACCAAAGCTCGCGGTACATCAAGATCGTGCCAAATCAAGAACAAGAGGGAGAGAGAGAGAGAGAGAGAGAGAGAGAGAGAGAGAGAGAGAGATCAAACACATAGCTACTAGTACATACCCTCAGCCCCTAGGGTGAACTACTCCCTTCTTGTCATGGAGAGCACCAGGATGATGAACATGGCCACCGGTGATGGTTTCCCCCTCCGACAGGGTGCCGTAACGGGCTCTTGATTGGTTTGTCGTGGCTATAGATACTTGCAGTAGCGGAACTCCCGATCTAGGTTTATTTCTAAGGTTTTTGGTATTTATAGGAGGTGTTGGCGTCGGGGACAAGTCAAGTGGGCCTACGAGGTGATGACAAGGCAGGGGCATGCCCAGGGGGGGGGCCCTCCACCCTTGTGGTTGCCTGAGGACTCCTCTTTTCGTTCTAGTATTTTTTATATTTTCCAAAAATATTATCCATAAATTTTTAGCTCATTCCGAGAACTTTTATTTCTGCACAAAAATACGACACCACGGTAGTTCTGCTGAAAACAACGGACAGTCCGGGTTAGTTCTAATCAAATCATACCAAAATCATATAAAATTGTTGTAAACATGGCATGAATACTTCATAAATTATAGATACGTTGGAGACGTATCAGCTGTGCAAGCAACTTTTCCACAAGTCCGACACTTTCCACTTGCCCGGAAGAATTGTTCATTTGCACATAACCTCTGCGCTTGACCAAATCCTCAAGTGGATGCCCGATTGCAATGCCAATGGGGTTAAGGCAGACTAGGAGCTACCTAGCTTAGAGGATGAGATGTGCTGGGTGATACGTCTCCAACGTATCTATAATTTTTGATTGTTCCATGCTATTATATTACCCCCTTTGGATGTTTATGGGCTTTATTTTACACATTTATATCATTTTTGGGACTAACCTATTAACCGGAGGCCCAGCCCATATTGCTGTTTTATTGCCTGTTTTAGTATTTCGAAGAAAAGGAATATCAAACGGAGTCCAAACGGAATGAAACCTTCAGAAAAGCTATTTTTGGAACAGAACCAATCCCAGGAACTTGGAGTGCAAGCCAGGGGATCATTGAGGAGGCCACAAGATAGGGGGACGCGCCCACCCCCTGGGCGCGCCCTACCCTCTCGTGGGCCCCTCGAGGCTCCCCCGACCGACTTCTTTCACCTATATAAGCCTACGTACCCTAAAAACATCAGAAAAGAAGATAGATCGGAAGTTCCGCTACCGCAAGCCTCTGTAGCCACCAAAAACATCTCGAGAGCCCGTTCCGGCACCCTGCCGGAGGGGGAACCCATCCCCGGTGTCCATCTTCATCATCCCGGCGCTATCCATGACAAGGAGGGAGTAGTTCACCCTCGGGGCTGAGGAAATGTATCAGTAGCTATGTGTTTGATCTCTCTCTCTCTCTCTCGTGTTCTCTCTATGGCACGATCTTGATGTATCGCAAGATTTGCTATTATAGTTGGATCTTATGATGTTTCTCCCCCTCTACTCTCTTGTGATGAATTGAGTTTTCCTCTTGAAGTTATCTTATCGGATTGAGTCTTTAATGATTTGAGAACACTTGATGTATGTCTTGCCGTGTTTATCTGTGGTGACAATGGGATATCATGTGCCACTTGATGTATGTTTTGGTGATCAACTTGTGGGTTCCGCCCATGAATCTATGCATAGGGGTTGACACATGTTTTTGTCTTGACTCTCCGGTAGAAACTTCGGGGCTCTCTTTGAAGTACTTTGTGTTGGTTGAATAGATGAATCTGAGATTGTGTGATGCATATCGTATAATCATGCCCACGGATACTTGAGGTGACAATGGAGTATCTAGGTGACATTAGGGTTTTGGTTGATTTGTGTCTTAAGGTGTTATTCTAGTATGAACTCTATGATAGATTGAGCGGAAAGAATAGCTTCATGTTATTTTACTACGAACTCTTGAATAGATAGAACAGAAAGGATAACTTTGAGGTGGTTTTGTACCCTACCATAATCTCTTCATTCGTTCTCCGCTATTAGTGTCTTTGGAGTGACTCTTTTTTTCATGTTGAGGGATTGTTATATGATCTATCTATGTTATTATTGTTGAGAGAACTTGCACTATTGAAAGTATGAACCCTAGGCCTTGTTTCCTATCATTGCAATACCCTTTATGCTCACTTTTATCGCTTGCTACCTTGCTGTTTTTATAATTTCAGATTACAAATACCTTTATCTACTATCCATATTGCACTTGTATCACCATCTCTTCGCCGAACTAGTGCACCTATACAATTTACCATTGTATTGGGTGTGTTGGGGACACAAGAGACTCTTTGCTATTTTGATGCAGGGTTGCTTGAGAGAGACCATCTTCATCCTACACCTCCCATGGATTGATAAACCTTAGGTCATCCACTTGAGGGAAATTTGCTACTGTCCTACAAACCTGTGCACTTGCAGGCCCAACAACGTCTACAAGAAGAAGGTTGTGTAGTAGACATCAAGCTTTTTTCTGGTGCCGCTGCCGGGGAGGTGAGTGCTTGAAGGTATATATTTAGATATTGCAATCGAATCATTTTTGTTTCTTGTTTTATCACTAGTTTAGTTTATAAAAGAAAACTACAAAAAAATGGAGTTAAGTTTGTCTCATACGCTTCGTCTTTTTAATATCTTTCGTGAGTTTGATGAAAAGGAAAATTGTGCTCAAGTTCTAGAAGAAGAAATCTATAAAATTTTTGATACTAAATCTTTGAATGATGAGCATGATTGCAATGTTGTTAGTATGAACTCTTTCAATATCCATAGTACTAATGATGATTGCTCTAGTCATGAGGAAAATATCTCTCATAAGCATGTCAACTTTTGTGGAGTGCATGTTTGCATGAACACACCAAATAGAGAAGATATATATTGCAAGAGGCATAAGTATTTAGAAACTGAAAGGTTGCAAGAAAGGCTAGATAGGAGTGCGGAGAATTTAAGATATCTTTACCGTTGTGAATTTTGCAATGAATGTGATCATTTACATCTCCAATGCAAATTGTTTCATGATCGAATTGTGTCCAAAAATTGTGATGATTTGATCTCCCTTGCTCATTACAATGAACTTAGATTGCTTTTGGTTATTAAGAATTGAAACGTGCAACTAAGCTTATTCCAAAATTTAATCTTGAGCATTTCCTTGATATTGATCTAGAGACGATTTATATGTTTTGTGCGGTGAATTGCATTGAAAATCCTTATATTTCCAATTACCTAAAGAAAAGAAAGAAAATAGAAGATGATGAGAATACTAATGAAAGGGAGAGACTTCCCAATATCTTCCTATTATTTCTTATGATGAATCAGGTAACGAGGAGGAGCTTTCTATTCAACCAATCTCATCAATAAGGAGCTCAAAGAGGAAGGTTGAACCCACACATAATGTGAAGAAGAAAAAGAAAAGAAGGAGCAACAAAGGTATAAAGGTATCCCTCCCAAATGATGTTGCTCCTACTACTCACTGTGATGATGATAATTGCTTTACTATTGGTGCTATCCATTTTTAACGATGAGAGTGATTATGCTTATGATATGGAAGGGCCCAAGCTTGGGGAAGCTATGTTTGATGAGGATGAAATATTTGAGAATATATTTGCTGAAATTAATGTTTGTCCCAAGCTTGGGGATGCTACGTTTATTGAAGATGATATTTTTAGCATCCCAAGTTTTGATATGCAAAGTTGTTATGATGATATCATGCCTCTTACCTATGATGATTATATTGATGAAAGTGGGTTTGGAAGAGTGTCAACTTTAGGAAGTAGTGATCCCACTATTTTGGAGGATGTTGAATCTTATTATGATGAACATGAAAGTGGATTTGGAAGAGTGTCAACTTTATTTAGTGATGATTCCACTATTTCGGAAGAGGTTCCAATTGATGATGAGAACGAAGTTGCTACTTATGATGATTATTGTGATGAAAATTATGCTATAAAAAGTAGTGATGATTATATTTATAAAACTTGTCATGATTATGATTACCATTTTTCTGAACATTACTCTTTTAATGTGGAAACAATTTTTAGTGTTCAAGTCTTTTATGATAGTCTCACTATTCCGAATGAGAAGAATTTTGCTTATGTGGAGAGTAGTAAATTCTCTATGCTTGTAGATCATGAAAATAATGCTTTAGGTTCTGCTTATATTTTTGAATTCGTTCATGATGCCACTGAAAATTATTATGAGGGAGGAATATATGCTTGTAGGAATTGCAATAATGTCAAGTTTCCTCTCTATGTGTTGAAAATCTTGAAGCTATGCTTGTTTTACCTTCCTATGCTAGTTGATTATTGTTCCCACAAGTTGTTTGCTCACAAAATCCCTATGCATAGGAAGTGGGTTAGGCTTAAATGTGCTATTCATATGCTTCATTATGCTCCCGTTATGTTTCAATTCTTATCTTTTATGTGAGCATCATTGCCATCATCATGCCTAGCTAAAAAGGCATTAAAGAAAAGCGCTTGTTGGGAGACAACCCAATATTTACCCTTATTGTTTTTGTGTGTCCACATGATTGTGCTACTGTAGTAATCATGTTTTATAGCTTTTGTTTCAATAAAGTGCCAAGTAGAACCTTTGGGAAGACTTGGGTGAAGTCTTTGTGATCATGCTGTAAAAAACAGAAACTTTAGCGTTCACGAGATTAGCTGCCATGTTTTACTGGAGAGTTATTTTAGGTTGATTCTTTTTCAGATGATTAATATACAAATTCCTCAGGTCCAGCAATTTATTTCAGAATTGTTTGATTTCCATAAGTATACATTTGATACAGATTACTACAGACTGTTCTGTTTTTGACAGATTCTGTTTTCTATGTGTTGTTTGCTTATTTTGATGAATCTATGATTAGTATCGGAAGGTATGAACCATAGAGAAGTTGGAATACAGTAGATATTACACCAATATGAATTTATAATGAGTTCATTACAATACCTAAGTGGTGGTTTTATTTTCTTATACTAACGGAGCTTACGAGTTTTGTTTTGAGTTTTGTGTGGTTGAAGTTTTGAAGTTTTGGGTAAAGATTCGATGGACTATGGAATAAGGAGTGGCAAGATCCTAAGATTGGGGATGCCCAAGGCACCCCAAGGTAATATCCAAGGACAACCGATAGCCTAAGCTTGGGGATGCCCCGGAAGACATCCCCTCTTTCGTCTTCGTTCATCAGTAACTTTACTTGGAGCTATATTTTTATTCGCCACATGATATGTGTTTTGCTTGGAGTGTCATTTTATTTTATTAGTATTTGCTTGCTGTCATTTAGAATAATGTTTTGCATCTTTAGTTTCAATAAAAATGTCAAGGATAATCTTTACCATGCTTATTTTGCAAGTATACATGTTGCTGTTTGAAAACAGAAAGTTTACCGCTGTTGCAAAAATTCCCTAGAAAAGTCAGAGAATGGTATAATGTTGAATCTCTTTGCATATTGAGATCTGATAAATATTCTACAGCTTAGTATTTTTCTCATAATTTTTGGAGTTAGGGAAGTATGATGAATCTTGCATTCTTTACAGACTATACTGTTTTGGGAGATTGCTGTTATGGTTGCATTGTTTGCATCTGTTTGCTTGTTTAATGATTCTATTTGAGGATAGGAGTATTAAATATGCAGAGGCATTTAGTATGAAATGTGAAATAATAATTTTAGTGATTTGTTACAGTATAAAATGATAAGGTTTTGCATTGGTTTATACTAACCTATCTCACGAGTTATTGTTGAGTTTGGTGTGGATGAAGCTTTTTGATAAAAAGAGAAACCATGATATGAGAGGAATTAAGGAGACACAAAATTTCAAGCTTGGGGATGCCCAAGGCACCCCCAAGATAATATTTCAAGAATTCTCAAGCATCCAAGCTTGGGGATGCCCCGGTAGGCATCCCACCTTTCTTCTTCAACAACTATCGGTTAGTATCGGTTGAGCCTAAGTTTTTGCTTCTTCACATGAGTTGTGCTATCCTTGCAATGCCATTTTATTTTGTTTTTCTTGATGTTTGAATAAGATACCAAGATCTGAAATTCTTAAATGTTAGAGAGTCTTCACATAGTTGCACAATTATTTGACTACTTATTGATCTTCACTTATATCTTTTCGGAGTAGTTTGTCATTTGCTCTAGTGCTTCACTTATATCTTTTAGAGCATGGCGGTGGATTAATTTTGAAGAAATTGCTAGTCTCTCATGCTTCACTTATATTATTTTGAGAGTCTTTTAGAACAGCATGGTATTTTCTATGGTTACAAATTTGGTCCTAGAATGATGAGCATCCAAGTTGGGTATAATAAAAACTATCATAGGAAGTGAATTGGATGCTATGATCAATTTGTTGCTTGATAATTGTTTTGATATATAAAGGTAGTAATGTTAGGGTAATGCAAGTGTATAATTATGAAATTGAGAAATACTTTTGTTGAAGTTGGCAAGTCCCGTAGCATGCACGTATGGTAAAAGTTGTGTGACAAATTTATTGCATGAGGTGCTCTTTTGATTGTCTTCCTTATGAGTGGCAGTCGGGGACGAGCGATGGTCTTTTCCTACCAATCTATCCCTCTAGGGGCATGCATAGTAGTACTTTGCTTCGAGGGCTAAGTAGACTTTTGCAATAAGTATATGAGTTCTTTATGACTAATGTGAGTCCATGGATATATGCACACTCATCCTTCCACTTTGCTAGCCTCTCTTATTACCGTGCAATTTTCGTCGGTATTGAACCCATTATTTACCTTCCTCAAAACAGCCACCATACCTACCTATTATGGCATTTCCATAGCCATTCCGAGATATATTGCCATGCAACTTTCCACCATCCCGTTTATTATGACATGTTCCATCATTGCCATATTGCTCTTTGCATGATCATGTAGTTGACATCATATTTTTGGCCAGGCCACCTTCATAATTTTCATACATGTCGCTCTTGATTCATTGCATATCCCGGTACACCGCCGGAGGCATTCATATAGAGTCATATTTTGTTCTAGCTTTGAGTTGTAATTCTTGAGTTGTAAATCCATAAAAGTGTGATGATCTTCATTTTTAGAGCATTGTCTCGGTGAGGAAAGGATGATGAAGACTATGATTCCCCCACAAGTCGGGATGAGACTTTGGACTTTAAAAGAAAAAAGGAGAAAAAAAGAGAAAGTCCAAAAAGAAAAGAAAAAAGAGGCCAAAGAAAAAGAAAAAAAGAGAAAAAAAGAGAAAATAATAAAATGAGAGAAAATGAGAGAAGGGACAATGCTACTATCTCTTTTTCCACACTTGTGCTTCAAAGTAGCACCATGATCTTCATGATAGAGAGTCTCCTATGTTGTCACTTTCATATAATAGTGGGAATCTTTTATTATAGAACTTGGCTGGCATATTCCAATGATGGGCTTCCTCAAAATGCCCTAGGTCTTCGTGAGCAAGCGAGTTGGATGCACACCCACTTAGTTCTTTTTATTGAGCTTTCATATATTTATAGCTCTAGTGCATCTGTTGCATGGCAATCCCTACTCACTCACATTGATATCTATTGATGGGCATCTCCATAGCCCGTTGATACGCCTAGTTGATGTGAGACTATCTTCTCCCTCTTTTTGTCCTCACAACCACCATCTTTTACCACCTTAGTGCTATGTCCATGGCTTACACTCATGTATTGCGTAAGAGTTGAAAAAGCTAAAGCGCGTTAAAAAGTATGAAACAATTGCTCGGCTCGTCATCAGGGTTGCGCATGATGGGAGTATTTTGTGTAATGAAAATGAAGCATGGCCTAACTATATGATTTTGTAGGGATAAGCTTTCTTTGGCTATGCTATTTTGATAGGACATGATTATTTGTTAGTATGCTTTGAAGCATTAATATTTTTATGTTTTATAAGCTTTTATCTTGAATCATTTGGATCTGAACATTCATGCCACAATAAAGGAAATTTCATTGAGAATGATGCTAGGTAGCATTCCACATCAAAAATTCTGTTTTTATCATTTACCTACTCGAGGATGAGCAGGAATTAAGCTTGGGGATGCTTGATACGTCTCCAACATATCTATAATTTTTGATTGTTCCATGCTATTATATTACCCCTTTTGGACATTTATGGGCTTTATTTTACACATTTATATCATTTTTGGGACTAACCTATTAACCGGAGGCCCAACCCATATTGCTGTTTTATTGCCTGTTTCAGTATTTCGAAGAAAAGGAATATCAAACGGAGTCCAAACGGAATGAAACCTTCGGAAAAGCTATTTTTGGAACAGAACCAATCCCAGAAACTTGGAGTGCAAGCCAGGGGATTATCGGGGAGGCCACGAGACAGGGGGGCGCGCCCACCCCCTGGGCGTGCCCTACCCTCTCGTGGGCCCCTCGAGGCTCCCCCGACCGACTTCTTTCACCTATATAAGCCTACGTACCCTAAAAACATCAGAAAAGAAGATAGATCGGGAGTTCCGCCGCCGCAAGCCTCTGTAGCCACCAAAAACCTCTCGGGAGCCCGTTCGGGCACCCTGCCGGAGGGGGAACCCATCACCGGTGTCCATCTTCATCATCCCAGCGCTATCCATCATGAGGAGGGAGTAGTTCACCCTCGGGGCTGAGGGTATCTACCAGTAGCTATGTGTTTGATCTCTCTCTCTCTCTCTCTCTCTCTCGTGTTCTCTCTATGGCATGATCTTGATGTATCGCGAGCTTTGCTATTATAGTTGGATCTTATGATGTTTCTCCCCCTCTACTCTCTTGTGATGAATTGAGTTTTCCTCTTGAAGTTATCTTATCGGATTGAGTCTTTAATGATTTGAGAAAACTTGATGTATGTCTTGCCGTGTTTATCTGTGGTGACAATGGGATATCATGTGCCACTTGATGTATGTTTTGGTGATCAACTTGCGGGTTCCGCCCATGAACCTATGCATTGGGGTTGACACACGTTTTCGTCTTGACTCTCCGGTAGAAACTTTGGGGCTCTCTTTGAAGTACTTTGTGTTGGTTGAATAGATGAATCTGAGATTGTGTGATGCATATCGTATAATCATGCCCACGGATACTTGAGGTGACAATGGAGTATCTAGGTGACATTAGGGTTTTGGTTGATTTGTGTCTTAAGGTGTTATTCTAGTATGAACTCTATGATAGATTGAGCAGAAAGAATAGCTTCATGTTATTTTACTACGAACTCTTGAATAGATAGAACAGAAAGGATAACTTTGAGGTGGTTTCGTACCCTACCATAATCTCTTCATTCGTTCTCCGCTATTAGTGTCTTTGGAGTGACTCTTTGTTGCATGTTGAGGGATTGTTATATGATCTATCTATGTTATTATTGTTGAGAGAACTTGCACTAGTGAAAGTATGAACCCTAGGCCTTGTTTCCTATCATTGCAATACCCTTTACGCTCACTTTTATCGCTTGCTACATTGCTGTTTTTATAATTTCAGATTAGAAATCTACTATCCATATTACACTTGTATCACCATCTCTTTGCCGAATTAGTGCACCTATACAATTTACCATTGTATTGGGTGTGTTGGGGAAACAAGAGACTCTTTGTTATTTGGTTGCAGGGTTGCTTGAGAGAGACCATCTTCGTCCTATGCCTCCCACGGATTGATAAACCTTAGGTCATCCACTTGAGGGAAATTTGCTACTGTCCTACAAACCTGTGCACTTGCAGGCCCAACAACGTCTACAAGAAGAAGGTTGTGTAGTAGACATCACTGGGCCTCAGGCTTAGTGGAGAGGGCCACCAGGAAGGAGTCTGACTTCACCAAGGGTACCACCGAGCAGGAGCAGGAGTACATCAAGAGCAGGCTTGAGGAGGTCCAAAAGCTCAAGATTGCCGTGTCAGTTGGTAATGATGATGAAGGGAACTCCTCAGAGGAAGAGCATGTTGATGAAGAGATTGCTGAGGTTGAGGCGCTAGGGGTCGTGGCTGCCGGGATCGGAGCTGCTGGGTTTGAGGCCGCCGTGGAAGGGGCTGCTTGGGCAAGGGGACCGCAATGCCCGCAGAGGAGAAAGGACTCGAAGAGAGCCCCCAAGCCCAAGTGCAGATACGTCGGCTTCGCAAGAGGGGGAGCAAAGAGCTAGTGGTGCCGTCTTTGTCATGGGCTGGGCCCAAAGTGAAGAAGACCACCATCAAGAGAAGCACAGAAGATGTCATCCACCGCCACTCAACCTGTCTTGCTCTAGCCCCAACCCCGCCTTCCCAGCAGCAGGTGGTGAAAGGTGTTGACCCCACGCCTCCATCAAGCCCGAAACCATCAGTAAGCAGAA
>NC_041383.1:602304731-602321163 GCF_002162155.2 Triticum dicoccoides
ACCCCCGCCTCTGATGTATGAGATCAGCGCCATGCTTGATGATCCAGAGTGAGGACAATCATTAGCTTTTCTTAATTTCAATCATTCTTCTTCAATAGCATCCTTTTTGATTCGTAGCTGATCTTGTGATGCTGGCCTTGACAGGGACGAAGAGACCTTGGCGCAACGGGCTAAGCGGGCCAAAACGACGAAGGAGCCGGGATCGATGTCAGGTGCTGGACCGGCAAGAGATGTCGGTGGATACCTCGTTCCCAGCCCGCTGCGCGAAGGCATGGTAGGACCACACCCATTGGTGGCCATGCTGAAGTTATCCTGTTGCCTGCCAAGGGCACTGGCGGGAGCTCCCATAGGGAATCCCGGCAACAAACAATGACCATTTCAGTTCCTCCTGCAAGTGACACACAAAGAAGGGGATCTCTGACAAGTGCCCCTTCTGCCAGGTCTGCCCGCATCGAAGTCACCCCTATGGAAGAAGAGGACGCTAGGTGCCCGCTAGCAACAGATACTGCCGAGGAAGGAGAAATTTCCTCCCACCAGCCTCCGATAGGTAATCTAGCTACCTTCGACTCCATGTTGGGAATTGTGGCTTTCTTAATATTTATGGTTCTGGTTCTTGACCTTCATTCCTTCCTTGCCTCCACTCCTTAGCGGCCCCCGTGTTTGAAGAAAAGGAACTTTTGGAGGAAGTGGCAGACATAGGAAGGGATGCTGTTGTAGAAGCCCTCATGATTTCCACAGAAGAAGGCCATGCCGGGGCCTCCAAGGATGCCCAAGGAACCTCAATGGAGGAAGAAAAAATCCCCGGTGACTCAACTGTCCCAATCGTGGAAGTTGAGGGGAAAGCGCCTCTTCAGAGCGATGCCTCCCACTTGAGGGTGACTATCCCAACAAGCAGCTTGGCGATGGTTGTAGCTCCCTCAGCCCCGACAACCCCCAGCTCGTCAGTCATTGCTGGGGTGAACTTTGACGAGGAGATCTGTCGCATACTGGCCCCCTTGACCCAGAGGACGAAGCAAGTGAATGACCCTGGTGGAAGCTCCAAAGAGTTGGCCTTCCCGGAGACAGTGGCTGTCGGGCTCAAGGAAGTACATGAGAGGTACGACCAAAAGCGGCAAGCGATCCAGGATGATCACAAAGCCTGTGATTCCGCCACCCGACAACTGACAAGGCAAAATAACTACGCTCCTGGTACAATAGCAGGTCCCGCGAGCTCAGGGACCAAGAGGAGAAGATGGCGGCCACCACGGAGAGAGCAAGAACTCACGATGCTAGGCTGACAGAGTGCAAGGCGCGACAATGCCCAAGCCAGATATATTGCCACTCGTGAGCATGCCCTGGTTGATGCCCTTTGTGCCAAAGACGATGAGCTAGAAAACCTTGTTCAGCAGTGCATCAAGCATTTGGAGGACAACCATAAGAAGGCCATCAACTCGCAGGATCATGACGCGGCAGCTAAATTGAAGGAAGTCTCTGATAACCTTGTTGCGGCTTCTGGATCCAAAGTAGAGCTTGAAAACCGCATGGGAAAGGTGGAAGAAGAACTTACCAGGAGCAAGAAAGAGATCGAGCCCTCCGGGAGGAAGCGCGGAAAACATCCTCCATGTTGGAGGGACTGCAATCGCAGCTTACATCCAAGGACCAAGACCTGAGGACCGCTTCCAGCACTATTGAAGATCAGAAGACCAAGCTTGCTACCCTTGAGAATGATCTTGAGCAGGCCAAGGACCGCGAAGGGTCTTGGCAGAAGAAGCCAACACTGCCAGATCTCTCTGCAGGGATGCAGAGTACAAACTCAAGGAGCAAGTTGATCTGTATAACATCTGGTCGAAGAGTCTGGTGGACATAGCTGGGTGTATCTCCTCCCAGATTGCCAAGATGAACATGAAAAGCGAGATCATCTCCGTCAATGAGCATGAAGTCCCAAGCGTCAAGTTAACATATTTCTTCGAGGGTCTCATTGAAGGGGTGAAGACATATGAGGACGACAGATCAGCCTGCTTCGCCAGTGAGTCTCAAAAGTTTTCTTGGGACACCATCTTCACTCTCCTCGTCAATTATGTGCATTGCCATCCGGACCTCGACATCTTCGATGCTTTCAAGAGGCTGCCTGCCGGGATGGATACTTCCATTGCTGCTCAAATCGTCGGGCTGTTGTCTGACAAGGTCCATCATGTGCCCCGAGTCCAAGGAGGACGTCGGGACTAGCTTCTCTTGCTCCGCTCGCTAGGATGCTGCCACAAAAAAACATATTTTGGCCTTGTGTTAGGCCTTTCTACTTTTTGTTTCGTAATAGTGCTCTTAAGTAGTTGCGTGGACCAATGCTATCCTTTTAAGTTTATACTGCCTGTTGTTCTTGTATGGTATAAAATCATGTGAATGCTAGGAGCCTCCCAGGGCAAGTACTAGCTGCGCTGCCGTGGGGACGGGCCCTTGGCATTCTTGCAAGCATAGGCACCACCGGCGAGTTTCCCTTCGACGTTATCGACGCGGCTGCCTGGCCTGTTAAGCACACTCGAAACAGACGAGGACGCAGGCGACAACGGAAGATTCCCTTTATGCTACAGATATCCCCAAACATAACACTAGGGTTTAAAGCAAAGGAGTCACAAAGGACACATGGAAGGGACCCTGGAATCCAGTAAAGGTTTCGCAACTTATCTTTTCTCAGTCTTGTAATTGTTGTTGCCGCGGAGGTGCAAAGCTCCTCTTTCTCTGGAAGCCCCACACATGACAAGTTGCGTTCAACCCATAGGCGATGTGGTCGTAGTGTATGATGTCTACTATGCAACCTTCTTCTTATAGACTCGTGTTGGGCCTCCAAGCGCAGAGTTTTGTAGGACACTAGCAAATTTCCCTCAAGTGGATGACCTATGGTTTATCAATCCGTGGGAGGCGTGGGATGAAGAAGGTCTCTATCAAACAACCCTACAACCAAATAACAAAGAGACTCTTGTGTCCCCAACACACCCAACACAATGGTAAATTGTATAAGTGCACTAGTTCGGCGAAGAGATGGTGATACATGTGCAATATGGATGGTATATATGTTGGGGAACGTAGTAATTTCAAAAAAATTCCTACGATCACGCAAGATCTATCTATGTGATGCATAGCAACAAGAGGGGGAGTGTATCTTCATACCCTTGAAGATCGCTAAGCGGAAGCGTTTATCAACGCGGTTGATGTAGTCGTACACCTTCACGATCCGCCCCGATCAAGTACCGAATGTACGACACCTCCGTGTTCAGCACACGTTCAGCTCAATGACGTCCTCGCCTTCTTGATCCAGCAAGACGGGCAAAGTAGTAGATGAGTTTCGGCAGCACGACGGCGTGGTGACGGTGTTGGTGAAGAACAATCTACGCAGGGCTTCGCCTAAGCACTACGAAAACTATGATGGGGGATAAACTAGAGGGGACGGGGTTGCCGGCACACGGCTTGGTGTTTCTTGATGTGTCTTTGGTGTTAGCCCTGCCCCTCTATTTATATGTTGAGCCATGGGGTCGAAACTTGGAGTAAAAGCCTCCACAAAGTCAGTTTCACCCGAAAGGCAAGAGTCCTTCTCGGTCTCCAGGGCCAGACGCCAGGGATCCCGACGTCTGGACCCAGACGCCAGGGACCCTGGCGTCTGTCCCCTGGACTCCACAAAACTTCCTTTTGCGCTTTCCAAAAACCTTGTGGGCTTTCCCCTTTGGCCCATATAAAGTGTTTTCATACCCAAACATTTCGGGAAACATCCGGAACCCCTTCCGATGAATTCCGGAACCCTTCCGGAGACCAAACACTATTATCCCATATATCAGTCTTTATCTCCGGACCATTCCGGAGTTCCTCGTCATGTCCGTGATCATTTCAGGGACTCCAAACAACATTCAGTCACCAACATACATAACTCATATAATACTATATCGTCAACGAATGTTAAGCGTGCGGACCCTACGGGTTCGAGAACTATGTAGACATGACCGAGACACCTCTCTGGTCAATAACCAACAGCGGAACCTAGATGCCCATATTGGCTCCTACATATTCTACGAAGATCTTTATCGGTCGAACCACATAACAACATACGTTGTTCCCTTTGTCATCGGTATGTTACTCGCCTGAGATTCGATCGTCGGTATCTCAATACCTAGTTCAATCTCGTTACCGACAAGTCTCTTTACTCATTCCGTAATACATCATCCCACAACTAACTCATTAGTCACATTGCTTGCAAGGCTTATAGTGATGTGCATTAATGAGAGGGCCCATAGATACCTCTCCGACAATCGGAGTGACAAATCCTAATCTTGATCTATGCCAACTCAATAAGTACCATCGGAGACACCTGTAGAGAACCTTTATAATCACCTAGTTACGTTGTGACGTTTGGTAGCACACAAAGTGTTCCTCCGGTAATCGGGAGTTGCATAATCTCATAGTCATAGGAACATGTATAAGTCATGAAAAAAGCAATAGCAGTAAACTAAAACGATCAAGTGCTAAGTTAACGGAATGGGTCAAGTCAATCACATCATTCTCCCAATGATGTGATCCCGTTTATCAAATGACAACTCATGTATATTGTTAGGAAACCTTAACCATCTTTGATCAACGAGATAGTCAAGTAGAGGCATACTAGTGACACTCTGTTTGTCTATGTATTCACACATGTATTATGTTTCCGGTTAATACAATTATAGCATGAATAATAAACATTTATCATGAATTAAGGAAATAAATAATGACTTTAATATTGCCTCTAGGGCATATTTCCTTCAGTCTCCCACTTGCACTAGAGTCAATAATCTAGTTCACATCACCATGTGATTTAACACCAATATTCACATCTGTATATGATTAACACCCATAGTTCACATCGTCATGTGACCAATACCCGAGGGGTTTACTAGAGTCAATAATCTAGTTCACATCACTATGTGATTAACACCCAAAGAGTACTAAGGTATGATCATGTTTTGCTCATGAGAGAAGTTTAGTCAACGGGTGTGTCACATTCAGAGCCGTATGTATTTTGCAAATATTTTATGTCTACAATGCTCTGCACGGAGCTACTCTAGCTAATTGCTCCCACTTTCAATATGTATAAAGATTGAGACTTAGAGTCATCTAGATTGGTGTAAAAGCTTGCACCGATGTAACTCTTTACGACGAACTCTTTTATCACCTCCATAATCGAGAAACGTTTCCTTAGTCCTTACTAAGGATATTCTTGACTGCTGTCCAGTGATCTACTCCTGGATCAAAATTGTGTTCCCTTGCCAAACTCAGAGCAAGGTATACAATAGGTCTGGTACACAACATAGCATACTTTATAGAACCTATGACTGAGGCATAGGGAATGACTTTTCATTCTCTTTCTATTTTCTGCCATGGTCGGGTTTTGAGTCTTACTCAACTTCACACCTTGCAACACAGGCAAGAACTCCTTCTTTGACTGTTCCATTTTTAACTACTTCAAAATATTATCGAGGTATGTACTCATTGAAAAATCTTATCAAGCGTCTTGATCTATCTCTATAGATCTTGATGCTCAATGTGTAAGCAGCTTCAGCAAGGTCTTTCTTTGAAAAACTCCTTTCAAACACTCCTTTATGCTTTCCAGAAAATTCTACATTATTTTTGATCAACAATATGTCATTCACATATACTTATCAGAAAGGCTGTAGTGCTCCCACTCACTTTCCTGTAAATACAGGCTTCACCGCAAGTCTGTATAAAACTATATGCTTTGATCAACTCATCAAAGTGTATATTCCAACTCTGAGATGCTTGCACTAGTCCATAGATGGATCACTGGAGCTTGCACACTTTGTTAGCACCTTTAGGATTGACAAAACCTCATGGTTGCATCATATACAACTCTTCTTCAATAAACCCATTAACGAATGCAGTTTTGATATCCATTTGCCAGATTTCATAAAATGTGGAAATTGCTAACATGATTCAGACAGACTTAAGCATCGATGCGAGTGAGAAAATCTCATCGTATTCAACACCTTGAACTTGTCAAAAAAACTTTTTGCGACAAGTTGAGCTTTGTAGATAGTAACACTACTATCAGCGTTTGTCTTCCTCTTGAAGATCCATTTATTTTCAATGGCTTGCCGATCATCGGGCAAGTCCACCAAAGTCCACACTTTGTTCTCATACATGGATCCCATCTCAGATTTCATGGCCTCAAGCCATTTTACTGAATCTGGGCTCATCATCGCTTCCTTATAGTTTGTAGGTTCACCATGGTCAAGTAACATGACCTCCAGAATAGGATTACCATACCACTCTGGTGCGGATCTTATTCTGTTTGACCTACGAGGTTTGGTAGTAACTTGATCCGAAGTTTCTTGATCAATATCATTAGCTTCCTCACTAATTGGTGTAGGCATCTCAGTAACCGGTTTTTGTGATGAACCACTTTCCAATAAGGGAGCAGGTACAGTTACCTCACCAAGTTCTACTTTCCTCCCACTCACTTCTTTTGACAGAAACTCCTTCTCTAGAAAGGATCCATCTTAGCAACGAATATCTTGCCTTCGGATCTGTGATAGAAGGTGTACCCAACAGTTTCCTTTGGGTATTCTATGAAGATGCACTTCTCCAATTTGGGTTCGAGCTTATCAGGTTGAAACTTTTTCACATAAGCATCGCAGTCCCAAATTTTAAGAAACGACAACTTTGGTTTCTCGTCAAACCACAGTTCATAAGGCGTTGTCTCAACGGATTTTGATGGTGCCCTATTTAAAGTGAATGCAGCTGTCTCTAATGCATAACCCCAAAACAATAGTGGTAACCCGGTAAGAGACATCATAGGTCGCACCATATCCAATAAAGTGTGGTTACGATGTTCGGACACACCATTACGCTGCGGTGTTCCATGTGGCGTGAACTATGAAACTATTTTCACATTGTTTTAAATGAAGGCCAAACTCGTAACTCAAATATTCTCCTCCACGATCAGATCGTAGAAACATTATTTTCTTGTTATGATGATTCTCCACTTCACTCTGAAATTCTTTGAACTTTTCAAATGTTTCAGACTTGTGTTTCATTAAGTAGATATACCCATATCTGCTTAAATCATCTGCGAAGGTCAGAAAATAACGATACCCGCCACGAGCATCAACACTCATTGGACCGCATACATCGGTATGTATTATTTCCAACAAGTCAGTAGCTCGTTCCATTGTTCCGGAGAACGGAGTTTTAGTCATCTTGCCCAAAAGGCATGGTTTGCAAGAATCAAATGATTCATAACCAAGTGATTACAAAAATCCATCTTTATGGAGTTTCTTCATGCGCTTTACACCGATATGACCCAAACGGAAGTGCCACAAATAAGTTGCACTATCATTATCAACTTTGCATCTTTTGGCATCAATATTATGAATATGTGTATCACTATGATCGAGATCCAACAAACTATTTTCATTGGGTGTATGACCATCGAAGGTTTTATTCATGCAAACAGAACAACAATTATTCTCTGTCTTTCAATGAATAACCGTATTGCAATAAACATGATCAAATCATATTCATGCTCAACGCAAACGCCAAATAACATTTATTTAGGTTTAACACTAATCCCGGAAGTATAGGGAGTGTGCGATGATGATCATATCAATCTTGGAACCACTTCCAACACACATCGTCACTTCACCCTCAACTAGCCTTTGTTTATTCTATAAGTCCTGTTCGAGTTACTAATTTTAAGCAACCGAACAAGTATCAAATACCCAAGGGCTACTATAAACACTAGTAAGGCACACATCAATAACCTGTATATCAAATATACCCTTGTTCACTTTGCCATCCTTATTATCGACCAAATATTCAGGGCATTTCCGCTTCTAGTGACCATTTCCTTTAAAGTAGAAGCACTCAGTTTCAGGCTTTAGTCTAGCTTTGGGCTTCTTCACGGAAGTGACAACTTGCTTGCCATTATACATGAAGTTCCATTTCTTTCCCTTTGCCGTTTTCTTGAAACTAGTGGTCTTGTCAATCATCAACACTTTGATGCTCTTTCTTGATTTCTACCTTCGTCGATTTCAGCATCACGAAGAGCTCGGGATTCGTTTTCGTCATCCCTTGCATACTATAGTTCATCATGAAGTTCCAGTAACTTGGTGATGGTGACTAGAGAACTCGTTCAATCACTATCTTATCTGGAAGATTAACTCCCACTTGATTCAAGCGATTGTAGTACCCAGACAATCTGAGCACATGCTCACTGCTTGAGCTATTCTCCTCCATCTTTAAGCTATAGAACTTGTTGGAGATTTCATATCTCTCAACTCGGGCATTTGCTTGTAATATTAACTTCAACTCCTGGAACATCTCATATGGCCATGACGTTCAAAACGTCTTTGAAGTCCCGATTCTAAGCCGTTAAGCATGGTGCACTAAACTATCAAGTAGTCATCATATTGAGCTAGCCAAACATTCATAACGTCTGCATCTACTCCTGTAATAGGTCTGTCACCTAGCGGTGCATCAAGGACATAATTCTTCTGTGCAGCAATGAGGATAAACCTCAGATCATGGACCCAGTCCGCATCATTGCTACTATCATCTTTCAACTTAGTTTTCTCTAGGAACACATATAAAAACATAGGGAAGCAACAATGCGAGCTATTGATCTACAACATTATTTGCAAAACACTATCAAGACTATGTTCATGATAAATTAAAGTTAAATTAATCATATTACTTAAGAACTCCCACTTAGATAGACATCCCTTTAATCATCTAAGTGATCACGTGATCCAAATCAACTAAACCAAAACTGATCATTACGTGAGATGGAGTAGTTTTCAATGGTGAACATCACTATGTTGATCATATCTACTATATGATTCACGCTCGACCTTTCGGTCTCGGTGTTCCGAGGCCATATCTGCATATGCTGGGCTCGTCAAGTTTAACCCGAGTATTTTTGCGTGTGCAAAACTGGCTTGCACTCGTTGTAGGTGAACGTTGAGCTTATCACACCTGATCATCACGTGGTGTCTCGGCACGACGAACTTTGGCAACCGTGCATACTCAGGGAGAACACTTATATCTTAAAATTTAGTGAGAGATCATCTTATAAAGCTACCGCCGAACTAAGCAAAATAAGATGTACAAAAGATAAACATCACATGCAATCAAAATATATGACATGATATGGCCATCATCATCTTGTGCCTTTGATCTCCATCTCCAAAGCATCGTCATGATCTCCATCATCACCGGCATGACACCATGATCTCCATCATCTTGATCTATATCAATATGCCGTCACATGGTCGTCTCGCCAACTATTGCTCTTGCAACTATTGCTATCGCAAAGCGATAAAGTAAAGCAATTATTTGGCGCTTGCATCTTATGCAATAAAGAGACAACCATAAGGCTTCTGCCAGTTGCCGATAACTTCAACAAAACATGATCATCTCATACAACAACTTATATCTCATCACGTCTTGACCATATCACATCACAACAAGCCCTGCAAAAACAAGTTAGACGTCCTCTACTTTGTAGTTGCAAGTTTTACGTGGCTGCTACGGGCTGGGCAAGAACCGTTCTTACCTACGCATCAAAACCACAACGATATTTCGTCAAGTTAGTGCTGTTTTAACCTTCAACAAGGACCGGGCGTAGCCACACTCGATTCAACTAAAGTTGGAGAAACTGACAACCGCCAGCCACCCATGTGCAAAGCACGTCAGTAGAACCAGTCTCGCGTAAACGTACGTGTAATGTCGGTCTGTGCCGCTTCATCCAACAATACCGCCGAATCAAAGTATGACATGATGGTAAGCAGTATGACTTGTATCGCCCACAAATCAATTGTGTTCTACTCGTGCATATAACATCTACGCATAAACCTGGCTCGGATGCCACTGTTGGAGAACGTAGTAATTTCAAAAAAATTCCTACGATCATGCAAGATCTATCTATGTGATGCATAGCAACGAGAGGGGGAGTGTATCTTCATACCCTTGAAGATCGCTAAGCGGAAGCGTTTATCAACGCGGTTGATGTAGTCGTACACCTTCATGATCCGTCTTGTTCAATTACCGAACGTATGGCACCTCCGCGTTCAGCACACATTCAGCTCGATGACGTCCTCACCTTCTTGATCTAGCAAGACGGGCGAAGTAGTAGATGAGTTCCGGCAGCACGACGGCGTGGTGACGGTGTTGGTGAAGAACAATCTCCGCAGGGCTTCGCCTAAGCACTACGGAAACTATGACGGAGGATAAACTAGAGGGGACGGGGTTGCCGGCACACGGCTTGGTGTTTCTTGATGTGTCTTTGGTGTTAGCCCTGCACCTCTATTTATATGTTGAGCCTTGGGGTCGAAACTTGGAGTAAAAGCCTCCACAAAGTCGGTTTCACCTGAAAGGCAAGAGTCCTTCTCGGACTCTAGGGCCAGACGCCAGGGTTCCCGGCATCTGGACCCAGACGCCAGGGACCCTGGCGTCTAGCGCCTGGACTCCGCAAAACTTCCTTTTGCGCTTTCCAAAAACCTTGTGGTCTTTCCCCTTTGGCCCAAATAAAGTGTTTTCGTACCCAAACATTTCGGGAAACATCCGGAACCCCTTCCAGTGAATTCTGAAACACTTCCAGAGACCAAACACTATTATCCCATATATGAATCTTTATCTTCGGACCATTCCGGTGTTCCTCGTCATGTCCGTGATCATATCCGGGACTCCGAACAACATTCGGTCACCAACATACATAACTCATATAATACTATATCGTCAACGAACGTTAAGCGTGCGGACCCTACGGGTTCGAGAACTATGTAGACATGACCGAGACACCTCTCTGGTCAATAACCAATAGCGGAACCTAGATGCCCATATTGGCTCCTACATATTCTACGAAGATCTTTATCGGTCGAACCGCATAACGACATATGTTGTTCCCTTTGTCATCGGTATGTTACTCGCTCGAGATTCGATCGTCGATATCTCAATACCTAGTTCAATCTTGTTGCCGGCAAGTCTCTTTACTCGTTCCGTAATACATCATCCCGCAACTAACTCATTAGTCACATTGCTTGCAAGTCTTATAGTGATGTGCATTACCGAGAGGCCAGAGATACCTCTCCGATAATCGGAGTGACAAATCCTAATCTTGATCTATGGCAACTCAACAAGTACCATCGGAGACACCTGTAGGGCACCTTTATAATCACCCAGTTACATTGTGACGTTTGGGAGCACACAAAGTGTTCCTCCGATAATCGGGAGTTGCATAATCTCATAGTCATAGGAACATGTATAAGTCATGAAGAAAGCAATAGCAGTAAACTAAAACGATCAAGTGCTAAGCTAAAGAAATGGGTCAATTCAATCACATCATTCTCCCAATGATGTGATCCCGTTTATCAAATGACAACTCATGTATATGGTTAGGAAACCTTAACCATCTTTGATCAATGAGCTAGTCAAGTAGAGGCATACTAATGACACTCTGTTTGTCTATGTATTCACACATGTATTATGTTTCCAGTTAATACAATTATAGCATGAATAATAAACATTTATCATGAATTAAGGAAATAAATAATAACTTTATTATTGCCTCTAGGGAATATTTCCTTCAATATATAGGTTTTTGTAATCTAAGAATATAAAAACAGCAAGGTAACTAGTAGCAAAAGTGAGCAAAAAAGATATTGCAATGCTTCGAAATAAGGCCTAGGGTTCATACTTTCACTAGTGCATGTTCTCTCAACAATGATAACATAATTAGATCATATAACAATCCCTCAACGTGCAACAAAGAGTCACTCCAAAGTCACTAATAGCGGAGAACAAATGAAGAGATTATTGTAGGGTACAAAACCACCTCAAAGTTATTCTTTCTGATCGATCTATTGGGCTATTCCTATAAGTGTCACAAACAACCCTAGAGTTCATACTAAAATAACACCTTAAGACACACATCAACCAAAACCCTAATGTCACCTAGATACTCCAATGTCACCACAAGTTCTGCGGGTTTGATTATACGATATGCATCACCCAATCTAAGATTAATCTATTCAAACCAACACAAAGAACTTCATAGAGTGCCCCAAAGTTTCTACCGGAGAGTCAAGACAAAAACATGTGCCAACCCCTATGCATAAGTTCACAAGGTTAAAGAACCCGCAAGTTAATCACCAAAACATACATCAAGTGGATCACGTGAATATCCCATCGTCACTACAGATAAGCACATGCCAGACATACATCAAGTGTTCTCAAATCCTTAAAGACTCAATCCGATAAGATAACTTCAAAGGGAAAACTCGATCCATTACAAGAAGGTAGAGGGGGAGAAACATCATCAGATCCAACTATAATAGCAAAGCTCGTGGTACATCAAGATCGTGCCTAATCAAGAACACGAGAGAGAGAGAGAGAGAGAGAGAGAGAGATCAAACACATAGGTACTGGTAGATACCGTCAGCCCCGAGGGTGAACTACTCCATCCTCATCATGGAGAGCACCGAGATGATGAAGATGGCCATCGGTGATGGATTTCCCCTCCGGCAGGATGCCGGAACAGGATACTGAGAGGTTTTTCATGGCTACAGAGGCTTGCGGTAGCGGAACTCCTGATCTAGGTTTGTTTCTGGGGTTTCTATATTTATAGTAATTTTTTGTATCAAGAACAAGTTAGGGGGGTCCACAAGGAGCCCAAAAGACTGGAGGGCGTGCCCGGGGGGCGCCCTCTACCCTTGTGGAGGCTTCGTGTCTCTTCTGGCCCAACTCATTTGCTTCGGAGGCTTCTTCTGGTCCATAAAAAATCACCATAAATTTTCAGGTCATTTGGACTCCGTTTGGTATTCCATTTTTGTAAAACTCAAAAAAAAGGAAACAACATAAACTGGCACTAGGCTCTAGGTTAATAGGTTAGTCCCAAAAATCATATAAAATAGCATATAAATGCATATAAACATCCTAGATGGATAATATAAGAGCATGGAACAATAAAAAATTATAGATACGTTGGAGACGTATCAAGCATCCCCAAGCTTAATTCCTGCTCATCCTCGAGTAGGTAAATGGTAAAAACAAAATTTTTGATGTGGAATGCTAACAATTGCACAAGTTTGATCAATGATAATTTCAATCACTTTTTGTAGCATTATTATATATCGTAACAGTAGCTCATCTCATAAAACTTCTCATGATCAAGTAACAAGCTATTCACATGTTAAAGCATAGACCATAAACTTTCTTGAAAACTAACAAACTATGTTCTCAGTCATCAAACAATTGCAATTCATCTTATTTTCAGGAAGGGTCTATGTAAGAGCTTTGATTTAGCAAATCCCACATGCTCAACTATCATATAGTCTTTCATTATTGCTACTACTCAAAGCATATTTTTAGAACAAATAGTATCCATCAAACACGGAGAAAGATAGGGGCTTAATGTTTCGCCTCCCAACTTACTTATCATTTAAATAATTGTCAATAATAATAATTCATGATCAAATATATTTGGATGGCCATATATGCTTAGATCTTTCCCCATCACATGATGCTTGCCAACTAAAGAGTAGGCTGGAATGAGAAGGAATACTACCGACTCTTGCATAAAAGTAAAATATTGGCCCTTCGCAGAGGGAAGCAGGGATTTGCAGAGGTGCCAAAGCTTGAAGCTTTTAAAACAGAGATGAAAATAATTTTGAGAGGTATGCTTTCATTGTCAACATAACAACCAAGAGTTCTCACTATATTCCATGCTAGACACATTATAGGCGGTTCCTAAATAGAATGGTAAAGTTTTTACTCCCCCGCCACCAACAAGCACATTCCACGGCTGGTCCGAAACAACGGGCACCGTCCAACTATCAACAATCCTGGGGGAGTTTTGTTTAATTATTTGTGATTTCGTTTTTGATCTTTTGATTATAGGACTGGGCATCCCAATTACCAGCCACTCTCTCATGAATGATAAGTGAATAAACACACATCGTGAGAATAACCCACCTAGCATGGAAGATAACGACAACCCCTAGTCGCTACATGAGCGATTTGGGCATACAAAACATATTATTATTTGAAGGTTTAGAGTTTGGCACATACAAATTTATTTGGAACGGCAGGTAAATACCGCATATAGGTAGATATGGTGTACACTCATGGAAGAAACTTGGTTCAAGGATTTTGGATGCACAAGTAGTATTCCCGCTTAGTACAGAAATTTTGGCTTGCAAAGGATTGTAAATAGCAAGCACCACATGTTGGAGGATCCATAACGATATAACTTCTATACAAATATACCCAAGCATAACTCATTATGTTGTCTTCCTTGTCCAACTTCAACTAATTTGATGAAGTTTGAAAATAATTAATGGGGCTCACAATCATAGAAGAAGTCCAAGATAGTATATTATATGTGAAATCTCTCTTCCTTCAATATTCTTTCATGAATTGTTCAAGTGACCAATACTATGTTTGCTAACTTTGAATAAATTTACCACCTCTACTTCTTATATGTGAAGTCATTACTCCCCATGGTATAAGCATATGTAACATATATAAATTCAGATTTATGATATTCAATTCATTCAACCATTTACTCATAGGATATAAGTGAAGCACGAGAGTAAAGGACAAACTACTCCAAAAAGATATAAGTCAAGATCAACGAGTAGTCAAATAATTATTTAGCTATGTGAGGACTCTCTCTTATTTAAGTATTTCTGATCTTAATATTTTATTCAAACAGAAAGCAAGTCCTAATAAAATAAAATGACGCTCCAAGCAAAAAACATATCATGTGATGAATAAAAATATAGCTGCAAGTAAAGTTACCAATGAACGGAGACAAAAGAGGGGATGCCATACAGGGCTTCCCGAAGCTTGGTTGCTTGGGTATTCCTTTAATATTACCTTGGGGTGCCTTGGGCATCCCCAAGTTTAGGCTCTTGTCACTCCTTATTCCGATGTCCATCGAAATTTTACCCAAAACTTGAAAACTTCACAACACAAAACTCACCAGAAAATCTTATGAGATCCGTTAGTATAAGAAAGCAAATCACCACTTAGGTACTGTTGTGAACTCATTCTAAATTCATATTGGTGTTATATATTCTTTATTCTAACTTCTCCATGGTTCATACTCTCCGATACTACTCATAGATTCGTCAGAATAACTAAACAACACAATGAAAACAAAATCTGTCAAAAATAGAAGAGTCTGTAGTAATCTGAAAACTTCGTATACTTCTGTAACACCAAAAATTATGAAAAATTAGGACAAAGTATACAATTTGTTTACCAATCATGTATCAAAAATTCAGATCAAAATCATGTTCCAGTGAATTTTCAAAATTCCTAGACTAAGCGCAAAAGTTTCTGTTTTTGCACAGAATCAAGTCAACTATCATCCACACTATCCCAAAGGCTTTACTTGGCACTTTATTGGAAACAAAAGCTACAAAACATGATTACTACATTAGCCTAATCATGTGAACACACAAAAACAATAGGGGTAAATGTTGGGTTGTCTCCCAACAAGCGCTTTTCTTTAATGCCTTTTTAGCTAGGCATGATGATTTCAATGATGCTCACATAAAAATAAAGAATTGAAACACAAAGAGAGCATCATGAAGCATATGAATAACACAATTAAGTCTAACTGACTTCCTATGCCTAGAGATTTTGTGAGCAAACAACCTATGGGGACAAGAATCAACTAGCATAGGAAGGTAAAACAAGCAAATCTTAAGATTTACAACACATAGAGAGGAAACTTGATATTATTGCAGTTCCTACAAGCATATGTTCCTCCCTCATAATAATTTTCAGTAGCATCATGAATGAATTCAACAATATAACCATCACATAAAGCATTATTTTTATGATCCCCAAGCATAGAAAATTTACTACTCTCCTGTGACGCCCGGATAATCATGCTACAGTAATCTCACGTTAATGATGCCATGTCACCTCGGTCACTGTAGTTAATCTCGGGTTGATTCGAAAACGTTTCAAATTCAAATTCAAATAATGGCAAACATTAAAAGTTTTCAAACTTTAACACTAAAATGTTCGAGAGGTGACAAATAATGCGTAGGTAATTATGGTGGAGAAAACATTTTTTTATAAAATAATTAAAAGCACTAAACTAGATAAAACAGTGGCTTAAACAAATAATTAAATGCATTTTATAAATATTAAAACATTAAACTATTTTATTAGGTATGAGAAATTCATGTGGCAATAGAGTACTTATAAATACTAATTTAGGGGCTAGTGGTATATTTAATAAAACTAAAATAAATAGAAACTAAGTTAGAAAGGAAAAATAGATAAAAGGAAAAAGCTCAAAACAAAAAGAACACACAAAAAAAAACACGCAAGACCCCCCCCCCCTGGGCCAACAGACCCAACGGGCCGGCCCAATTCACCCGCCAGGCCCAGCTAGCCG
>NC_041383.1:602321799-602329139 GCF_002162155.2 Triticum dicoccoides
GCGGCCAACCCCTCTTCGTCGACGCCCCGGCTCCGGCCACTCCGGCCGCCGCGGCCGGCGACTCCCCTGGCCGGCGACCTGCTGCGCTGGATCAGGGGCTCCACCCGCTAACGGGCGCCCCGTAGCCCCCTGCACCCGCGCGCCCATGCGCCCGCACCCGTTAAGGCCCCCCAGGGCCACTGACATGGGGGCCCCACCCCTCAGAACATTTAAAAAAAGAGTATTAAAAATAAAATTAATAGATAAAATAAAAATGATTTAATAAAATTATTTAATTATTTATTAATTAATTATCTAATGAATTAATTAAGTTAATTAATCCTACTTAATTAGTAATTAACCTGTTAGTCTAACTAAGCAGTAGTTAGTTAACCTAACCCTAATTAATTAAACAGAGTATGACAGGTGGGTCCCACACGCCAGCCTGACCAGTCAACACCTCTGTTGACTGATGATGTCATGCTGATACAGTAATACTATTTTCGAATTTAATTAATAATTAATAAATTAGAAAATGATTTAAAAACTTTAAAAATTAATATAAAATAAACCATAGCTCGGATGGAGAAACTTTGTACATGATAGTTGCTCTGAACGACGAGACGGTTCCGGATACGCAACCCGTTCGTCTGCCAGACCCCCCTAACCTATCGAACTCGCAACTTTCTCCCTTCGGCTCCTCTGCCCGAAAACGCGAAACACCGGGAAGTTTCCCCCCTTAACCGGTACCACCTCATACCACGTTAGGGCACACCTAGCACCGCTCTTTGTCACGTCACGCATCGTCGTGTTTATGTTTGCATTGTATTCATTGTTTCTTCCCCCTCTTATCTCCGGTAGACCCCGAGACTGATGCTGCTGCTGGTACCCCAATCGACTACGGTGTTGACGACCCCTCTCTCTTGCCAGAGCAACCAGGCAAGCCCCCCCTTTGATCACCAGATATCGCTTACTCTTCTCTATACTGCTTGCATTAGAGTAGTGTAGCATGTTACTGCTTTCAGTTAATCCTATACTGCTGCATAGCCTGTCCTTGCTACTACTGTTGTTACCTTTACCTGCTATCCAACTGCTTAGTATAGGATGCTAGCGTTCCATCAGTGGCCCTACACTCTTGTCCGTCTGCCATGCTATACTACTGGGCTGTGATCACTTCGGGAGGTGATCACGGGCATATACTATATACTTTACACTGTTACATTACCTGTGATACTGTTCGGAGATGGGGGCTGAAAGGACAGGTGGCTCCATCCCGGTAGAGGTGGGCCTGGGTTCCCGACGGCCCCCAACTGTTACTTTGTGGCGGAGCGATAGGGCAGGTTGAGACCGCCTAGGAGAGAGGTGGGCCTGGCCCTGTTCGGCGTTTGCGGATACTTAACACGCTTAACGAGATCTTGGTATTTGATCTGAGTTGGCTACGAGCCTATACGCACTAACCATCTACGTGGGAGTAGTTATGGGTATCCCGACGTCGTGGTATCAGCCGAAGCACTTCGTGACGCCAGCGACTGAGTGGCGCGCGCCGGATTGGAACGTAAGCCTGCTCTTGTATTAAGGGGGCTAGTTCTGCTTTCGGCCGCGTACGCAACGTGCAGGTGTGCTATGGGCGATGGGCCCAGACCCCTATGCGCTTAGGTTTATACCGGCGTGCTGGCCTCTCTGTTGTGCCTAGGTGGGGCTGCGACGTGTTGATCTTCCGCGGCCGGGCATGACCCAGGAAAGTGTGTCCGGCCAAATGGGATCAAGCATGTTGGGTAAGTTGGTGCACCCCTGCAGGGAAGTTAATCTATTCGAATAGCCGTGATCTTCGGTAACAGGACGACTTGGAGTTGTACCTTGACCTTATGACAACTAGAACCGGATACTTAATAAAACACACCCTTCCAAGTGCCAGATACAACCGGTGGTCGCTCTCCCTCAGGGATATGAGGAGGGGATCGCCGGGTAGGATTATGCTGGAGATGCTACTTGGAGGACTTCAATCTACTCTCTTCTACGTGCTGCGAGACGGAGGCTGCCAGAAGCGTAGTCTTCGACAGGATTAGCTATCTCCTTCTTATTCTGGCATTCTGCAGTTCAGTCCACTGATATGGCCTCCTTACACATATACCCATGCATATGTAGTGTAGTTCCTTGCTTGCGAGTACTTTGGATGAGTACTCACGGTTGCTTTTCTCCCTCTTTTCCCCTTTCCCTTCTACCTGGTTGTCGCAACTAGATGCTGGAGCACTGGAGCCAGACGCCACCGTCGACGACTACTACTACACGGGAGGTGCCTACTTCTACGTGCAGGCTGCTGACGACGACCATGAGTAGTTAGGAGGATCCCAGGAAGGAGGCCTGCGCCTCTTTCGATCTGTATCCCAGTTTGTGCTAGCCATCTTATGGCAACTTGTTTAACTTATGTCTGTACTCAGATATTGTTGCTTCCGCTGACTCATCTATGATCGAGCACTTGTATTCGAGCCCTCGAGGCCCCTGGCTTGTATTATGATGCTTGTATGACTTATTTTATTTGTAGAGTTGTGTTGTGATATCTTCCCGTGAGTCCCTGATCTTGATCGTACACATTTGCGTGCATTATTAGTGTACGATTGAATCGGGGGCGTCACAAGTTGGTATCAGAGCCAACTGCCTGTAGGAATCCCCCTTTCCAACTCCTTGGTCGAAGTTGAGTCTAGTCGATGAAAATTGTTTTACTAACTTGGCTGTGCGGCCCATGGGCCCATGTCGCCAATTGGGTGGTATTAGGATCTTTTACTCCTCGACCTTTACTCTGGGATTCTGAACTCTCTTCTATTCGGGTTAAAAGATTTTTACTAAAATCTAACTGTAGGTTCTCGAAAATACTTCTTCCCGGAGAGGCCCTTCAGTCCAGATGATCGCCGACTGCACCAGAAGATTTCGAAGATACTCTCCGATTTTCTCTCGAGACCTTGTGCCCGTTGCTTTTGCAATTCCCTTCCACCGAAATATCCCGATGGATAAATACTTACACCTGTCGTGCTTACTTTTATTCCCAGTCGATCCTGCTATTACAAGATACCCCGAGAATATTTTGTGCCTACTGCCTTATAGTTCTTTGCCACCTGAATACCCCTAAGAATAATTTCTCGCACTTATCGAGTATCCATTCTTTCCCAGTTGATTCATGTATTTCACAACTGTCTTCGAAATACCATTCGATCTTCCGAAAATCCTGAGCAACCTATTGCTCTTGAAATTCTTGCTTGCTTGCATTATGGTTAGTCCCATAAGTCTTGTAATCTTATTGGCATCCCTTGTCATTATCATTTTGAGTCTGTTGATTCAATATGTTGCGAACGCTCGCAATCCCCAGTCAGATTCTAGAATTCATCCTTCTGACCCAGACGTCTTTTGGATATGAGCTGGTTCTTGACCAATCAATGCCTTGATCGGTTGTGCTTCTAAGTCTATTGAACTTATTCATTTTCGATCAGAACATTTGCTTTTGATCCCTTGATTTGGAAATCATAAATTCCTTTGCAATTGAGCCTTGAATTAGTCCGTTGTTTCTATACCCCAATGCCTTTGCATTGTTTCTTCTTCTGATTGTGTGTCGATGCTCACATCAGCTCCGCTATGGACCGTCGGATCCTTTGTTGTAATATCATCCGACAGTGTCCTTCGTATACAAAAACCTCGAGAAGATCTTTCTTGGATACATAATGCATTCGGTAAATTGTATCCTCTCCTTTTGTCACACATGCTCTACTATCGAGCTTGTGTTATTTACTCTTGAAACTTGTGGTATATGTTTCTAAGAAGCTCCTATGGGTTGATCCTATGCCTTCCTTAATATGTGTGAACTCGAAAGTTTTCACGAGTCATACTCTTCTGGTATTTTGCTAGATAAAATTTCAACACTACGACTTCTTCAAAAGTGAGAGGTGAATGGAAGGTTATACATTGAAGAACTGGGAGTCGACCTTGAACTTTGTGTTCATGCCCATGGACACGATGTAGATCCTACCATAGAAGCTTCTTGCGATAATAACTATTTTGTTGATACAATATCATCTAGTATCTGTGAATTTATCCTATGCAATCGTGGTTTCGACCATATTTTCTCTTTGATCCCATTTCTCAGGCAAGTTTAATCACTTGTCTTCTATGGATCAATACACCAGTCCAACCTCTACTTTGATCTGTCATCGAGTATTACCCCCTGGTATCTCCAGATTATCATGGAACTGCATAACTTCTTAGGAGTTATTCATCAAGTGCTACCTTCCCACTGATTCCAATTTTTCACGGGCTCTGAGTTATTAAACACTCAAGGACACCGATATCTGAACCAAGTCCGCACTATGGTTCAACAACTCTTCAGTAAGCTTCTATAAGTACGAGTTTGTACCCGATCACGCCATTCCTAGCCTGTTTGACTATATCATTATCATGATGATTTTAACTGTGCTACTTGGTCCTTATTCCCGGAGCACAACTTTCAACGATAAGCTAAGCTTGCGTCGATTTTCGTCATCATATAATTTCTCCTTGAACAACAACTTGATTTCGAGTTTGTGTCCTAATCGTGGTTCCAATAACCTTTCGCTTCATCATTCGTATGAATTGATGTCATCGTCGATCGATTACATCTTCGTGTAACCTCTCGACAAATGTGTCGTGATCATCATCAACATTATGAGCTCTTCCAGGATATCAATCGGATTCATGATGAGAAATACCATCCTTGCCTCGATGATTTGTGTTATCACCAACCACTTTATTGCCTTCCCTCCAACACAAACTTGTTCGTGTTTTGTGTTATACCTTGAGATCCCTGCTATCCAACATTTGTTCTTCTTTACCTTGGAGTATTACCATCTTTTGTGTCAATAATGTCATGAGAATTTCACCACCTCTTATGCATTCTTGGTACAAGTGATACTTCCTGCCATCTTTGTTCATTCCTTGGTCCCCGTGTTGTTTCTAAACGGAAAACCGACAATTGAACTATGATGTGTGAATTCAAAACTTCTAGCTACCCTATTTCTTTCAAGTAAATGGTCAACCGTTCATTCTTAGACTATTGTTTATTGGATCACCATTATAACTTGATCATGCACCCTAAGCCCATATTTCGAGTGCAACTTTCAAACAAATGTTTAGGTGTATATGTTTTTCCTCGAGCATACATCATTATATCATTTGATATGACAAATGTTATCTCCTTGTTCACATAATTGTGGAAATCCATCTTTTGGAAAATCTCGATGCTATGTCGCTGAGCCCATCAACGACCTCCTCATCCTCTCCTTGGTTTAATAATGAACTATTGTTTCAGGAACCCTCTCCCATAGTTCATTTCCCGAGAATCTTGCAATGTCATTTTGTCTATTTGTGTTGCACCTTTTCTTCTCGGACATCCCGAGTCTGAGGTATCATGACACCAATAGGATCTAAATCTCGGTCAGATATGATGGTTGGGACAACTTTCCACGAGATATGATGTTGGTCCTTTGATGACCCGGCAAGATGATGTCATGCCTAGCACACCTGGCCGGAGGACCTATTGTTATAGTTTCCTTTTGGCAAGGTTAGTCATTCTTCCGTGAGGAAATTGTAAGATTTATTCTATAAGTTGTTCCTGATGGATCCTTTTTGTTTCCAAAGTCTGACCTTCACCTATTGACCATGTCAATGCTATCTCGAAGCATGTCTATGGTACTTTGATTTTCAACAAGAACATTTGAAGCCCAATGCTAAATGTTTCCTGCTAAATTATCCAAGCACCGCTGTATGGGTAATGTCATGAAATTTCTCTCCCCTACCTAAAGAGTTTTCTACATTATATCCTATCATGGATATCATGCTCTGCTTGTCCTTGGGAAGGATATACCCTTGAAATATGTGTTTAAACACATTTTCCTTTCCATTGTTCTGTTTAATCTGATAGTCTTATTTTCCCTTCCATTGGTTGGATTAACCTTTCTTGGGGTCTATATGATCTAAGCAGTATTATTCTCCTGCTTATGTAAGCACCTCGTGGTACAAATCTGCTAGTAAGACCCTGTTACTATTGTTGGTGACATTTCGGTAACCACCGATGGACGAGAACTTTGCCTATTGGTCCGCCTCGATGCAACGAGCAGGAAAATGGTTCTCTTCGTCCCTCGCCCTTGGTACCAACGTTGTTGCCGACATAACTGACATGGTACTCTCTGACATGCCTTGCTATCATGCCCGTGCAAGATGTCACTGCTCCTATTAAAAAAAACCCACCTGGTGGGCCCATAACCCACAGTTCCACAGGATCGAAACCTGACTCTCCGGTACACCCCTGTTCCCAAGGTTGTTCCTCGCGCGTGGCCTCGTATGTAATTCACGAGCCACCTTCTGAGAGATCATCAATTTTGGCATCAGACACAATAATTATTCCCGTTGCTTTGAACCGCTTTCACGCCCTGTAACAGGCATCGAATGATTGTTTATCCGCTTGAAACTTCTTATTGTACCGTCTTACTTTGCTCTCGATGTGTTTCATTAGTTCAACTCGAGAGATAGTCATGTGTTCATTAATGGGATAACCCCAGATGATTACCCCTTATAGCAACCTATCGTTATCGACCTACCCCTTACCTATTCGTAAGTACGACGGAGTTCCCGAAGAAAGGATGCCGACTTCATCATGATGACCTATAGAAGATCAACTTAATGGATCGACCTCTTCGAGAAGAGTAGCCAAGACCAACAAGACCCGTAAGAATTTTGTAACCTAATCCCTTCCTCGCACTTCCCCTCTTAATTCTCGGGACGAGATTTCTTGTAGTGGAGGAGAATTGTGACGCCCGGATAATCATGCTACAGTAATCTCACGTTAATGATGCCATGTCACCTCGGTCACTGTAGTTAATCTCGGGTTGATTCGAAAACGTTTCAAATTCAAATTCAAATAATGGCAAACATTAAAAGTTTTCAAACTTTAACACTAAAATGTTCGAGAGGTGACAAATAATGCGTAGGTAATTATGGTGGAGAAAACATTTTTTTATAAAATAATTAAAAGCACTAAACTAGATAAAACAGTGGCTTAAACAAATAATTAAATGCATTTTATAAATATTAAAACATTAAACTATTTTATTAGGTATGAGAAATTCATGTGGCAATAGAGTACTTATAAATACTAATTTAGGGGCTAGTGGTATATTTAATAAAACTAAAATAAATAGAAACTAAGTTAGAAAGGAAAAATAGATAAAAGGAAAAAGCTCAAAACAAAAAGAACACACAAAAAAAAACACGCAAGACCCCCCCCCCCTGGGCCAACAGACCCAACGGGCCGGCCCAATTCACCCGCCAGGCCCAGCTAGCCG
>NC_041383.1:602329744-602339238 GCF_002162155.2 Triticum dicoccoides
CACACGGCCTCGGCAAGCCCCGGCCCTCCTCCCGTCGTGCTGCCGCGGCTCCGCCGCCCCCAACCGCGCTGCTGGCCCGCGCTGCGGCCAACCCCTCTCTGTCGACGCCCCGGCTCCGGCCACTCCGGCCGCCGCGGCCGGCGACTCCCCTGGCCGGCGACCTGCTGCGCTGGATCAGGGGCTCGACCCGCTAACGGGCGCCCCGTAGCCCCCTGCACCCGCGCTCCCATGCGCCCGCACCCGTTAAGGCCCCCAGGGCCACTGACATGGGGGCCCCACCCCTCAGAACATTAAAAAAAAGAGTATTAAAAATAAAATTAATAGATAAAATAAAAATGATTTAATAAAATTAATTATTAATTAATTAATTATCTAATGAATTAATTAAGTTAATTAATCCTACTTAATTAGTAATTAACCTGTTAGTCTAACTAAGCAGTAGTTAGTTAACCTAACCCTAATTAATTAAACAGAGTATGACAGGTGGGTCCCACACGCCAGCCTGACCAGTCAACACCTCTGTTGACTGATGATGTCATGCTGACACAGTAATACTATTTTCGAATTTAATTAATAATTAACAATTTAGAAAATGATTTAAAAACTTTAAAAATTAATATAAAATAAATCGTAGCTCGGATGGAGAAACTTTGTACATGATAGTTGCTCTGAACGACGAGATGGTTCCGGATACGCAACCCGTTCGTCCGCCACACCCCCCTAACCTATCGAACTCGCAACTTTCCCCCTTCGGCTCCTCTGCCCGAAAACGCGAAACACCGGGAAGTTTCCCCCCTTAACCGGTACCACCTCATACCACGTTAGGGCACACCTAGCACCGCTCTTTGTCACGTCACGCATCGTCGTGTTTATGTTTGCATTGTATTCATTGTTTCTTCCCCCTCTTATCTCCGGTAGACCCCGAGACTGATGCTGCTGCTGGTACCCCGATCGACTACGGTGTTGACGACCCCTCTCTCTTGCCAGAGCAACCAGGCAAGCCCCCCCTTTGATCACCAGATATCGCCTACTCTTCTCTATACTGCTTGCATTAGAGTAGTGTAGCATGTTACTGCTTTCAGTTAATCCTATACTGCTGCATAGCCTGTCCTTGCTACTACTGTTGTTACCTTTACCTGCTATCCTACTGCTTGTATAGGATGCTAGTGTTCCATCAGTGGCCCTACACTCTTGTCCGTCTGCCATGCTATACTACTGGGCTGTGATCACTTCGGGAGGTGATCATGGGCATATACTATATACTTTACACTGTTACATTACCTGTGATACTGTTCGGAGATGGGGGCTGAAAGGACAGGTGGCTCCATCCCGGTAGAGGTGGGCCTGGGTTCCCGACGGCCCCCAACTGTTACTTTGTGGCGGAGCGACAGGGCAGGTTGAGACCGCCTAGGAGAGAGGTGGGCCTGGCCCTGTTCGGCGTTCGCGGATACTTAACACGCTTAACGAGATCTTGGTATTTGATCTGAGTTGGCTACGAGCCTATAAACACTAACCATCTACGTGGGAGTAGTTATGGGTATCCCGACGTCGTGGTATCAGCCGGAGCACTTCGTGACGCCAGCGACTGAGTGGCGCGCGCCGGATTGGAACGTAAGCCTGCTCTTGTATTAAGGGGGCTAGTTCCGCTTTCGGCCGCGTACGCAACGTGCAGGTGTGCTATGGGCGATGGGCCCAGACCCCTGTGCGCTTAGGTTTATACCGGCGTGCTGGCCTCTCTGTTGTGCCTAGGTGGGGCTGCGACGTGTTGATCTTCCGCGGCCGGGCATGACCCAGGAAAGTGTGTCCGGCCAAATGGGATCAAGCATGTTGGGTAAGTTGGTGCACCCCTGCAGGGAAGTTAATCTATTCGAATAGCCGTGATCTTCGGTAACAGGACGACTTGGAGTTGTACCTTGACCTTATGACAACTAGAACCGGATACTTAATAAAACACACCCTTCCAAGTGCCAGATACAACCGGTGGTCGCTCTCCCTCAGGGATATGAGGAGGGGATCGCCGGGTAGGATTATGCTGGAGATGCTACTTGGAGGACTTCAATCTACTCTCTTCTACGTGCTGCGAGACGGAGGCTGCCAGAAGCGTAGTCTTCGACAGGATTAGCTATCTCCTTCTTATTCTGGCATTCTGCAGTTCAGTCCACTGATATGGCCTCCTTACACATATACCCATGCATATGTAGTGTAGTTCCTTGCTTGCGAGTACTTTGGATGAGTACTCACGGTTGCTTTTCTCCCTCTTTTCCCCTTTCCCTTCTACCTGGTTGTCGCAACCAGATGCTGGAGCACTGGAGCCAGACGCCACCGTTGACGACTACTACTACACGGGAGGTGCCTACTTCTACGTGCAGGCTGCTGACGACGACCATGAGTAGTTAGGAGGATCCCAGGCAGGAGGCCTGCGCCTCTTTCGATCTGTATCCCAGTTTGTGCTAGCCATCTTATGGCAACTTGATTAACTTATGTCTGTACTCAGATATTGTTGCTTCCGCTGACTCGTCTATGATCGAGCACTTGTATTCGAGCCCTCGAGGCCCCCGGCTTGTATTATGATGCTTGTATGACTTATTTTATTTGTAGAGTTGTGTTGTGATATCTTCCCGTGAGTCCCTGATCTTGATCGTACACATTTGCGTGCATGATTAGTGTAAGATTGAATCGGGGGCGTCACATCTCCACATAAGCAATATTCTTCTCATTCAGAATAGTGGGAGTATCATAAGATACTCGAATAATATAAATTGTTTCCACATTAAAATAGTAATGCTCAGGAAAAGGGTAATCATAATAATGACAAGTTTTATAAATATAATCATCACCTACTTTTTATAAAATAGGTGTCATCGCAATAATCATCATAAGTAGCAACTTTGTTCTCATCATAATCAATTGAAACCTCTTCCAAGATAGTGGAATCATTACTAAATAAAGTCATGACCTCTCCAAATCCACGTTTACCATTATAATAAGATTCATCCTCCTCCAAAATAGTGGGATAATTATTATCTAAAGTTCCCACTCTTCCAAACCCACTTTCATCAATATAATAATCATAAATAGGAGGCATGCTTTCATCATAATAAATATTCTCATCAAAACTTGGGGGACTAAAAATATCATATTCATTAAACATAACATCCCCAAGCTTGTGCCTTTGCATATCATTAGCATCATGGATATTAACAGAATTCATACTAACAACATTACAATCATGCTGATCATTCAAAGATTTTATGCCAAATTTTTTAATGCATTCTTCTTCTAGCATTTGAGCACAATTTTCCTTTCAATCATTTTCATGAAAGACATTAAAATGATGAAGCATATGAGGCAACCTCAATTCCATTTTTTGTAATTTTCTTTTATAGACTAAACTAGTGACAAAACAAGAAACTAAAAGATTCGATTGCAAGATCTAAAGATATACCTTCAAGCACTCACCTCCCCGGCAATGGCGCCAGAAAAGAGTTTGACGTCTACTACGCAACCTTCTTCTTGTAGACTCGTGTTGGGCCTCCAAGAGCAGAGTTTTGTAGGACAGTAGCAAATTTCCCTCAAGTGGATGACCTAAGGTTTATCAATCCGTGGAAGGTGTAGGATGAAGATGGTCTCTCTCAAACAACCCTGCAACCAAATAACAAAGAGTCTCTTGTGTCCTCAACACACCCAATTCAATGGTAAATTATATAGGTGCACTAGTTTGGCGAAGAGATGGTGATACAAGTTCAATATGGATGGTAGATATAGGTTTTTGTAATCTAAAAATATTAAAAACAACAACATAACTAGTAGCAAAAGTGAGCAAAAACGGTATTGCAATGCTTCAAAACAAGGCCTAGGGTTCATACTTTCACTAGTGCAAGTTCTCTCAACAATGATAACATAATTAGATCATATAACAATCCCTCAATGTGCAACAAAGAGCCACTCCAAAGGAATGAAAAAAATAGCGCGCTACGGCAAAATAGCGCCGATCTCAAAATATGCTATTAGCGTGCTATTAGCGAGACATTGTACACCGATATATTTAGCGAGGCAATTCTCAATATGCTATAGCGTGCTATTAGCGACGCTATAGCACGCTATTTTTTTGAGTGCTCCAAAGTCACTAATAGCGGAGAACAAACGAAGAGATTATTGTAGGGTACGAAACCACCTCAAAGTTATTCTTTCTGATCAATCTATTGTGCTATTCCTATAAGTGTAACAAACAACCCTAGAGTTCGTACTAAAATAACACCTTAAGACACCCATAAACCAAAATCCTAATGTCACCTAGATACTCCAATGTCACCACAAGTATCTACGGGTTTGATTATATGATATGCATCACACAATCTCAGATTCATCTATTCAAACCAACACAAAGAATTTCATAGAGTGCCCCAAAGTTTCTACCAGGGACTCAAGACAAAAACGTGTGCCAACCCCTATGCATAAGTTCACAAGGTCACAAAACCCGCAAGTTGATCACTAAAACATACATCAAGTGGATCACATGAATATCCCATTGTCACCACAGATAAGCACATCCAAGACATACATCAAGTGTTCTCAAATCCTTAAAGGCTCAATATGATAATATAACTTCAAAGGGAAAACTCAATCCATTACAAGAAGGTAGAGGGGAAGAAACATCATAAGATCCAACTACAATAGCAAAGCTAGCGGTACATCAAGATCGTGCTGAATCAAGAACACGAGAGAGAGAGAGAGAGAGAGAGATCAAACACATAGCTACTGGTATATACCCTCAGCCCCGAGGGTGAACTACTCCCTCCTCGTCAGGGAGCTTGCCGGGATGATGAAGATGGAAACCGGTGATGGATTCCCCCACCGGCAGGGTGCCGGAACAGGGTCCTGAGAGGTTTTTCATGGCTACAGAGGCTTGCGTCGGCGGAACTCCCGATCTAGGTTTATTTCTGGGGGTTTCTATATTTATAGAAATTTTTGGCGTTAAGAACAAGTCAGGGGGGTCCACGAGGAGTCCACAAGACCGGAGGGTGCGCCCTAGGGGGGGCGCCCTCTACCCTTGTGGAGGCCACGTGGCTCTTCTCGCCCAATTCTTTTGCTTCCGGGGCTTCTTCTGGTCCATAAAAAATCACCGTAAATTTTCAGGTCATTTGGACTCCGTTTGGTATTCATTTTCTATAAAACTCAAAAATAAGGAAAAACAGAAACTGACACTATGCTCTAGGTTAATAATTTAGTCCCAATAATCATATAAAATAGCATATAAATGCATATAAAACATCCAAGATGGATAATATAATAGCGTGGAAGAATAAAAAAATTATAGATACATTGGAGACGTATCAAGCATCCCAAGCTTAATTCCTACTTGTCCTCGAGTAGGTAAATGATAAAAACAGAATTTTTGATGTGGAATGCTAGCAAGTGCACAAGTTTGACCAATGATAATTTAAATCACTTTTTGTAGCATCATTATATATCATAACAGTAGCTTTTCATATAAAACTTCTCATGATCAAGTAACAAGCTATTCACATGTTAAAGCATAGACCATAAACTTTCTTGAAAACTAACAAACTATGTTCCCAGTCACCAAATAATTGTAATTCATCTTATTTTCAGGAAGGGTCTATGTAAGAGCTTTGATTTAGCAAATCCCACATACTCAACTATCATATAGTCTTCCATAATTGCTACTACTCAAAGCATATTTTTAAAACAAATAGCATCCATCGAACACAGAGAAGGATAGGGGCTTAATGTTTCGCCTCCCAACTTACTTATCATATAGATAATTGTCAACAATAATAGTTCATGATCAAATATATTTGAATTGTCGTATATGCTTAGATCTTTCCCCATCACATGATGCTTGCCAAATAAAGAGTAGGTTGGAATGAGTAGGAATACTACTGACTTTTGCATATAAGTAAAAGATAGGCTCTTCGCAGAGGGAAGCAGGGATTTGCAGAGGTGCCAGAGCTCGAAGCTTTTAAAACAGAGATGAAAACAATTTTGAGAGGTATGATTTCATTGTGAACATAACAACAAAGAGTTCTCACTATCTTCCCTGCTAGACACATTATAGGCGGTTCCCAAACATGCCGGCGGAGGAGGAAGCGCTCGGGAGGACGAAGCGCCGGGGGTCAGCTTCCTCTTCTTACCGGAGCCACCGAAGAAGCCCATCGCTAGGGTTTGCTTTGTTGCTCGTGAGGGAGCACGCGGCTAGTAGCTTCTAGTCGCTGACGTGTGGGCCCAAGGTAGGTTGCCGCGTTAAATAGGACCGCATCGGTGGTTGGCCAGCCGAGATGTGGGGCCACGACAGACAGCGAGGGGACGCGCGCCGCGTCTGCTTCATGTCCGCGCCTGAAGCCTGAAATGCGTCGTCGCGGACACGAAGCTGACATATTTTGGGTTTGGGTCGCCGCGTTGGGCCGGCGTTTTGTCTGCGGCAACCCAAACGGACATGGGCCGACGAAACAGGTCGCCCGATTCGAGGAGTAGCTGCTCATGATCTGAGGCCTCTGAGCAGGCTGATGTGCTTTGCTAGCTGCTGAGTAGCTGTATGAGAGAGAGAGCGAAAGAGAGAGAGAGAGAGAGAGAGAGAGAGCTGGTCCAGGAAACAAGGGCTTGCAGGAGTCTTTTAGTCTACATGGAAATGGAAAGCCCCGACTTCTGATGCCATGTGAGAGAAGGGCCCCCTTTGTTTTGCAAGTTCCATGATAGCGAAAAGACTGCCTCAGCCAGCCTTCTTCTTTGGCCTTCATTAGTTTTAGCTGTCCTTTGGCTGCACTTACTCCTTCCCGCTGCTTCCTATGTGTGCATGCATGTACAGCTCTATCTTTGTGCTACCTTAAAACAGTATGCATGCACAAGGCGAAGAAAATGGATTAAAACATCGCGATGCATGTGATGTGTCAGGTGTGGTATTAGAAGCCTGTGCAGTTCTTCCGTATGCATTTCCTGCTGCTGCTGTTATTGATGCAAATGGATATGAGCTCCATGCATGTACGTATTCACACACTAGTACAAAACCATACTAATATACATAGAGTATCTAGCATCTTGCGCGGCCCATTGCGCTTGGCCCCTGGTGTACTGTGGTGAAAAACTGTTGTATTTTGGCATCTCTGTAGAGCTACCCTACTGTGTATACAGTGTACAGATATTTCTGCCTAGGTCAGATCTCATCAGATCAGATGGGTGTAAGTTCTTGTTCGCATAAGATAATGACACGCCGATATTTAGATGAGATATTTGCATGTGTGGTACGTGATCAATTATTTGATCGGAGATGCCGTTAGTATAGGTAGACGTGCTATATATGAATATGACTCTCAAGCGAGTCTTTGGCGTAACCTAGCTAGGTTGGGAGTCTTTTCAGAAGATTTTCTTCAGACCAAGACGTGCATGCGCGTATATGTATATGCATACACACGGCATGGTGGTGGACGTTGGTTGGTTCGGGCAGGAAAGCACGGCCATCAAATGCATCGATTGCGGTGTCCGCAAATTGTGCCCAACTTGAGGGCCTGTTTGGTTCCAATAAGTCACCTGAATTATAAGTCAGGTGACTTAATATCAGTGACTTATAAGTCACGCCTGTTTGGTTGTCATCTGACTTATAAGTCATCTGAGCACACCTTCTCACCTTGTTTTTTAATGTAAAGGTGATGGGACCCACGTAAAAGGGGGTGACTTATAAGTTTTAAGTTGGGGTGGAGCAACTTATGACTTATAAGTTGGGGTGACTTATAAGTTGGGTCCATTTGGCAAAATAAGTCACTTTTTGCATTTTTCGACTTATAAGTTGGTGACTTATTTGAAAACCAAACAGGGCCTGAATGAGCTGTGCCATAGTATTACCACCCAACTCCCTGACACCCGTTGCCCAGGGACCATCCCCTCTCTCTCCTCTCTGTTCCCTGCGGTGATCGAGGGGGCTAAAGGTGTAGGAGGAGTATCAAAGTTCAAGCGCGAAAATTTGTTGTTTAAAGTCATATGTTCCCTGCTGGGAAAGGCGTGTAAGCTAGATTAGGCTGCCTGTCCACGGAGGCAAACAGGTCGGAGGATGTTCCTCGGAGCCACTGATGGGGTGGCACGTAGTACGTACACACATGAGATGCTTCCATCCATCAGTCGATCCGTGAATCCACATCTGATGAGAGTGCGTGCGTACGAGCGTGGGCGTGCATGCATGCGCCATGCATGGCACGCGCGCGTGAACCGACCGATCGATCGCTCGCTTTTCTCTGATAGCACTAGCACTACGCACTGCTGCGGCCTCCCGAAAAGCTCAGGCGACACCGCGCTGTCACCGTCCGGCCGCATGGCGACTTCATTGCTTCGATCTTCTCGTCCGTATGCGTGCGTGCATGCATGCATTTCGGAGCGCCATGATCTAGGCGCTCGACCCCGGGAAGAACGCCTGTCAGTGGCTGTACTGATGCATGCAAACGCAGGCATTGGATTCGACTGACTGCCCGCAGCATGCATGCACGCTGCCTCTCGATCTCTGTATACAATTGATTGTTAATCAGGCAACATCTTTCTACCGTCTGGGGCAAATATATACTCCCTCCGTCCGGGTGTATAAGTCATCTTACGAAAACCAGATTTTCCCAAAACGTTTAGGCGTGTAACATTAAATTCTCCTCGTTACCCTCCCAGCCTCATTAACGAGCGTTCTGTTTGTTCCTCGATTCCCTCCGCTGCCTCGTTCTCCCCACGTGGAAACCCCTCTCCTCCCGTTTTACCTCTTCTCTAGTGTGAAACGAAATCTGCATGCCGTGCATGCTGTTCTTCCCATCCTTTATAAGCCATGGCAGAAGGAAACACGGGGTAGGAGAGAAAAAGCAGGCTGTTCGCCATGGAAGGAGAAGGTTTCCAGATTGGATCCATGGAGATGAGGGAGGATGCGGGCGCCATGGAGAAGACTTGCAGCAAGGTGAAGGGCGCCATGGAGGAGAAGATGGGCGCCATGGAGAAGAAGATGGGCGCCATGAAGGATCAGATCGTGAAGGCAAGGAAGAGAGGCATGGACGAGGAGGAGGGCGCCATGCATTTCACAGCTTCGCGCGGTTGATCTAAAACCAAAAATTTGGAGCTAAAGGAGGCGCGGGGAGGAAGGAGGATACGCGGGAGGAAGATTTGGACTGAAAATTTTCGGCCAGAGGAGGCGCGCCGAGGAAGAAGATGCGCGGGGAGGAAGAGGAGGCGCTCGCACGAGAACGGCAAATGCATGCATCGCGGCTGGGCGTTGGTTAGGCAGGATATTGAAGACAGTTTTGCATGCTGGGCGTTGATCGCGGCTGGAGTATCACGTACGTGGGCCTGCATGGAGAGCTGAAAAGACATCCTATTAAATGCTGATTTTGCTTCCTTTTGTGCAGCGCTCTGATTGGAAATTAAGCTGGTCGCGGTGCTCCTCCTCAGCCAATCTACAGCCACCTAGGTCATGGTGCTACTCCTAAGATGACTTATACACCCGGACGGAGGGAGTA
>NC_041383.1:602339248-602393401 GCF_002162155.2 Triticum dicoccoides
TACTCCCTCCGTCCGGGTGTATAAGTCATCTTAGGAGTAGCACCATGACCTAGGTGGCTGTAGATTGGCTGAGGAGGAGCACCGCGACCAGCTTAATTTCCAATCAGAGCGCTGCACAAAAGGAAGCAAAATCAGCATTTAATAGGATGTCTTTTCAGCTCTCCATGCAGGCCCACGTACGTGATACTCCAGCCGCGATCAACGCCCAGCATGCAAAACTGTCTTCAATATCCTGCCTAACCAACGCCCAGCCGCGATGCATGCATTTGCCGTTCTCGTGCGAGCGCCTCCTCTTCCTCCCCGCGCATCTTCTTCCTCGGCGCGCCTCCTCTGGCCGAAAATTTTCAGTCCAAATCTTCCTCCCGCGTATCCTCCTTCCTCCCCGCGCCTCCTTTAGCTCCAAATTTTTGGTTTTAGATCAACCGCGCGAAGCTGTGAAATGCATGGCGCCCTCCTCCTCGTCCATGCCTCTCTTCCTTGCCTTCACGATCTGATCCTTCATGGCGCCCATCTTCTTCTCCATGGCGCCCATCTTCTCCTCCATGGCGCCCTTCACCTTGCTGCAAGTCTTCTCCATGGCGCCCGCATCCTCCCTCATCTCCATGGATCCAATCTGGAAACCTTCTCCTTCCATGGCGAACAGCCTGCTTTTTCTCTCCTACCCCGTGTTTCCTTCTGCCATGGCTTATAAAGGATGGGAAGAACAGCATGCACGGCATGCAGATTTCGTTTCACACTAGAGAAGAGGTAAAACGGGAGGAGAGGGGTTTCCACGTGGGGAGAACGAGGCAGCGGAGGGAATCGAGGAACAAACAGAACGCTCGTTAATGAGGCTGGGAGGGTAACGAGGAGAATTTAATGTTACACGCCTAAACGTTTTGGGAAAATCTGGTTTTCGTAAGATGACTTATACACCCGGACGGAGGGAGTACTCGGGTTCTGGCCCTATAAGTGCTAGATCATAGTAGATGTTTCACTTTCGCGAGCCTTGTTTTCCCCACTCTAACGACTGGCATCATGTAAACAATCTTGTACCAGTACCAAATCATCAGCTTTTTGCTCCACCCTTTATTTCTTTTATTTTAAGGACCATCTTGAAGAAAGACCACAAAATAGGCCGGTTGTCAGCTAGGTCTAGCTAGGCCGTCCTTTTTGTTGATGGCCAAGTGGTTATTTTACTAATAACACTAGCTCCGATTGTTACATGTAAAAATTGCTTGTTGCCCCTCAAATCAACAAGTTGCATAAAATAGACTTCAAAAAAAAAAGTTGCATGATTTTTTTTAAGACTCTTTACATATTTCTCTAAACCGAAAAGGTGGTTAGGGTTTGTTTTCTCTGTTCCTCTAGTAAGGCAGATTCCCCTCTAGGAGCAAGCAGGTCCGAGGAATTTGATTCTTCAACAAACATACATACATTTGCATGGCAGCGATGTTGAGGTGGCAGATGCTTCATGGTGATGGAATAAATCCCTTCAGCCTTTCTAAAGAAAATCGCTTCAGCCTTTCTAAAAACAATTTCCCTTCAGCCTATTGTGGTGATGTTTTTCTGAAGCTAGCGACATGCTTGTGAAGGCGGACTCACGTGGATCTGGAAGTCCAGATCTACTGGGCACATAGCATGTCAAGAGTTTGGTTTCACCTGCTTCGACCTCTATGGCTGTCGGGGCAATAGCGGTCTGAATCAGATCTGAAAAATCATAAGAGTCTTTCCACTCAAATGATGGAGGTTTTCACATTTTAAGGTTCCATAATTTCAAGTTGTTAGGTTGAATAATCTAGAGGAACTAGCGTGGGCTCTTAATTTTAGTGATGTCCTCATATTGACCATGCATGGTTTGCCCATGGTTAACATCAAAGCATTGTTGAGTTATGCACCACCATACTAGCTAGTGTAACTCAAGGTAATCTTCCAGCAATAATAGTTACCTTATACAGTTCGTGTTTGGCTATTACTTGTTTTTTCCTCGATTGTATCGTAAAATGTGGTGCATATACTTCCATATTTTACAAAAAAGTCTATTTTGAAAGCATGAAGTATTGTGCTTGGTTAGGGTTGAACTGTAAACTATGAAATTGTCATATTAAAGCTCCACTACCTTGTACTTTCTAAAACTGTTTACAACATGCATATATAAAGTTGGTTTTAAGAGCGAGAATGTACTTATTGCATTATGTGAAAATTATAGACACATGGAAAGTTGACCCATTTTCATGTATTATTTGTACCTTTTCTCGTGCCCTTCTCTGGCTTACGCTTTCGTACCTTTTTCCTTGATATATATGTTTTGCTCATACTACATGTGCAGGGCGACGAGCAAGCAGAGAAGAATCATATCTGAATTATCTTAGAGTGCTTCATGCATATTGTTCTTGGTTTCCTCATGCCCTACCGACCCAAGTACGTCCTTCTCTGGATTATGCTTTCATACCTTTTTTCATGATATATGTTTTCACGTCCCAAACTTCTAAACTTTGTCATATTCGCGGTATGTTTCATGTGTTTACGCATGCACCATTGGGTTCTCCTAGTGCTAAGACCACAAAGGTGCAATTATTATTTGATGGTTTCCATTAAGAGGCCGGAAAAGGGTTGCTCTCTCCCGAAGGACCTTCTGGACGAATGCATCTTCGACTGGAGTCTTACCGAAGGGTATATGGTCGATAAGAACTACAAAGGCAATGGAAGGAAAAACGTCTGCTTCAAATTGGACAATATATGTTGTAGGCAACAAAGGACTCCAACGTATCGACTTTTCCAAACATTGTTGCTCTTGTTTTGGACTATAATTTGCATGATTTGAATGAAAGACTGATGTTGTTTTCAGCAGAACTACTTTGGTGTTGTTTGTCGTGTAGAAATAAAAGTTCTAGAAATTGCACTAAATTTTACGAAGAATTATTTAATAATATATAAAAAGTAATGACGCAAAGAACTACTAGACAGGCCATGACGTGGCTTAGCACTGCATCGGGTTTTCCCAAAGAGGAAGAGATGATGCAACACATCTACGGTAAGTATTTCCCTTAGTTATGAAACCAAGGTTATCAATCCAGTAGGAGAACTAAGCAGCACTATCTAAATGGTACCTGCACACAAAGAACAAATACTTGCAACCGACACGTAAGAGAGGTTGTCAATCCCTCTACGGTAAAAAGATAGATTAAATTGTGGTAGATTGGATAAATAAATCTTGCAAAAACACAAAACAAAATAAGTAAATACAAAGTGCAGCAAGGTCTTTTTGGGTTTTTTAAAATACAGATCTAAAAACAATATGATAAAAGATAGACCCGGGGGCCGTAGATTTTACTAGTGGCTTCTCTTGAGAAAATAGCATACGGTGGGTAAACAAATTACTGTTAGGAAATTGATAGAAGAGCAAATAGTTATGACGATATCCAAGGCAATGATCATGTATATATGCATCAAGCCCAATATTAGCAGACCGAGTCCTGCCTGCATCTACTACTATTACTCCATACATCGACCGCTATTCAGCATGCATCTAGTGTATTAAGTTCATGGAAAAATGGAGTAATGCAATAAGAAGGATGACATGATGTAGACAAGATCTATTCATGTTGGCATAGACCCCATCTTTTTATCCTTAATAGCATGATACATGCGTGCCTCACTACCCCTTCGGTCACTGGATGAGGACACCGCACGATCGAACCCATCACAAAGCACCTCTTCCCATGGCAAGAAAAATCAATCTAGTTGGCCTAACTAAACCAAAGATTCAAAGAAGAAATACGAGGCTACAACAATCATGCATATAAGAGATCAGAGAATACTCGAATAATATTCATGGTTAGATCTGATCATAAACTCACAATTCATCGGATCCCAACAAACACACCACAAAAAGTCATTACATCAAATAGATCTCCAAGAACGTCGAGGAGAACATTGTATTGAGAATCAAAAAGAGAGAAGAAGCCATCTAACTACTGCCTACGGACCCGTAGGTCTATGGTGAACTACTCACGCATCATCAGAGGAGCACCAGTGAGGATGATGAACCCCTCCGGATCGTGTTCCCCTCTGGCAAAGTGCTGAAATAGGGCTCTAGATTGGATCTCGTGGTTCTGGAACTTGCGGGAGCTGAAATTGTGTTTCGTCGACTCCCCTAGGGTTTCTAGAATATTTGGATATTTATAAAGCCGAGAGCCGGTGCAATGAAGCTCATGGGCCCCATGATCCACCAGGGCGCGCCTGGGCTCTCAGGCGCGCCCTGGTGTATCGTGGTCCCCACGGGCCTCCCCTCGTACACTTACTTGGCTCCCAAGTTGTCTTCTGATATAAAAAAACTCTCCAAAAAATTCCGCTGCATTTGGACTCCGTTTGATATGGATATTCTGCGAAGTAAAAAAACAAGCAAATAACAACAACTAGCACTTGGGACTATGTTAATAGGTTAGTCCCAAAAAATGATATAAAGTTGCTATAAAATGAATATAAAACATCCAAGAATGATAATATAACAACATGGAACAAGCAAAAATTATAGATACATTGGAGATGTATCAGCATGCCCATGATTAATTCCTACTCGTCCTCGAGTAGGTAAATGATAAAAATAGAATTTTTGATGTGGAATGCTGCCTAACATGTTCATCACATATTCTTTTCTTCAGTAGCACGGACATTTGGACTTTTTGATGGTTCAAAGGAATAGTCTATATTTGACATGAAGACTTCAATACTCAAGCATATCAACAAGCAACCATGTCTTTCAAAATATCAACACTAAAGAAAGTTATCCCTAGCCCATCATGCTCAATCATTGATCCATTCATGAAACACACTCGAATATTAGCTACATCCAATGCACAAGTATGACCATAGTGTTCCCCAGTTGGTGCTTTATAAGAGAAGATGGAGACTCAACTAAAAATAAAAATTGCATAAAAGTAAATAGATAGGCCCTTCGCAGAGGGAAGCAGAGATTTGTAGAGGTTCTAGAGCTCAAAGCTTAAATTAAGAGATAAAAATATTTTGGGAGGCATAGTTTTCCGGTCAACGAATACGACCAAGTAATTCCCAATACTTCCCATGCTAGATACATCATAGGCGGTTCCCAAACATAAAATAATGTTGATTCCTTTTCCACCATACTTTCACACCTCACGGCTAGCCGTATCCACGGGTACCGTCCATACCAACACTTTCCAAGGAATTTATTATTTCAAAACATAAAGTAATTTTCCTTTTCATTTCGGGACTGGGCATCCCTATTACCGCCATACTCTCGTGCAATGACAAGTGAATAAACACTCGTCTTGAGAATAACACTTCTAGTATGGAAAATATTGGCCACCCCCTGCCGCTTCATGAGCGTTACGAGCACACAAAAAGGAAATTCATTTTGAAAATTGGAGATGGAATGTACAAATTTACTTGGAATGACATGGAAATACCGCATATATGTTGGTATGGTGGACTCATATGGCAAAACTGGGTTTAAGGATTTTGAATGCACAAGTAGTATTCCCACTTAGTACAAATGGAGGCTAGCAAATAGATTTAGAACCAAACAACCAAGAAGCAAAAATTCTCATAAACGAGCATTGAGCATAACTAACACCGAATAATGCACCACAAGTAGGATGTAATTTCATTGCATAACTATTGTCTTTCATACTTGCATAGGGAATCAAGTTTAATTTGTCCAATGATCTTCATGAAAGTTTTTATTATATCCCTCTTGAATATCTATCACTTTGTGACTAATTTCATATACTGCAATTGCTTTTGTTAGGCTCAAACAAGTTTAAGTGAAGAACATGAGCATAATTTTTTTGTTCTCTCAAAATAATATAAGCGAAGCATGAGAGAATTTCTTCAAAAAATTACTAACTATAGAAATCTAAGTGAAGCATGAGAGTATTTCTTCAAAAATTAAGACACCACCATGCTCAAAAAGATATAAGTGAAGCACTAGAGCAATTCCATAGCTCAAAAAAAATTAAATGAAGCACATAGAGCAATTCTAACAAATCATAGCATAATTTTGGCTCTCTCGAATAGGTGTGTCCAGCAAACATAGATGTTTCAAACTAAAAAGAAAAACAATCAAAGACTCATATAATACAAGATGCTTCAAGCAAAACTCATTATATGTGATGAATAAAAATATGGCTGCAAGTAAAATTACCGACGGTCGTTAGAAGAAAGATGGGATGCCTTCAGGGGCATCCCAAGCTTAGTTGCTTGGAACTCCTTGAATATTAACTTGGGGTTCCATGGGCATCCCCAAGCTTAGGCTCTTTTCACTCCTTATTCCTTCATCCATCGTGATCTCACCAAAAACTTGAAAACTTCAATCACACAAAACTTAACAAAACCTTCGTGAGATCCGTTAGTATAAGAAAGCAAATCACCACTCTAAGTACTGTTGCAAACCCATTCATATTTTATTATTGCATTATATATACTCTATTCAAACTTTACCATGGCTTATACCCCCTGATACAATCCATAGAATCATCAAAATAAGCACACAATGCAACGAAAATAGAATCTGTCAAAAAAAGAAGAGTCTGTAGAAATCTGGACTTTGACCATACTTCTGTAACTCAAACAATTCTGAAAAATTAGTAATATTTAGTCAATTTGTATATCAATGTTGTGTAAAAAATTCATAAAATTTCTTCACTTATGTGATTTTTAAAAAATGTTTTACTAGACGCAAAACCTTCTATTTTCCAACAAGATCAAATCAATATCACCAAACATAATCCCAAAGGCTTTACTTGGCACAAAACTTAAATAAAACATAAAAACACAATCATAACAGTAGCATAATTATGCAAACACTCAAGAAGAGAAAGAAAAAGACAAAAATAAAGTTTATTCATTGGGTTGCCTCCCAACAAGATCTTTCTTTATAGCCATCAAGATATGCTTGAGATTTCGTTGATGCTCACATCAAAGATAATACTTGAAACACAAAGAGAGCATCATAAAACATGTGACAAAGAAATTTAAGTCTAACGTACTTCATATGCATAGGAATTTCATAGGCAAACAAATTATCAAGAAAATAAATATCTAGCGTATGCATAGGAGTGAAATAAAACATTGAAAATCTCAACATAATGAGAGGTAATTTAGTAACATGAAGATTTCTACGACCATATTTTCCTCCCTCATAATAATTACATGTAGGATCATACTAATATTAAACAATATAGCAATATAACAGCCATCGTGACTACGCAACAAGATTGCACTCAAAAACAGATCTGACGAGAAAATGAAGAACGAAAAAAGGGCGAATAAAACGACAAAAATTTGTGAAGTGGGGGAGAGGAAAACGAGAGGCAAATGGCAAATAATGTAAATTGCAAGGAGATGAGATTTGTGATTAGGAACCTGGTAGATGTTGATGATGTCTCCTCAGCAACGGCGCCAGAAATTCCTTTTGATACGGCTTGAACTACGTCGGTATTTGCTCAAAGAGGAAGGGATGATGCAACACAACAACAGTAGGTATTTACCTCAGTGATGAGACCAAGGTTATCGAACCAGTAGGAGAACCATGCAACACTACATAAACGGTACCTACACACAAAGAACAAATACTTGCAATCCGACGTGTTAAAGGGTTTGTCAATCCCTTTCAGATAACGGTGCCAGGAATTGTCAAGTTGATACGAGAAAGTTGTAATAAATTGACATATGCAAATAAAAGCAAATAAAATTCAGCGAGGTATTTTTGTTTTTTGGATTAATAGATCTGAAAATAAAAGCAAATAAAAATAGATCTCGAAGGCAAATATGATTAAGAAGAGACCCGGGGGCCGTAAATTTCACTAGTGGCTTCTCTCGAGAAAAATAGCATACGGTGGGTAAACAAATTACTGCTGGGCAATTGATAGAACTTCATATAATCATGACGATATCCAGGCAATGATCATTATGTAGGCATCACATCCAAGATTAGTAGACTGACTCATGCCTGCATCTACTACTATTACTCCACACATCAATCGCTATCCAGCATGCATCTAGTGTGTTAAGTTCATGGAGGGAGTAATGCAATAAGAACGATGACATGATGTAGAAAAGATCTATTTATGTAGAAACAGACCCCATCTTGTTATCCTTAATAACAATGGTACATACATATCGGTTCCCCTTCTATCACTGGGATCAAGCACCGTAAGATCGAACCCATCACAAAGCACCTCCTCCCATGGCAAGAAAAATCAATCTAGTCGGCCTAATTAGACTAAAGATTCGGAGAAGAAATACGAGGCTATAAGTAATCATGCATATAAGAGATCAAAAGACTCAAATAACTTTCATGGATAAAAACATAGATCTGATCATAAACTCAAAGTTCATTGGATCCCAACAAACACACCGCAAAAATAGTTACATCAAATAGATAACCAAGAGACCATTGTATTGAGAATCAAAAGAGAGAGAGGAAGCCATCTAGCTACTAATTACGGACCCGAAGGTCTACAATGAACTACGCACGCATCATCGGAGAGGCACCAATGAGGATGATGAACCCCTCTGTGATGGTGTCTAGATTGGATCTGGTGGTTCTAGAACTTGCAGCGGCTGGAATTGATTTTCGTCGGATCCCCTAGGGTTTCTGGAATATTAGGGTATTTATAGAGCAAAGAGGCAGTGGAGGAGGCGACCGAGGTGGCCACAACCCACCTGGGCGCGCCTGGGCCCCTAGGCGTGCCCTGGTGGGTTGTGCTCCCCTAGGAGCTTCCCTTAGGTACTTTCTTTTCCTAATAGGTGTCTTCTGGTCCAGAAAAAATCCACAAAAAGTTTCGCTGCATTTGGACTCCGTTTGATATTGATTTCCTACGATGTAAAAAGCAAGCAGAAAACAACAAGTGGCACTTGGCACTATGTCAATAGGTTAGTCCCAAAAATGATATAAAGTTGCTATAAAATGATTGTAAAACATCCAATAATGATAGTATAACAACATGGAACAATCAAAAATTATTGATACATTGGAGACGTATCACGCGCTTGGGCTCTCTGTCACGCCTTGGTGTATCGTGGTCCCCACGAGCCTTCCCTCGTACACTTCCTTTGCTCCCAAGTTGTCTTATGGTCCAAAAAAATCTCCAAAAAATTTCGCTGTGTTTGGACTCCGTTTGATATAGATATTCTGTGAAGTAAAAAACAAGAAAAAAACAACAACTCGCACTTGGCACTATGTCAATAGGTTAGTCCCAAAAATGATATAAAGTTGTTATAAAATGAATATAAAACGTCCAAGAATGATAATATAACAACATAGAACAAGCAAAAATTATAGATACGTTGGAGACGTATCAGGCCACTATCGAGCCACAAGCTCAGGGGCATCCCTCAGGGCGCGCCATGTGAGCTTCTGGGCCCCACGAGCCTTTGTTTGCCCTATCTCCAAGTCCATAAGTATCGTCTTCCCAAGAAAAAAATCAGAGGGAAAGTTTCATCACATTTTAGGATACAGAGTCGCCGCCACCTCCTGTTCTTCATCTATAGGCCTGATCTGGTGTCCATTCAGGGGCAAATTATCGTCGTTGTCATGAACAACCCTTCTTCATCAACAACCTCATGATGCTCACCATAGAGTGTGAGTAATTTCATCGTAGGCATACTAGAGGTAGGTGGAGATGGATGAGATTCGTCATGTAATCTAGTCGATTTGTTAGGGCTTGATCCTTGGTATCCACATTGTTCTGAGGTTGATGTTGCTATGACTTTGCTATGCTTAATGCTTGTCACTGGGGCCCGAGTGTCATGATTTAAGATCTAAACCTATTATGTTTTCCTGAATATATTTGAGTTCTTGATCCTATATGTAAGCTATATGCACCTGTTATTATTCTGATCCATAGACCACCAGGTGACAATAATTGGGATATTCTCCGGGGATGACTGTAATTTGAGGAGTTCATGTATTCACTATGTGTTAATGCTTTGTTTTGGTTCTCTATTAAAAGGAGCACCTTAATTACCCTTAGATTTTCATTAGGACCCCTCTGCCATGGGAGGGTAGGACAAAAGATGTCAGGCAAGTTCTTATTGCAAGCACATATGAATATATACGGAATACATGCCTACATATGATTGATGAATTGGAGATATTGTGTATCACTCTAGGTTGTGACTGTTATATGATGAATGTCATCCAAATATCCATCACTACTCCATGCCTATGCTTTCTCATATTATTGTCTTGCTTAAACCAGTACTATCACTATTATTCCAATTGCTACAAAACAGCTACTATCACTATTACTATTACTATTGCTATAAAAAATATCATATTACTATGCTACTAATATTTTGATGCGAGGAAATAACTTCTTAGTTATGGTTTAATTGACAACTCAACTGCTAAGGCTTATAAATATTCTTTGGCTCCCTATGTGTCGAATCAATAAATTTGGATGAAATACTACTCTCGAAACTGTTGTGATCCCCTATACTTGTGGGACATCACTAATCGATGTGGGGGCCATAGTTCAATTTGACATGGTGTTTGTTGGGGATATAACTATTGAGTATAAACCGCCCAGGAGGGGCCGATTTACCCTCAACCATATTGAAGCCCATGAAGACTCAGAAGATGGCGTTTTACTATGAAGCTTAGAGGCCCAGAGCCTAGTGGCGGATTAGGGCCCATGATAGCAAACCGCTATACTTATATAAGCTTGTGTTGTAAGTGAGGAAAGGAGAGACCGAGCCGGACCCTTGTATGAGTCGGCATCAGGACTCTGTAGACCGGCTGGGCGTCAACCTGTGTATATAAAGGGACGACCCGGCGGCGGTTCAGGGACAACAAACAACAACTCGAGACTCAGGCAAAGCATATTTGCTCCCTGATCATCGAAACCCAATCAATCCCATCACAACTAGACGTAGGCTTTTACCTTCATCGAAGGGGCCGAACTAGTATAAACTCCCGTGTCCCTTGTCCGGTTTAACACCTTCAAGCTAACCCGTAGCGATGGCTCCACGACTAAGTCGAGGACATCTGACGTGTTAATTCCACGACAGTTGGCGCCCACCGTGGGGCTATCGCACGATGGTGTCGAGTTCTTGAAGGGCTGCTCTGAAGGGCTTAAGGGGTACGTGGTCGGCCGGATGACCAAAAGTCGTCGCAGCAAGCTCTACATCGACGACGAAGGATGGGGCCCCGAGGCCGGCTTACTCGAGTACAGGTACCGGGTCCCCTTTGGTGGAATTCATGTCTTCATCGGCAAGATCGGTGAACCGGGCCCTGAGCCGGACATCTACACCGACCTCGTCGAGACGGCTCAGCGTGCAAGCCCTGCCTAGGTGAAACCCGCCATGAAGGATGTGTCCATGGGATCAGATCTGAAGCAGTATCTGAAGGTGAGACAGTTATTTATTCCGATCACGAGTCGTCCACTGGTGAAACTGAGTCCTTGTACCAAGTTCAGGATGGTGTGTTCGAAGGATATTCCGATGGTATCAGTATTTCGGACCTCCTTGAACCACCAAGTCGGGTTGCTGTTTTCATGGCCGGAACACAGCCAATTCTATAGTCTTCGTCCAACGCAACAATGAATACTGGATCAGCAGCCGTGGCAGGAGGCCCGGCGCGCCGACCGGCTCAAGTCCTCTCCGGTTTGATGGACACCTGGGCTACCTTGTTGACCATGACAGTTACCTCGGAGACGCAGGATCAGCATAATGCGAATATTGCGAAGCTGAAGGACCAGATAACACAGGCCAAGTAGGATCTAGCAACGGAGGACACTAGGTTGGCTGAAGAACGAGCCGCTTTGGGTGCCCAGTCACAGCAAATACAGGCGCAGAACTACCGACTCCTATTGGATCAGAATGCAACACATGACATAATACGGAGAAAGTATCGGTCACGTTTGCCATCAGTCTACGAGGGAATGAATCTTTTCAACACACCAGGGGCTGGGCCAAGTAATCTGGTAGCCACAAACCGGACCGACGCACCGAGGGCAGCACCAGATCAACCACGGACGATGGAACCACCTCGAGGAATAGATAACCCGCTGCAATACGTGCCTACTCCGCCGGGTCACTTCTCAAGTCCTTTGGATAATATGATTGTTGCGGCATCTTGCTTGGCAGCGATTCCGATGGAGGGCGATTCACTGGTAGCAATTGAGACACGGCGGGCCAGATATCTTCTTCAAACCGCCGTAGTGCAGCAGCAGGCTTATTCCTACAGTCGGGATAGAATCCATTCCACTCCTCGTCCGAGCAAAAGTTACAGCAGGCACATGGATGAACCGGAAGTGTCCAGCAGTGCGCGACACCGGAATATTCCCCAAAGGCCCAATCTGGCACGTGGTGAAGTGAATGCTCAAGATGTGGTGGATAATGGCAGGGCACGAAGGGAGGCCGCTTTGGCAGCACAGCATGCGGGTCGTTATCAACCCGCCCCGGTTCAACCTGCGACGTCAGTAGACCGTGGTACCGGGTTAGCCTTTAGCTCCTGGGGAGTGCCTTGTCTCATTCCGGCTCTATGCAATGTGCGACTGCCTAAGGATTTCAAGGGTCCACGTAAGGTGCCGAATTACACGGCGGATCAACCACCTGAGGCATGGGTCGAAAGTTATGAGATGGCATTGGAGATGCTGGGCGTGGATGAAGCGGCTTGTGCAAAGTATTTCACAATGATGTTGGAAGGGACAACCCATACCTGCTTGAAAAACATACCAGTTAGCTCCATCGAATCATGGGACCAGTTGAAAGCCCGGTTTATAGCCAATTTCAAAGACACCTACAAACAGCCCATGTCTATTGTGGATCTAGATGCCTGTGTTCAAGGGGAGAACGAGTCAACCACTCATTGGGTGCGCCGGGTTTCAGAAGTTTTGCATTCTTCAGACCGGATTAATGCTGGTCAGGAAATCATCACTCTAGAACGCAATTGCCGGTTTAAGTCACTAAAGATAAAGTTGGGACGGCTCAAGCGCCACTGTGATGACTTGGGCACCCTTATGGCCGCCCTGGTCAAATATGCCGATTCTGATAATACCAAGGATCCCGATTCTGATGAGGAGAAACCGGAGAAGGGAAAGAAGAACGGCGGTGCTAAGGGACAACAACACAACCAAGGAGGCCATGGGAACAACGGTAAGCGTAAAGCGGATTCAGATTTTGTGGCTAACGCTAATATGCAGCGTCGTAAGGGTAAACCGCCCCAGCGCGACGGCGGAATGAATCTGGAGCGTTTGTTGAATCAGCCCTGCCCAAAGCATGGGACCAAGGAGTTCCTGTTGGAAATATGCCCTAGAGGCAATAATAAATAAGTTATTATTATATTTCTTTGTTCATGATAATAGTCTTTTATTCATGCTATAACTGTATTATCCGGAAATCGTAATACGCGTGTGAATACATAGACCACAATATGTCCCTAGTGAGCCTCTAGTTGACTAGCTCGTTGTGATCAACAGATAGTCATGGTTTCCTGGCTATGGACATTGGATGTCGTTGATAACGGGATCACATCATTAGGAGAATGATGTGATGGACAAGACCCAATCCTAAGCATAGCACAAAGATCGTGTATTTCGTTTGCTAGAGCTTTGCCAATGTCAAGTATCTCTTCCTTTGACCATGAGATCGTGTAACTCCTGGATACCATAGGAGTGCTTTGAGTGTATCAAACGTCACAACGTAACTGGGTGACTATAAAGGTGCACTACAGGTATCTCCGAAAGTATCTATTGTTTTATGTGGATCGAGACTGGGATTTGTCACTCCGTGTAAACGGAGAGGTATCTCTGGGCCCACTCGGTAGGACATCATCATATGCGCAATGTGACCAAGGAGTTGATCACGGGATGATGTGTTACGGAACGAGTAAAGTGACTTGCCGGTAACGAGAATGAACAAGGTATCGGTATACCGACGATCGAATCTCGGGCAAGTAAAATACCGCTAGACAAAGGGAATTGAATACGAGATCGATTGAGTCCTTGACATCGTGGTTCATCCGATGAGATCATCGTGGAACATGTGGGAGCCAACATGGGTATCCAGATCCCGCTGTTGGTTATTGACTGGAGAACGTCTCGGTCATGTCTGCATGTCTCCCGAACCCGTAGGGTCTACACACTTAAGGTTCGATGACGCTAGGGTTATAAAGGAAGCTTGTATGTGGTTACCGAATGTTGTTCGGAGTCCTGGATGAGATCCCGGACGTCACGAGGAGTTCCGGAATGGTCCGGAGGTAAAGATTTATATATAGGAAGTCCTGTTTCGGCCATCGGGACAAGTTTCGGGGTCATCGGTATTGTACCGGGACCACCGGAAGGGTCCCGGGGGCCCACCGGGTGGGTCCACCTGCCCCGGGGGGCCACATGGGCTGTAGGGGGTGCGCCTTGGCCTACATGGGCCAAGGGCACCAGCCCCAAGAGGCCCATGCGCCAAGATAAAGGAAAAAGGGGAGAGTCCTAAAGGGGGAAGGCACCTCCGAGGTGCCTTGGGGAGGATGGACTCCTCCCCCCTCCTTAGCCGCACCCCTTCCTTGGAGGAGGGGGCAAGGCTGCGCCTCCCCCCTCTCCCCTGCCCCTATATACTATATATAGTGGAGGGGAGGGAGGGCATCCATACCTGAGCCCTTGGCGCCTCCCTCCCTCCCGTGACACCTCCTCCTCTCCCGTAGGTGCTTGGCGAAGCCCTGTGGGATTGCCACGCTCCTCCACCACCACCACGCCGTTGTGCTGCTGTTGGATGGAGTCTTCCTCAACCTCTCCCTCTCTCCTTGCTGGATCAAGGCGTGGGAGACGTCACCGGGCTGTACGTGTGTTGAACGCGGAGGTGCCGTCCGTTCGGCACTTGATCATCGGTGATCTGAATCACGGCGAGTACGACTCCATCAACCCCGTTCACTTGAACGCTTCCGCTTAGCGATCTACAAGGGTATGTAGATGCACTCTCCACTCCTCTTTCTACTCGTTGCTGGTCTCTCCATAGATAGATCTTGGTGACACGTAGGAATTTTTTTTGAATTTCTGCTACGTTCCCCAACAGTGGTATCAGAGCCAGGTTTATTGCGTAGATTCTTTGCACGAGTAGAACACAAAGTAGTTGTGGCGTTGATGTTGTTCAATATGCTTACCGTTACTAGTCCAATCTTGTTCCGACGGTATTGTGGGATGAAGCGGCCCGGACCGACCTTACACGTACTCTTATGTGAGACAGGTTCCACCGATTGACATGCACTTGGTGCATAAGGTGGCTAGCGGGTGCCAGTCTCTCCCACTTTAGTCGGAACGGATTCGATGAAAAGGGTCCTTATGAAGGGTAAATAGCAATTGGCATATCACGTTGTGGTCATGCATAGGTAAGAAACGTTCTTGCTAGAAACCCATAGCAGCCACGTAAAACATGCAAACAACAATTAGAGGACGTCTAACTTATTTTTGCAGGGTATGCTATGTGATGTGATATGGCCAAGAAGAATGTGATGAATGATATGTGATGTATGAGATTGATCATGTTCTTGTAATAGGATTCGCGACTTGCATGTCGATGAGTATGACAACCGGCAGGAGCCATAGGAGTTGTCTTTATTTATTGTATGACCTGCGTGTCATTGAAGAATGCCATGTAAACTACTTTACTTTATTGCTAAACGCGTTAGTCATAGAAGTAGAAGTAGTCGTTGGCGTGACAACTTCATGAAGACACGATGATGGAGATCATGATGATGGAGATCATGGTGTCGTGCCGGTGACGATGATGATCATGGAGCCCCGAAGATAAAGATCAAAAGGAGCAAAATGATATTGGCCATATCATGTCACTATTTGATTGCATGTGATGTTTATCATGTTTATGCATCTTGTTTACTTAGGACGACGGTAGTAAATAAGATGATCCCTTACAAAATTTCAAGAAGTGTTCTCCCCTAACTGTGCACCGTTGCTACAGTTCGTCGCTTCTAAGCACCACGTGATGATCGGGTGTGATGGATTCTTACGTTCACATACAACGGGTGTAAGACAGTTTTACACAGCGAAAACACTTAGGGTTAACTTGACGAGCCTAGCATGTGCAGACATGGCCTCGGAACACGGAGACCGAAAGGTCGAGCATGAGTCGTATAGTAGATACGATCAACATGAAGATGTTCACCGATGATGACTAGTCCGTCTCACGTGATGATCGGACACGGCCTAGTTGACTCGGATCATGTGATCACTTAGATGACCAGAGGGATGTCTATCTGAGTGGGAGTTCATAAGATGAACTTAATTATCCTGAACATAGTCAAAATACCTTTTGCAAATTATGTCGTAGCTCGCGCTTTAGTTCTACTGTTTTAGATATGTTCCTAGAGAAAATATAGTTGAAAGTTGATAGTAGCGATTATGCGATCAGTAGAAAGCTTATGTCCCTAATGCACTGCTTAGTGTGCTGAACCCCAAACATCGTTTGTGGATGTTTCGAACATCGAACATACACGTTTTGATAACTACGTGATAGTTCAGTTAAATGGTTTAAGTAGAGGCACCAAAGACGTTTTCGAAACGTCGCGGAACATATGAGATGTTTCAAGGGCTGAAATTGGGATTTCAGGCTCGTGCCCACGTCAAGAGGTATAAGACCTCCGACGATTTTCTTAGCCTGCAAACTAAGGGAGAAAAGCTCAATCGTTGAGCTTGTGCTCAGATTGTCTGAGTGCAACAATCACTTGAATCGAGTGGAAGTTGATCTTCCAAATGAGATAGTGATGTTTCTCCAAAGTCATTGCCGCCAAGCTGCTAGAGCTTCGTGATGAACTATAACATATCAGGGATAAATAAGATGATCCTTGAGGTATTCACGATGTTTGACACCGCGAAAGTAGAAATCAAGAAGGAGCATCAATTGTTGATGGTTGGTGAAACCACTAGTTTCAAGAAGGGCAAGGGAACAAAGGGATACTTCATGAAACGGCAATTCAGCTGCTGCTCTAGTGAAGAAACCCAAGGTTGAACCCAAACCCGAGACTAAGTGCTTCTGTAATAAGGGGAACAACCACTGGAGCAGCATTACCCTAGATACTTGGTAGATGAGAAGGCTGGCAAGGTCGATAGAAGTATATTGGATATACATTATGTTAATGTGTACTTTACTAGTACTCCTAGTAGCACCAGGGTATTGGATACCGGTTCGGTTGCTAAGTGTTAGTAACTCGAAATAAAAGCTACGGAATAAATGGAGACTAGCTAAAGGTGAGCTGACGATATATGTTGGAAGTGTTTCCAAGGTTGATATGATCAAGCATCGCACGCTCCCTCTACCACCGAGATTGGTGTTTGCGTTGAGCATAGACATGATTGGATTATGTCTATCGCAATACGGTTATTCATTTAAGGAGAATAATGGTTACTCTGTTTATTTGAATAATACCTTCAATGGTCTTACACCTAAAATGAATGTTTTATTGAATCTCGATCGTAGTGATACACATGTTCATGCCAAAAGATATAAGATAGTAATGATAGTACCACTTAGTTGTGGCACTGCTGTGTAAGTCATATTGGTATAAAACGCATGAAGAAGCTCCATGTTGATGGATCTTTGGACTCACTCGTTTTTGAAAGGTTTGAGACATGCGAACCATGTCTATTGGTGTATATGCATGAAGAAACTCCATGCAAATGGACTGTTCGGACTCACTTGATTTTGAATCACTTGAGATATGCAAATCATACCACTTAGGCAAGATGACTGAAAAGCCTCGGTTTCAGTAAAATGGAACAAGATAGCAACTTATTGGAAGCAACACATTTTGATGTGTGCAGTCCAATAAGTGCTGAGGCATGCAGTGAATATCGTTATGTTCTTACTTCACAGATGATTCGAGTAGATGTTGAGAATATTTACTTGATGAAACACAAGTCTGAATTATTGAATGGTTCAAGTAATTTCAGAGTGAAGTAGAAGATCATTGTGACAAGAGGATAAAATGTCTATGATATGATCATAGAGATGAATATCTAAGTTACGAGTTTTGGCACACAATTAAGACATTGTGGAAATTGTTTCGCAATTAATACCGCCTGGAACACCATAATGTGATGGTGTGTCCGAACATCATAGTTGCACCCTATTGGATATGGTGCGTACCATGATGTCTCTTATCGAATTACCACTATCGTTCATGGGTTAGGCATTAGAGACAACCACATTCACTTTAAATAGGGCACCACGTAATTCCGATGAGATGACACCGTATGAATTATGGTTTAGAGAAACCTAAGTTGTCGTTTCTTAAAGGTTTGGGGCTGCGACGCTTATGTGAAAAAGTTTCAGGATTAAGCTCGAACCCAAAGCGGATAAAATGCATCTTCATAGGAAACCCAAAACAGTTGGGTATACCTCCTAATTCAGATCCGAAAGCAATATGGATTGTTTCTTGAATCGGGTCCTTTCTCGAGGAAAGGTTTCTCTCGAAAGAGTTGAGTGGGAGGATGGTGGAGACTTGATGAGGTTATTGAACCGTCTCTTCGACTAGTGTGTGACAGGGCACAGGGAGTTGTTCCTGTGGCACCTACACCAATTGAAGTGGAAGCTTATGATATTGATCATGAAACTTCGGATCAAGTCACTACCAAACCTCGTAGGACGACAAGGACACATACTACTTCGGAGTGGTAAGGTGATCCTGTCTTGAAGGTCATGTTGCTAGACAACAATGAACCTACGAGCTATGGAGAAGCGATGGTGGGCCCGAATTCCGACAAATGGTTAGAAGCCATAAAATCCGAGAACGGATCCATGTACTTTGGTGGACTTGCCCGATGATCGGCAAGCCATTAAGATAAATGGATCTTTAAGAAGAAGACGGACGTGGATGGTGATGTCACCGTCTATGAAGCTCGACTTGTGGAGAAGAGTTTTTTTTTTCACAAGTTCAAGGAGTTGACTACGATGAGATTTTCTCATCCGTAGCGATGCTTAAGTCCGTCGGAATCATGTTAGCATTTGCTTCATTTATGAAATCTGGCAGATGGATGTCAAGACAAGTTTCCTTACTAGTTTTTCGTAAGGAAAGGTTGTATGCAATACAATCAGAAAAGTTTTGTCAATCCTGAGGATGCTAAAAGGTATGCTAGCTCCAGCGATCCTTCTAAGGACTGGAGTAAGCATCTCGGAGTTGGAATGTATGCTTTGATGATGATCAAAGATTTTGGGTTTGTACAAAGTTTATGAGAAACTTGTATTTCCAAAGAAGTGAGTGGGAGCACTATAGAATTTCTGATGAGTATATGTTGTTGACATATTGATGATCAGAGATGATGTAGAATTTCTAGAAAGCATATAGGGTTATTTGGAAAGTGTTTTTCAATGGAAAGCCTGGATTAAGCTACTTGAACATTGAGCATCAAGATCTATAAGGATAGATCAAAACGCTTAATGGTACTTTCAAATGAGCACATACCTTGACATGATCTTGAAGGTGTTCAAGATGGACCAGTCAAAGAAGGAGTTCTTGCCTGAGTTGTAAGGTACGAAGTTAAGACTTAAAGCTCGACCACGGCAGAATAGAGAGAAAGGACGAAGGTCGTCCCCTATGCTTAAGACGTAGGCTCTTCAGTATGCTATGCTGTGTACCGCACCTGAAGTGTGCCTTGCCATGAGTCAGTCAAGGGGTACAAGAGTGATCCAAGAATGGCTCACAGGACAGCGGTCAAAGTTATCCTTAGTAACTAGTGGACCAAGGAATTTTCTCGATTATGGAGGTGGTAAAAGAGTTCGTCGTAAAGGTTACGACGATGCAAGCTTGACACCTATCCGGATAGATCTGAGTAGAGAGACCGGATACATATAATGGAGCAATAATTTAGAATAGCTCCAAGTAGAACAGTTATTTTGGAGTAGCTCCAAATAGAGCGTGGTAGCTGCATCTAGGAGATGACATAGAGATTTGTAAAACACACACGGATCTGAAAGGTTCAACCCGTTGACTAAAACCTCTCTCACAAGCAACATGATCAAACATAAAACTCATTGAGTGTTAATCACATAGTGATGTGAACTAGACTACTGTCTCTAGTAAACTCTTGGGTATTAGTCACATGGTGATGTGACCTGTGAGTGTTAATCACATGGCGATGTGAACTGGATTATTGACTCTAGTGCAAGTGGGAGACTGTTGGAAATATGCCCTAGAGGCAATAATAAATAAGTTATTATTATATTTCTTTGTTCATGATAATAGTCTTTTATTCATGCTATAACTGTATTATCCGGAAATCGTAATACGCGTGTGAATACATAGACCACAATATGTCCCTAGTGAGCCTCTAGTTGACTAGCTCGTTGTGATCAACAGATAGTCATGGTTTCCTGGCTATGGACATTGGATGTCGTTGATAACGGGATCACATCATTAGGAGAATGATGTGATGGACAAGACCCAATCCTAAGCATAGCACAAAGATCGTGTAGTTCGTTTGCTAGAGCTTTGCCAATGTCAAGTATCTCTTCCTTTGACCATGAGATCGTGTAACTCCTGGATACCATAGGAGTGCTTTGAGTGTATCAAACGTCACAACGTAACTGGGTGACTATAAAGGTGCACTACAGGTATCTCCGAAAGTATCTATTGTTTTATGTGGATCGAGACTGGGATTTGTCACTCCGTGTAAACGGAGAGGTATCTCTGGGCCCACTCGGTAGGACATCATCATATGCGCAATGTGACCAAGGAGTTGATCACGGGATGATGTGTTACGGAACGAGTAAAGTGACTTGCCGGTAACGAGATTGAACAAGGTATCGGTATACCGACGATCGAATCTCGGGCAAGTAAAATACCGCTAGACAAAGGGAATTGAATACGGGATCGATTGAGTCCTTGACATCGTGGTTCATCCGATGAGATCATCGTGGAACATGTGGGAGCCAACATGGGTATCCAGATCCCGCTGTTGGTTATTGACCGGAGAACGTCTCGGTCATGTCTGCATGTCTCCCGAACCCGTAGGGTCTACACACTTAAGGTTCGATGACGCTAGGGTTATAAAGGAAGTTTGTATGTGGTTACCGAATGTTGTTCGGAGTCCCGGATGAGATCTCGGACGTCACGAGGAGTTCCGGAATGGTCCGGAGGTAAAGATTTATATATAGGAAGTCCTGTTTCGGCCATCGGGACAAGTTTCGGGGTCATCGGTATTGTACCGGGACCACCGGAAGGGTCCCGGGGGCCCACCGGGTGGGGCCACCTGCCCCGGGGGCCACATGGGCTGTAGGGGGTGCGCCTTGGCCTACATGGGCCAAGGGCACCAGCCCCTAGAGGCCCATGCGCCAAGATAAAGGAAAAAGGGGAGAGTCCTAAAGGGGGAAGGCACCTCCGAGGTGCCTTGGGGAGGATGGACTCCTCCCCCCTCCTTAGCCGCACCCCTTCCTTGGAGGAGGGGGCAAGGCTGCGCCTCCCCCCTCTCCCCTGCCCCTATATATAGTGGAGGGGAGGGAGGGCATCCATACCTGAGCCCTTGGCGCCTCCCTCCCTCCCGTGACACCTCCTCCTCTCCCGTAGGTGCTTGGCGAAGCCCTGCGGGATTGCCACGCTCCTCCACCACCACCACGCCGTTGTGCTGCTGTTGGATGGAGTCTTCCTCAACCTCTCCCTCTCTCCTTGCTGGATCAAGGCGTGGGAGACGTCACCGGGCTGTACGTGTGTTGAACGCGGAGGTGCCGTCCGTTCGGCACTTGATCATCGGTGATCTGAATCACGGCGAGTACGACTCCATCAACCCCGTTCACTTGAACGCTTCCGCTTAGCGATCTACAAGGGTATGTAGATGCACTCTCCACTCCTCTTTCTACTCGTTGCTGGTCTCTCCATAGATAGATCTTGGTGACACGTAGGAAATTTTTTTGAATTTCTGCTACGTTCCCCAACAGTTCCCTGCAACACGTCTCTGGAAGGATTATCACATTATGAAGGAGTTCAAAAACTCTGATATTTTCCAATATGATTAGGGGCCATCCGGCGGTTCAGGTTCAGGTTTTCATGGTGGCGGCGGTTCAAACTCTGGATTTCAGAATAATCAGGGCAACCAGAACAACCAAGGTGGCAATAACCAGCAGAATAATCAAGGAAATCAGCAGCAGTCGGGTTACCAGAGTCACCCAAAGCAGTTGAACGGTGGGCAGTATCATGTGTTTACCACTAGTTTGTGCAAGCGTGATCAGAAGCTTCACAAGAGGGCAGTTAATGCCGTTGAACCGGCAGTACCACGTTATTTGCGGTGGTCCGAACAACCTATTGTGTGGAGTAGGGAGGATCATCCACCCCGGGTTGACAATCCGGGTCACCTGGCGTTGGTGGTGGCACATCAGGTGGGAGGTTATAAGTTTACCAAGGTACTCATGGATGGAGGAAGCAGTATCAATATTTTGTATTATGAGACCTTCCGTCGCATGGGATTGACAGACAAGAGTCTTAAATCGTCCAACACTGTTTTTCATGGTGTGGTACCAGGTAAATCGGCATATCCTGTTGGTAAGATCGCTTTGGAAGTTGTGTTTGGTGATGAGCATGATTCCCGGTCTGAGACATTGACCTTTGAGGTGGTGAGGATCCAGAGCCCGTACCACGCACTGTTTGGGCGACCGTCTTATGCAAAGTTCATGGCGAGGCCATGTTATATTTACTTGCAACTCAAGATGCCGGGTCATAAGGGGACCATTACGGTTCACGAAAGTCGTAAAATCGCTCTGGATTGCGAAGAAGGTGATGCGGCCTATGTTGAGTCAGTTTGTGCTACAGAGGAGCTGAAGTTTTATAAGGAAAATGTTGATCCGGCAGACATGACCCCTCTGAAGAAGCCCACTACTGAGCATGACCCAACCCTACATTTCAAACCGGCTGATGAGACTAAACTTGTTGACTTCATTCCTGGCGATTCATCCAAGCAGTTCAGCATCAGCACAAATCTGGATCCAAAATAGGAAAGCGCGCTCATCGAGTTCATCCGTGAGAACCGGGACATTTTTGCATGGAAGCCTTCTGACATGCCAGGTGTACCGAGGGAACTCGCTGAGCACACTCTTAATATTGATCCCAAGTTTAAACCGGTCAAGCAATTTCTTCATCGCTTTAATGAGGAAAGACACAAGGCAATTGGTGAAGAGGTAGCCCGGCTGTTGGCTGCTGGGTTTATCGTTGAAGTATTTCACCCTGAATGGTTGGCTAATCCGGTGCTTGTTCTCAAGAAAAATAGCACTTGGCGTATGTGTGTGGACTACACCGATTTGAATAAAGCTTGTCCGGCCGATCCCTTTGCTCTCCCGCGTATTGATCGGATTATTGATGCGACGGCGGGTTGTCAGCACCTGAGTTTCCTGGATGCTTACTCAGGTTATCATCAGATCAAGATGGCAGTTAAGGACCAGGAGAAGACAACCTTCATCACTCCCTTTGGAGCCTTCTGCTATGTTTCTATGCCCTTTGGGCTCAAGAGTGCCCAGGCAACTTATCAGCATTGTGTGCAAAATTGTCTCCATACACATATTGGGCGTAATGTTCATGCCTATGTGGATGACATTGTGGTCAAATCCAGGAAAAAGGAAACACTAAGAGATGACCTCAAGGAGACGTTTGACAATCTTCGGGTTTACAAAATGATGCTCAATCCAGATAAATGTGTTTTTGGTGTTCCGGCAGGCAAGCTCTTGGGCTTTCTGGTATCCAACAGAGGCATTGAGGCTAATCCAGAAAAAATCAAAGCAATTACATCCCTGGCTAAACCGAAGTGTATCAATGATGTTCAGCGTCTAGCAGGTCGGATTGCAGCCCTTAGTCGGTTTATCAGCCGTTTGGGAGAGAAAGCAATTCCTTTGTATCAGATGTTGAGAAAGACGGACGATTTCGTCTGGATTGACGCAGCTAATGTGGCTTTTGAGGAGTTAAAGCGGTAGTTGGTTGAACCGCCGGTTCTTGCAGCTCCGATTGATAATGAACCCTTGCTATTATATGTGGCTGCCAATGCCCGAGCGGTCAGTGTGGCAATTGTGGTTGAGTATCCGGTTCAACGACCCGTGTATTACATCAGTGAAGTCCTGATTGAATCAAAACAACGCTATCCACATTGGCAAAAGTTGGTGTATGGAGTCTTTATGGCAAGTCGAAAGCTCAAGCAATACTTTCAAGGCCATCCCATCACAGTGGTTAGTTCTGCTCCTTTGGGTGACATAATTCAAAATAGGGAAGCCACTGTCTGGGTTGCAAAGTGGGCAATTGAGCTTGGTCCACACGGTTTGAAGTATGTGCCTCGAACAGCCATCAAATCCCAAGCACTTGTGGATTTTATCAACGATTGGACTAAGTTGCAAGCACCAGAGGACAAACCGGATAATACGTACTGGACTACTCATTTTGATGGATCCAGGCAATTGGAGGGCTCGGGGGCTGGAGTTGTCCTTACTTCCCCTCGAGGTGATAAAATTTGCTATGTTCTCCGCTTGATATTTCCCTGTACTAACAATGCAGATGAGTACGAAGCTTCACTCCATGGTCTTCGGGTGGCTAAAGAGATGAACTTAAGTCGAGTTCGTTGTTTTGGAGATTCTAATCTAGTGGCTCAACAAGTTTCTGGTACTTGGGATTCTAAGGACCCACTCATGGCGGCTTACAGACGTGAGGTGGATATTGTGGCGGGTCACTTCAAGGGGTATCAGGTTGAGCATATCGATCGGCGCAAAAACGAAGCAACAGACGCTTTAAGCCGGCTTGGATCTCAGCGCAAACCGGTACCTCCTAATACATCTTTAGATATCTTGCATAACCCGTCTGTTAAGTTGCCTACAGAAGAGGATCTGGCTGTTCCTGATCCGGAGGCTCAATTGGTGGCCGCTTTACATGTTGTGCCGGATTGGACGGTTCCATATCTGGCGTATATGAACTGGGGCGAGTTACTAGATGATGAAGTTCTGGCTCGACAGATAGTCCGGCGATCCAAGTCCATGGTTATTCACAATGGCGAGTTACACCGCTGTAGCGTTTCGGGCATATTTTAGCATTGTGTTTATCCCAAAGAAGGCCAAGAGATCCTACGGGAAATTCATGAAGGGGATTGCGGTCATCATGCCGGTTCAAAGTCCCTGGTTGCAAAAGCTTTTCGACATGGGTTCTACTAGCTGACAGCTCATGCTGATGCGGAGGATCTAGTAAAGCGATGTGATGCTTGTCAAAAGTTTTCACGCAGAGCTCATGTTCTGGCTCAAGAACTACGAATGATTCCCATCACTTGGACTTTTGCCACTTGGGGGCTTGATATGGTGGGACCCTTTAAACTTCCAAGGATAAGAAGACCCACTTGTTGGTGGTGGTCGATAAATTCACCAAGTGGGTTGAAGCGGAGCCTGTCAGCAAGTGTGATGCGGCTACGGAGGTTCAATTTCTCAAAAAGATTATCTTCCGCTTTGGCTTTCCACACAGTAATATTATGGATAATGGTACAAACCTTTCTAAAGGTGAGATGGAGGATTTCTGTCAAAGAGAGCACATCCAGCTTGACTTAGATCTGTGGCGCACCCTCAGACCAACGGTCAAGCAGAGAGAGAAAACCAACAAATTTTGAAGGATATTAAACCCTGACTCATGATTCCCTTGAAGTGGACGCTAGGTTGTTGGGTGGAAGAGTTACCTTCTGTCTTATGGAGCATCAACACCACCCTAATCGATCAACTAGATACACACCTTTCTTCCTAGTGTACGGGGCAGAGGCGTTCCTTCCAAGTGATATTCGTCATGACTCGCCCCGGGTTGCTAATTATGTTGAAGCGGACAACGAGCAAGCATGCCAAGAGGCGCTGGACCTGTTAGATGAGAAACAGGACATGGCTTTGGCTCGATCAGCGGTTTATCAACAAGACCTGCGGTGTTATCACAGCCGCCGGGTTAGGACAAGAACCTTTCAAGAAGGTGACTTGGTGCTTCGGCTCATCCAGGATCAGACCGACATGCACAAGTTATCCCCACCTTGGGAAGGGCCCTTTGTGGTCAGCAAAAATCTACACAACGGATCATACTACCTCATTGACGTTCGAGATAACTCACGCAACTCCGAGGAGGAGACCCGGCGGCCATGGAACATAGCTCTCCTACGGCCTTACTACACTTGAGCCATAGGCTTTTCTTATGTACATATTTCGACCATGTATATGTTATGATCAATAAAGTAAACTAGCATCCTTGCTATAAGCAGGGCCTCTGCTGTTTTTCTCAAAAATCCTTTGAGTTACTTGGGGGCTTCAGCTGATAAAGTGGAGTACTACCTGTTAAACCGGCTATCATGCCACAATACAGCTTGGGAGCTTCACACCCGAGGGGCCAAAGAGAGTCTAGATGCTATGCACAACTCAAACATAGGCACCCAATGAGAACAGCTCATCATGTTACTTGGGGGCTCCTTGTGTCAAATACCAAGGAGTTTGAAGGGACCCTTGTAGCTGGGTATCGACCCATGGCTTGGAAGTCTGGTATATTTACCTAAAACCCCGGGTTAACCTACCTTCATCAAGTAAGCCACTCCTATCCAGGTAATCCTGGCATGACCCTCCGAACGTTTGACAGTTACTCTCATTGAGACCTTAAACTTGTCAAAGTTAAAACGGTGATTGGTTAGTTGGAGGCCCATCTTAAAAGGCTTTGTCAAATGGTTTAACTCAGCGGCCTGGCAACCCATGAAAAGCCTTGAATTTGGGCCTGGCAGCCCTTGAAAAGCCTCGACTACACGATTTTATTTGCGTTTGTCATTTTTCTTTTGATAAATTCTATGTTAAACCGGTGTCTATGACCTGGTATGGCTTTTCAGTCATCTTATTAGCCCGGTGTTCCTTAAACCGGCTTGGTTTTCAACTACAAGTTGACAGACCTTATTATCAAACCGGAGTTTTATAACCCGGCCTGGCTTTGACTACTCGTCACCAGTTTTGATCATCTAAGGTTCATTATAACCCGGCATGACTTATTATACGCCATCAATACATGATGGAGTTATTCAAAATTCCAGATTTGGGTCTTCACCCTTATTACAATCAAAGTTGGTAAACCAACTAACGTGATATCAAATCACATGTATGAGTTATTTCATATTTCTTAAGGTTTGATTATGAATCAGACTTTATCTTGGGCATTATGACTCGTTCGGCGGTAAACCGCCAGGACAATTCTTTTTATGCAGACATAGGAATTGCATACTATGATATATGAGGCAACATTGAACTATTCATGATGGATCACATAAAGTATTTCCCACTGCACGATGGCAGCAGATCAAAGTATTTTTGCTACCCTATTACAAGGCGCTTCACGGCCCAAAAATATGGAATTGTCTTAAACCGGACAGTTTCTGCAATATCCACCGGATTGCCGGATCAAGCTTCATCGCCATGTTGACGCGAAGTGGATGGGTCATCTGGCGTCGGTTCAATCTCCTCCTCCCCATCCAGTGGCTGGAAATCAGCGGTGGTCCAGTCAATCCGGGTTAAGGCCTGAAAGACAGCCTCTTCACTTATAAGTTCAGTCGGATCAACGTCAAGGGCGTAAGTGTGCTTACGGGTTGGCGGGATAAGATTTTGCACTTCCGGAATAACAGCCTCAACCCGTTTGTTGTTAGCATCATAGAAGGACCGGTGAACCGTCAAGTTTGCTTCTTCTGCCAACTGACTCGCCAGAGGACGCATCTCCCTTGTCACACGTTCGAGGGCGTCGTTATCAAACACCGCCCCATTTTCTTGTTCACTTGGAAAGCCCTTCGCAATATCGACCGGATCAAGGTCAGCTATCCATGCCTTGGCTCGGGTGAGTGCTAACAAAGCGCCAGCCCTGGCGGCGGATCGCTTCACCTCTTCTATCTTCGCTGGCATCATGGATAACCTAGCCAGAGTGTCCTTGATCAGTGTCGGGGCCGCATTGTCATAAGAAGTTGTGCAGATAACCCGTGGGCACCGGTATACAGCTGTTCAATCAACGTATAGGCGGCCTTGAGCTTCATCCGCATATCAGAGCCCAGATGAGCAATGCGGCTACCTACAACGGTTTAAGGATTTCACGTTAAACCAACAAAATTTCAAAGCGGAATATTCATAAAGCCTTGGCAAACAGTGCTTACCAAATATTGCAGAAGTCATGGCATTGACTTGGCACTTTAATCCAGTCAGCTCTTCCATCACCGGTTTAAGAGCTGATTCAGCGTCTTCCGCCCGCTTCAGCAATCTAGCCTTTTTGGTATCCCAGTTGGTCCGCTCAGACTTGAACTACACTTTGAGCTGCTCCCTGGTGGTTAAGGCGGTTTTCAATTCATCCCTGGCCTTAGTGGTTTCTGTTTGTTGGGTTTCAGATTTTCTTAAAGATTGGCAATTTTAGATACTTGTTGATTTATTTCACTCTGCAACAGTCAGAAGAGCATGTCAATATCTTTTTTGAAAGTCCCAAGCATATAACTAGTTATACACTTGGCACTTGGGGGCTAATGTGGATCATTTTTTTTCTACTCATTATTGAAGTCCCACGGATTAATACAAGTTTTAATCATGGCACTTGGGGGCTAATGTGTGTTTGATCAAACATACACAAGGAAAATCAACAAAGTACAATATGGAATATACAAAGTCCTGGTTTGACTTTCTAAGACAAACCGGCCCTTGGGGGCTACAATGCAATGAAGGTGCAGAATAAAGGATCAAACGGTTTACCTCATAGCGCTCCTTCATCAAATTTACCAAACCGGCTTCATAGTCCTGGCTGGTGAAGAGACGGTTTAAGGAACAGGAATGAAGGTCCTGAGCAGACAAGTCAGCATAGTCTGATAAATCGGTCTTGATCTTCCCCTTGTTCATGAAATCAAATTCATCTTTGGCGGAATGTTTAGACAAATCAATTGGATTGCCCAGGGTGGTATATGCAGTGCCAGTAATAACAACATCATCATCCTTGGCTGGGCTTGATGGATTGACATTCTCCTTAACAGGGCTTGGTGCTTTGGCAGCAGGGCTCAGCGGTTTGGTAACAGGGTTTGGCGGATCAACAGTTGGACTTGGAGGGGTGGCATCAGGAGTTGATGTATCAACCCGTGTCTCCGGTTCAGCTTCTGGCAGGTTAGCATCAGCGCCTGGATTTTTTGGAGCAGAATGGTCTGTGGTAATCTCAGGATTTTCACCCTCATTCTCTGGGGTCTTCTCTGGATCAACATCGTCAGTATGGCTGCTGGTCTTGGCTTTCTTACTCAATCGGGCCTTGGCGCTACAACATCCAAAGTTAGAATATGATAAACCGATGCATGAAGAAACAATTTGAGGAATAGTGTACTTACCCAGCGACGGTCTTGAGGGGAGGCAGCTGAGTGGTTGATGAACCACCAGACGAGTTGGAGGATGCCTGATAATTCGGATCAGACGGATTGAGTGGGCATCGGAAGAAACCCTTCAAAGGATAAAGTTTTTCAGGAGAACAAGTCACCTCTGGATGACATTTTCGGGTTGGTGTATCTGGTAAACCGGACGAGGTGATTTGCTGGCCACTGTGCCGGGTTGTGCGACGTTCTGCAGCTTGCTGTGTCTTCAAAGAAATTTTTGGATCCAAATGAGCAAGGGGGTGAGAGTATTTTACTTTCCGAACTGTGCGGCGGACTCTTTGAACCGGCACAAGATCTGAATCGGAAGAAAGAGTGATTACCTCAACAGGGTCTGCGTGGCTGGCCTCAGCATCGTCCTGAGAATAATCATTGTCAATAAGATGTACGAATAAGGAGCCAAGTGAGTCAAATTCTACCTCTGCGTCGGATTCCTCATCTTCTGGCGGATCAGAAGACTCGGCGGTTTTCTTCTTGGAAGTTTTCTTGGTGGCCTTAGTCTTCGCACGAGGAGCTCTGGCCGGTTTATTTCGCTTCCAGAAGGAGCTGTTGGCCTGTGTCATTAAGGCAAGGAAATGTTAGCACATAATTAAGGCGGAGGCGATTCAGTAAGTATTAAGATAGACTTTACTGCTGGCGGAGGATTGGAGACGCAAAAAGGTGGCAGCCCGGTTTGACTGCATACAGAGATTGTTTCATCAAGCATCTTCTTCACAGATTCAGTGACTTCCAGGTCCGTCATTACTACTTCATGATAGTGTTAAGGGTCTTTGACATTGCCAGTATATTCATGCATCAATCCGGGGCGGCGGCTTAAAGGCAAAATGCCCCAAGATACCCAACAGCGGACAAGGTCAATGCAAGTCAAACCGTTGGCCATGAGAGGCCGGAGCTTGGCGATTTTAGGTGCAAAGTTTTTTTGTTCCGCGGTAGACAAGCGTGAAGGTAATGGGTGACCGTTGCTAAGCCGGTGGGGACGGTAACCCGGCAGAGGATTTTCTCCATCAGGGGCAGTATTCCGGCAATAAAACCAAGTTTGGTTCCAATCTTTAGGATGGCTATGATGTTTTGCATGTGGGAAGGCAACTTCTTTCCTCTTCTGAATTGAAACACCACCAAGCTCTGTGTTGGGACCATCAGAGAACTCTGTATGGCGGTTCAAGTGGAAAAAATCCCGGAACAACTCCACAGATGGCTCTTCTTGAAGGTAGACTTCGCAGAATACTTGAAAGTTGCATATATTGGACACGGAGTTCGGTCCAATATCTTGTGGATGGAGCTGGAAGCTTGCGAGGATATCCCGGAAATTTTTTGATCTGGGCGGGCTGAATCCCCGGTCTAAGTGTTGCATAAATACAATCACTTCTCCATCTTGAGGTACAGGTGGGCATTCAGAGCCCGGAACTCACCAGTGAAGGACCCTCTTTGAGGGTAAAGCGCCGGTGGTGACATATCCATTGATTTGTGTCTCCGTAATCCGGGATGGAACCCAATTGCAAGCAGAGAATTGTTTGGTCATCTCGGAAGGAAACTGAAAGGAAAATAAAAGCCGGTTTACAATTAAACGGTTTAAGTGCATTATTCAGTGTTAAACTGGAGAGTTGCTGTTCAAAGTCAATTGGCGGTTTAAGAGAGGGCTAATGGTATATGGCGGATTGGTTATCAAAGGTTAAACCGACCGCAGGCAGAAGGGCCTGGGTTCAAAATCTACTAAGTGTTACAAAAACAGGTTTGACAATATTGCAGTACAATTTTGGATCTACCATGGATAACTAAAGAAAATTTTCTGAACCCTACAATGGAGTTAAGAGGAACAGGGAAGATCTAGGCAGAGTCTGTTACGAGCAGCAAGAAGCTACGGTACGGTGGACTATCAAAATGAATCTAGCCGCAAGTCAAGTCCTGGCAGACGCATATATACACCCTCAGTAAACGGACTAACGAGAAGGTTGCGGAAGAACTAAGGAACGGCGGCGGACATGGATGAACTCGAAAACCCTAATGAAGATATAGGGTTACAGGGAGTGAACTTACCAGGGCTACTCGGCGGCGGAGGAGCGCGGCAGGATCTCTGGAACAAACAGGGTGATGCAGCGGCCTTGGTCGGTGCAGACTTGAAGATCGATTTCGGCGGCGGCGCTAGAACTCTTCGGTCGCGAGGAAGAAGATGAGGAGAAAGGGGGAAAACGAAAGTGCCTCTTGGGGTTATTTATAACAGGGAAAGTAGATAAAGACTGGCGCAAAAATCGAGGAGTCCAAAGCGGCAAGTGGCGCAGCTGTCGCCTCGATTTCCGGGATGACATTAATGAAGGGAATCTTTTTATTCGTTTTTTACAGAGATGACGTCATGATGATCCGTTGCTGTATCCAGAGGATGAAGTCACGGCGGTTTAACAAAGTTTATGAAGCAAGACGTCATGGTGGTTTACCGGAAGCAAATGAAGATGTTCACAGGATTTTTCTAAGTACTGAAGATTGACATGAACAGGTTCAAATCACTCTGGGGCCTAATGTTGGGGATATAACTATTGAGTATAAACCGCCCAGGAGGGGCCGGTTTACCCTCAACCGTATTGAAGCCCATGAAGACTCAGAAGATGGCGTTTTACTATGAAGCTTAGAGGCCCAGAGCCCAGTGGCGGATTAGGGCCCATGATAGCAAACCGCTATACTTATGTAAACTTGTGTTGTAAGTTAGGAAAGGAGAGACCGAGCCGGACCCTTGTATGATTCGGCCTCGGGACTCTGTAGACCGACTCTGTAGACCGGCTGGGCGTCAACCTGATCATCGAAACCCAATCAATCCCATCACAACTAGACGTAGGCTTTTACCTTCATCGAAGGGGCCGAACTAGTATAAACTCCCGTGTCCCTTGTCCGGTTTAACCCCTTCAAGCTAACCCGTAGTGATGGCTCCACGACTAAGTCCTTTCATGAGGACATCTGACGTGTTAATTCCATGACAGTGTTGTTAAAACAATGGCATACCCTTGACCCTTAGTCGCCAACGAGGCAGAGAAAATGTCAATCAGTGGTCCAAGTTGGATCCAGATTTCCATAGTATTAGGGATGCAAGCTAGGATGGCGTTCTTACTATTTCTTAATGAATTTGAGTAGGCCAAGGGCGGCAACACAAATCTATCGGTCGTATGATGTCCCACAATAACCATAGTAGTTTCAGTGGTGATCCAGATGTCGGTACTTGTATGGTACTAGCTGGCACTTTATTGAACATATATATGTTGTATGCACTTATTTTATTGTAGTGTATAAGTATTAAACATTAGAGACTTGTTAAACTAAGGTGTATATTTGAAGTGTACTATTTATTACTTTAGGGTACTAATATTGTTGCTATAAAGAAAACAGTTGCAACGGCACCCAAAAACACCACCACGACAACACTTTCTTATATTTGGCTGTCATAAGATAACAATGGCGGGTGCAAGCAGAAGCCCGCCAAAGGTATGTATATGATCAGTGGCGGGTGCCCACCCACCACTGATGCCATTTTAGCAGCGACTCGAAGTTAGTGGCAGGTGCTCCTAGGAGTCTCACCTGCCACCGCTAGGCATTCATGAAGTATTGATGTATTGTTTGTAATTTTTTTAACGTACTTCTCGTTCTTTGTTATAAGTTACTCTCATTAGTTTTATTTTTGATGCGATCTGATTTACCAATAATTGTTTGCTATTTGAATCAGCTAACCTACCACAACAATATTTTCATTTGCAGCCTGGATTATATACAAGTGGCAGGCTGGAGTAAATGGCCGCGACACATACGTCAATAGGCTATTGGCGGGTACCCACTACTACTTGTGATCTGCGTTGTTTCCTCGAAGAGGAGAGGATGATGCAGTATAGTAGAGATAAGTATTTCCCTCAGTTAAGAACCAAGGTTATCAATCCAGTAGGAGAACCATGCAACACAATGTAAGCAGCACCTGCACAAAAGATAACAAATCCTTGCACCCAACGCGAACAAGGGGTTGTCATTCCCTTGGCGGTTAATTGCAAGATTAAATTGCATGGTGATATATATATATATATATATATATATATATAGAGAGAGAGAGAGAGAGAGAGAGAGAGAGAGAGAGATCACACTAAATATAAAATAAAATAAGTAAAGAAAAATTGTAGCAAGCTATTTTTGGATTTTAATATATGATAAAAGTAGACCCGGGGGCCATAGTTTTTACTAGAGGCTTCTCTCGAGAAAATAGCATACGATGGGTAGACAAATTACTATTAGGCAATTGATAGAAAAGCAAATAATCATGATGATATCCAAGGCAATGATCATATATATGCATCATGTCCGAGACAAGTAGATCGACTCCTGCTTGCATCTACTACTTACTCCACATATCCACCGCTATACGACATGCATCTAGAGTATTAAGTTGATAAAGAACAGAGTAACGCCTTAAGCAAGATGACATGATGTAGACAAGATAAACTCACGTATGAAATAACCCCATCTTTCTACCCTTAATAGCAACGATACATACATTTCATGTCCCCTTCTGTCACTGGGATTGAGCGCCGTAAGATTGAACCCATTACAGAGAACCTCTTCCCATGACAAGATAAATCATTCTAGTTAGCCAAACCAAACCAATAAATCGGAGAAGAAATACGAAGCTATAACAATGATGCATAAAAGAGTTTAGAGAAAACTTAAACAATATTCATGATAATCTGACCATAAACTCATAATTGATCAGATCCCGACAAACACAATGCAAAAAGTCATTTCATTGGATAGAACTCCAAGAACATCAAGGCAAACATTGTAGTGAAGAACATCGAGAGAGAAGAAGGCATCTACATAGTAACTATGGACCCGTAGGTCTGTGGTAAACTACTCATCCATCATCGGAAGGGTAGCAAGGTTGATGTAGAGCCCCTCCGTGATCAATTCCCCCTCCGACGGAATGCGACGGAGGCCTCCAGATAGGATCTCATGAGAACAGAAACTTGCGGCGGTGGAAAAAATATTTCGGGCGGCTCCATGATGCCAGGGGAATATTTGAGTACTTATAGAGGTGGAATTTGGGTTGGAGGTGCCACGAGGGGCCCACAAGCCTGGGGGCGCCCCCTTGTGGCGCCCCCCGAGGGCTTGTCGCTCCCTCGTGTCTCTTATGGACTTCTCTCGAACCATCTAGGGTTTCTTCTGGTCCAGAAAAAATTACTCAATGTTTTTTCTCTGTTTGGACTTCGTTTGATATTGATTTCATGAAAAGCCAAAAACATGCAAAAAACAACAACTAGCACTGAGCACTAAGTTAATACGTTAGTTCCAAAAAATGATATAAAGTTGCTTGTAAATGAATATAACACATCAAATATTGACACTATAATAGCATGGAACAATAAAAAATTATAGATACTTTGGAGAAGTATCACCCACCGATGACCACCATTGCTTATACTTGAAGACAGTGGAAGGCACAAGGTAATGCCCACCACTGATTGTCTTGTAATAGTTGTCGGCAATGTGCCCGCCACTGATGACCTATTAGTAGTGGCAGGATGTCAGTAGAGGGCGACCGTGGGTGCCTGATAACCCACAAGTATAGGGGATCAATTGTAGCCTCTTTCGATAAGTAAGAGTGTCGAACCCAACAAGGAGCTAAAGGTAGAACAAATATTCCCTCAAGTTCTATTGACCACCGATACAACTCTACGCACGCCTAACGTTCGCTTTACCTAAAGCAAGTATGAAACTAGAAGTACTTTGTAGGTGTTGTTGGATAGGTTTGCAAGAATATAAAGAGCACATAAATAAAAACTAGGGGCTATTTAGGTAAAGAAGCAATAAAGTTAGTATAGCGAGTGTGGAGAAGTGGTTGTAGGGGTTGCAGAATTGTCCCTAAGCAATTGACTACTTTACTAGACCGATAGCAAGTTTTATGTGGGAGAGGCCACTCCTAGCATGTCATCCCTGACTTGGAATTCTATGCACTTATGATTGGAACTATTAGCAAGCATCCGCAACTACTAACGTTCATTAAGGTAAAACCCAACCATAGCATTAAGATATATTGGTCCCCCTTCAATCCCGTATGCATCAATTTCTATGCTAGGTTGAAGCTTCTCTTGTTCTTTCCCTCCAATACATACTCCTATCAACATACAACTAACCCTATGGTGTGATCCACGCGCGCTCTCATATGATGGGAACCAAAGGACAACAACATAACCACAAGCAAATTAAACCAATCATAGCAATTCACCAATTACTGATAGGACAATGGAAATCTACTCAGACATCATAGGATGGCAACACATCATCGGATAATAATATGAAGCATAAAGCACCATGTTCAAGTAGAGGGTACAACGGGTTGCGGGAGAGCGGAGCGCTGTAGATAGATGGGGGAAGGTGATGGAGATGTTGGTGAAGATGACAGAGGTGTTGGTGTAGATTGCGGTGATGATGATGGCCCCGGCGGCGTTCCGGCGCCACCGGGAGAGAGGGGGAGAGAGGCCCCCTTCTTCTTCTTCCTTGACCTTCTCGCTAGATGAGAGAAGGGTTTCCCCTCTAGTCCTTGGCTTCCATGGCATGGGAGGGGCGAGAGCCCCTTCGAGATTGGATCTGTCTCTCTGTCTCTCTCTGTTTCTGCGTTCCTGCTTCTGCCCTTTCACCGTTTCTTACATTCCCGAAGACCCGTAACTCTGATTGAATTGAAACTTTGAACACGATTTTTCTCCGGATATTAGCTTTCTTGCGGCGAAAGAAGGGCAATAGCCGCCTTATGGTGTGTCCACGAGGGTAAGGGCGCGCCCACCCACCCGAGGCGCGCCCACTGCCTCGTGGGCCCCTCGAGCATTGTCTCATGTTGATTCTTCTTCCCAAAAATCAGATATATTCCAAAAAAAATCTCCGTTGATTTTTATCCCGTTTGGACTCTGTTTGATATGGATTTTATGCGAAACAAAAAAGATGCAACAAACAGGAACTGGCACTAGGCACTGGATTAATATTTTAGTCACAAAAATGGTATAAAAAGTTGCCGAAAGTATGTAAAAGTTGTAGAATATTGGCATGGAACAATCAAAAATTATAGATACGACCGAGACGTATCAGCATCCCCAAGCTTAATTCCTGCTTGTCCTCGAGTACGTAAATTATAAAAAAAGATAATTTTTGATGTGGAATGCTACCTAGCATAATCTTGATCATGTAATCTAATCATGGCATGAATATTAAGACATAAGTGATTCAAAGCAATAGTCTATAATTTGACATAAAGACATCAATACTCAGGCATCCCAACAAATAATCATGTCTTTCAAAATATCAATGCTAAAGAACGCTATCCCTGCAAAATCATATAATCTTGTCATGCTCTGTCTTCTTAACACAAAGTATTTATCATGCACAACCCCGATGACAAGCCGAGCAATTGGTTCATACTTATTAACGCGCTTCAGCTTCTTCAAGCCTCACGCAATATATGAGCGCAAGCCATGGATATAGCACTACAGGTGGAATAGAGTATGATGGTGGAGGTTGTGTGGAGAAGACAAAAAGGGAGAAAGTCTCACATCGACACGGCTAATCAATGGGCTATGGAGATGTCCATCAATTGATGTCAATGCAAGGAGTAGGGATTGCCATGCAACGGATGCACTTGAGCTATAAGTCTATGAAAGCTCAAACTGAAACTAAGTGGGTGTGCATCCAACTTGCTTGCTCATGAAGACCTCAGGCATTTGAGGAAGCCCATCATCGGAATACACAAGCCAAGTTCTATAATGAAAATTCCCACTAGTATATGATAACTCAAGAGACTCTCTGTATGAAGAACATGGTGCTATTTTGAAGCACAAGTGCGGTAAAAGGATAGTAACATTTCCCCTTCTCTCTTTTTCTCTTTTTTTTGTTTTTTTGTTTTTGTTTTTGTTTTGTTTTGGTGGGCTTGTTTGGCCTCTTTTTTATTTGGGCTTCTATGACCTCTTTTTTTAAGTCCGGAGTCTCATCCCGACTTGTGGGGGAATCATAGTCTCAATCATCCTTTCCTCACTGGGGCAATGCTCTAATAATGATGATCATCACACTTTTATTTACTTACAACTCAATATTACAACTCGGTACTAGAACAAAAGTATGACTCTATATAAATGCCTCCGGCGGTGTACCAGGATGTGCAATGATCTAGTGTAGCAATGAAATCAAAAAACGGACAATCCATGAAAATATCATGCTAGCTATCTTACGATCATGCAAAGAAATATGACACTGAATGCTCAAGTCATGTATATGATGATGATGGAAGTTGCATGGCAATATATTTCTGAATGGCTATAGAAATGCCATGATAGGTAGGTATGGTGGCTGTTTTGAGGAAGATATAAGGAGGCTTATGTGTGATAGAGCGTATCATATCACGGGGTTTGGATGCACCGGCAAAGTTTGTGCCAACTCTCAAGGTGAGAAAGGGCTATGCACGGTACCGTAAAGGCTAGCAAATTGTGAAAAGGTAAGAGTGTGTATAATCCATGGACTCACATTAGTCATAAAGAACTCATATACATATTGCAAAAGTTTATTAGCCCTCGAAGCAAAGTACTACTACGCATGCTCCTAGGGGGAAGGTTGGTAGGAGTTAACCATCACGCGCCCCTGACCTTCACACAAAGGAGGACAATCAATAATAAATCATGCTCCAACTTCTTAGCATAATGAGAGACTACACGTGCATGCCTCAGGAATTACAAACCTTAACACCAATATTCTTACTAAACACAACCATTTACTAGTACCTCCCACATATTATCATCTCTATATCACAAAGCTATTGCAAGGAATCAAACATATCATATTCAGTGATCTACAAGTTTTATGTAAGATTTTATGACTAACCATGTGAATGACCAATTCCTGTCATCTCTCTAAATAGATATAAGTGAAGAAAGAGAGTTTAATTATTTCTACAGAAGATATGCCCACGCTCTAACAAATATAAGTGAAGGAAAAGAGCATTCTAGAAATGGCGGTTTTCTATGTGAAGAGAAATAGGCAATCCAAACTTCAAATGATATCAGTGAAGCACATGAAGCATTCTATAAAACCATATTCAAAAGATTTAAGTGAAGTGCAATGAGCATTCTATAAATCAATCATGGACTATCTCATACCAGCATGGTGCATGAAAGAAAAGTTAAAACTAAATGCAAAAGACGCTCCAAGATTTGCACATATCGCATGAACGAAACGAATCCGAAAACATACCGATACTTGTTGAAGAAAGATGGGATGCCTTCCAGGGAATCCCCAAGCTTAGACGCTTGAGTATCCTTGAATATTTACTTGTGGTGCCTTGGGCATCCCCAATCTTGAGCTCTTGCCTCTTCTTCTTCTTCTCACATCGAGACCTCCTTGATCTTCGAACACTTCATCCACACAAAACTTAACCGAACTTTTAGTGACGGGGTTAGTGAATATGGAAAAGAAATCCCATCATGTACTGCTGTAACATTATTGTATAATTATAAACAAACATTACCTACTTTATGCTATCACAATTGTATGGCCTCAAGTCAAGGAGGCTTCAACAAGAATTCAAACATATGCAAATAATGAAGCTATAACAGCAATCTGTGAAAACAGGACAATCTGTAAAGATTCGAACATCCACCATACTTCCGTAACCCAAAAAGTTCTGAAAAATATGAAAAATAAAAATTTGTATAGAAAGACATTGCAAAAAGTTTCAGAACCGTTTGACGTTCCAGTAAAAAATGTAAAATCGCGCATTACAGCCAAAGTTTCTATCCTGCACCGCACAAACCAACAAGCATTGTAAACATCCTAAAGGCAAACATTGGCACATTATTATTATAATACAACAGAATTGTACAAGGGGATAATTATTTTTGTTGAAAAGTTTATGTAATCAAGATTCACAAAGTTTCCGTGAGCATGAACAAAGTTCAAGGAGCTCCCCCACTTCAATAATGCTTGTCTCTCTCACTTTCACTTTCCTTTTTGAAAAGTTTTGGGTTCCCCTATTTTTTTTGTTTTTAAACTTTATGAAAGCACACACCAGAATAAATGATTCTCTAAAAATTCCAGGTTGTCTCCCTGGCAGCGCTTTCTTTAAAGCCATTAAGCTAGGCATATAGTGCTCAAGTAATGGATCCACCCGGATCCCAAGGTATATCAAAACCAATTTTAATTAACAATGATTTGTGGTTTAATAGTGAGCACAAAGTAACATATATCATGCAACAACGAAGTCTAACTCTCTTCCTATGCATCGACATGTCATAAAAGAACAATTCATGCACACCAAGTAAAGACCAATGCATAGTATAAGCAGTTTCTTGCAATTCTATCATGTTGGAAACATAAAGATGCGGAGATGTAGTTCCTCTCTCATAATAATTGCAAGTTGGAGCAGCAAGCACATGCATGTTATATCTATCAAAATCATCATGTGCAACGGTAAAAATGCAACCCATCAACATAATCCTTAATAAGAGCAAACTTCTCCGATATAGTGTAGTTTGGAGAATTCAAAAAGATAATAGGACTATTATGTGTGGGTGCAATAGCAACAATTTCATGTTTAACATAAGGAACTATAGCAAGTTCATCTCCATAAGCATCATTCATATTGGCATCATGGCCACAAACATAGCAAGCATCATCAAAAAGGGGTATTTCAAGAGAATCAATGGGATCATAACAATCATCATAGCAACCATCCTTCGGTAAGCACGAAGGGAAATTAAAAAATGTATGAGTTGAAGAGTTACTCTCATTAGAAGGTGGACACATGTGATCAATCCGCTCTTCCTCCTTTTGTTCTTCGCTCTCCTCCTCATCTTTTTCATCCAATGAGCTCACAGTTTTCTTCTTCCATAGATTCCTGCAAAATATTAGTCTCTTCTTGGACAGCGAAGACTTTCTCAATAAATTCATCAATATCATAATTGTATTTATAATTCTCATAGAAATATTTAAGGATAGCTAAATTTTCAGGTCTGTAAGCAGCATCATGAAGATTTTCACACACTTTAAACAAAGATTCAATTTCATAAGCACCCATAAAAGCAACGAATTCTTCTATTTGTTCCACATCATAGTAATCATATATACCATTAGCATAAGAAGATAAGGTTTTATTATCATTAAATTCGCATGAAAAGGGATGGTGTGGATCCTTCATCCTAGAGCAACAAGTATAATCATATCTCAAGCACAGTTCTCGAGCATACCAATGCAACATATGAATTTGATCCCATAATAGTTTCCCTTTTTGAGTCAAGCGATAATCCCTAAAGTATTCACGTTGATCCAACGTTACTCCCATTATAAAGTTGAATGGGGTTTTCTTAGGATTATCAAAGTAGTACGTAATATCTTTCACATAATGAGCATCAAGGGTTTTAGGAGGTTCCCCATCTCCATGAGTAGCAAGTACACCTAATTTTTTTGGTATTTCGTGTTCCATATCCATAACTAAAGATAGAGAACAACTTAGAACAGCAAACAAAAATTACTTAGTGATAAAGCAAACAAGCATGCATGAGAATATTCACCCCATGGTATAACTCCCCGGCAACGGCGCCAGAAAAAGCTCTTGATAACCCACAAGTATATGGGATCAATTGTAGCCTATTTTGATAAGTAAGAGTGTCGAACCCAACAAGGAGCTAAAGGTAGAACAAATATTCCCTCAAGTTCTATCGACCACCGATACAACTCTACGCACGCCTAACGTTTGCTTTACCTAAAACCAATACGGAACTAGAAGTACTTTGTAGGTGTTGTTGGATAGGTTTGCAAGAATATAAAGAGCACGTAAATAAAAAATAGGGGCTGTTTAGGTAAAGAAGCAATAAAGTTAGTATAGCGAGTGTGGAAAAGTGGTGGTAGGAGTTGCGGAATTGTCCCTAAGCAATTGACTACTTTACTAGACCGATAGCAAGTTTTATGTGGGAGAGGCCACTGCTAGCATGTCATCCCTGACTTGGAATTCTATGCACTTATGATTGGAACTATTAGCAAGCATCCACAACTACTAACGTTCATTAAGGTAAAACCCAACCATAGCACTAAGATATATTGGCCCCCCTTCAATCTCGTATGCATCAATTTCTATGCTAGGTTGAAGCTTCTGTCACTCTTGCCCTCCAATACATAGTCCTATCAACATACAACTATGGTGTGATCCACGCGCACGTTCATATGATGGGCACCAAAGGACAACAACATAATCACAAGCAAATTAAACCAATCATAGCAATTCACCAATTACCGATAGGACAACAGAAATCTACTCAGACATCATAGGATGGCAACACATCATTGGATAATAATATGAAGCATAAAGCATCATGTTCAAGTAGAGGGTACAGCGGGTTGCGGGAGAGTGGACCGCTGTAGATAGATGGGGGAAGGTGATGGGGATGTTGGTGAAGATGACGGAGGTGTTGGTGTAGATTGCGGTGATGACGATGGCCCCAGCAACGTTCGGGTGCCACCAGGAGAGAGGGGCAGAGAGCCCCCTTCTTCTTCTTCTTCTTCCTTGACCTTCTCCCTAGATGGGTGAAGGGTTTCCCCTCTGGTCCTTGGCTTAAATGGCATGGGAAGGGCGAGAGCCCCTCCGAGATTGGATTTGTCTCTCTCTCTCTCTCTGTTTCTGCGTTCTTGCTTCTGCCCTTTCACCGTTTCTTATATTCTCGGAGATCCGTAACTATGATTGGATTGAAACTTTGAACACGATTTTTCTCCGGATATTAGCTTTCTTGCAGCGAAAGAAGGGCAACAACCGCCTTATGGGGTGTCCACGAGGGTCAGGGGCGCGCCCCTGCCTCGTGGGCCCCTCGAGCATCATCTTGAATTGATTCTTCTTCCCAAAAATCAGATATATTCCAAAAAAAATCTCCTACCGTTTTTATCCCGTTTGGACTCTGTTTGATATGGATTTTCTGCGAAACAAAAAACATGCGACAAACAGGAATTGGCACTGGGCACTGGATCAATATGTTAGTCCCAAAAATACTATAAAAAGTTGCCAAAAGTATGTAAAAGTTGTAGAATATTGGCATGGACCAATCAAAAATTATAGATACGACGGAGTCGTATCAGTGCCTCACCCGCCAATGTTGGATTTTTAGTGCCCACCACTGCTGGGCAGTTCTGCATAGTGCTAGTGCCTCTTTCAATGTATTTCTTTTGCTCTCCGCCACTAATGCGCCACTGGGGAAAGCTTGCATGGTTGGTAGAAGCAGGGCTTGCCTTCGGCAGGAAGAGAAAAAGGCCCCAACAACATGGGTTCTAGGTGGAGCGGGAATGGTAGCTGCCATATGATGCATGCTCACATGTACGGTGTTTGTCAATGGAGCTACGCAAGCGGGGGCTTCACATTGATATGGTGGGTGGATCTCACACAGATCAAACGGAGTTTCTTGGATTCAAACGCGTCGACAACTATGTTTGGTCCTACACCTGATGGGTCCCAACCTCTCAGAGGCGCGATGCAATGCCATTGCCGAGGTCTAGATCTTCCTACAATGAATTTGTGTGCATAATAAGCAATGTCCAGTAATGGTGTGACAATGATCGCAAGCAATGGGTTGGTCGTCCTCAACCTGCTTCCGGTTTTCTCTCCTACGACGTGGGAAAGTTGAATGCTCTTTTCGCGCGGGGATACCCCTGACGAGTCATCATCAGCTATATAAACATTGTTAGCTTTGACAACAAGTTGCGCGTACTACTCCGGATGGAAACCCTTGACCCGCTTCCTGGGCTTGATCATAAAATGTTGACATGCATGTGTTGTTTCCTTATTAAAGGTGTTGGCTCAAAGTTAGGCTTCGGGGATGAAAATCCCTAGTTTGATTTATGGTTGGATTGATCAACATGGGCATCTGTTGATCCCTTCTTAAAGGTTTTTGTCTAGGGGCATTGTACTTATCCTTGCTCGGTCATATGCATAGGGTTTCTGGTGGGTATCAGAGATACTGCCGTGAGGCATATCCTATGTTAGTAGCATCAGGTTTTTCTTCCTTTTTTATTTAAACTAATTTGTTTGACACATGTACTTAACTTTGGTTGACATTGTTCAATACTATATGACTACGTGCATGAATCAATGTAGATGCCGGGATTGATCCTTCTTTCCTTTTTGAGAGAAAAACATGCAATAGATGTCAACTTTCTATCTCTAAGGTGACTATGATATTCTTAGGGCACGCACGCATGCAGCCACCCGATTGCTTTGAGATTTGTAAAGTTGTTTGGTCCTTTGCACGTGTTTTACCTACTAATTACCTCAAAGAGGACCCATGCATGTAGCTTTTGGCATGATTACATGCTCCACCCACCCCAACTCCCACATTTTTTCATTTCTTCTTCAAATTTGAATCTATTATATCTTTCCAACCAAAAGTCCAATTTAATTTTCATTTGCATATTTGTGCTCCTTGTGATGAGGACTTTCAAACAACACCATTCTTGAATATATTTTTGAGGATTTTCAAATGTTACTAAGTTTTAGTTATTCAATTTTGGGGTTTTCTATTTTTGTGCCCCTGGTTCCTTAGTTGTGCTCAGTTTTGTCCAAGACAACTAACTTTTCTCACTTTTCCTTTCGTCATTCCAGCACCTTCTCACAAAAGGCCAAACGGAGCACTGCCGTCTAGTCAATGCCATTGACCGTTACCTCCCAACTAGTGGGCCGACGTGATATCCTGACAGGTGGGGCAACCTACTTCCTGCTCAATGTTTTTTAACGAGTAATATAAGGAGAGAGACACATTTGGTAATAAAAAAGTTGTTGCGTGATGTTTTAAGGCAGATATAACTAATTAATGACCAGGCAATAAATGATCGTCAATGTAATGAGCTTATGTTAAGGAAGGTGGGTCCCTCGTTCAGGACGGAACCCTCCCTGCTCCCACTTATTTCTCAGCGGCGGGCGGCAGAGCTATCATTCTCGGCTGTGGCGGATGAGGTGAATGAATTTGGAACCCTACTCCGTGTCGAGTTAGATCTGACCGTGGTGCCTTTGTTTTCGAATGATTTGGAATCTAGATTGTGGGGGGCGTAGGTTGGCTGAACGAGATGGAATTGGCATTAACAAATAGGGGGCTTGGGGCTGCAAGGGTTGCTATCAGTTATTGGAATTCAAGAGAATAGACGACCGTATAGATTTGTTCACTGCACCAATGGCCGACACTGAGATGCAATTTTTTTGGCATACCAGTACATGATAGAGATAATGAGGAGAGTGGGGAATCTAGCTTGCATGCTGATGGTAACAAATATTCATCCGAAGATGTGGATGGACGGTTGATGGAAGATGCCGCGGATGGTGTTGATGATGCACATCATGATGAGATGGTAAATGTCTATGACAAAGAAAACCCTATTATGGAAGTGGGGATATTGTGGCCAAACATGGACGAGGTTAGGATGTGTTTCAATACTTATGTGATCAAGCATGTGTTTAATGCCAAGACTAAGTGGACTGATAGAAACAAGTTTTATGCGATGTGCAGAGGATTTGGTGAAAACGCCAAGCCTTGCAAGTGGTACACATCTCTAGATGCAACATGATGGAAGTACCATTAGGGTTAATCAAATTCAACATCAACATGCTTGTATCACAAATTCACAGAGAGTACCAAACATGACATCACACATTTGGATTGCAGAAAAGATTACTCCTATTTTAGCCATGAAAGCAAGCACTACTGCAAGGCAGCTTTTAGCAGACTTTGAAAATCAGTACCACATTAAGCTAAAATATACCACAGTGTGGAAGGCAAAACAAAGGGCGGTGAAGCAATTATATGGTGATTAGGAAAATACCTGTAGGATGCTTTATAACTTCAAAGCAGAGGTGGAGAAGAGGTCACCTAGTAGTGTTGTTGAGATAGATACTAAGGTAACAGAGGATGGAAAATTCATTTTCTATAAGTTCTTTATTGATTTAAAGCCTTGCATCAATGGCTTCAAAGAAGGGTGCCCTCCATATTTGAGCATAGGCTCTTCTTCTTTAACTGGAAAGTGGAATGGTCAATGGGAAACATGCAAAGCTCTAGATGGCCACAACTGGATGTTCTCTGTTGTTGTTGGCTTGTTTCAGTCAAACACAGAGGTTTCATGGACATGGTTCATGATGTAGTTGAAAAGATGCATACAGCCAGTGTCACCTTAGGCATTCCACACAGATGCATGTAAAGAGCTAGAAATTGCAGTCAAGAATGTTTTCCCCATGCTGAGCAGAGTGAGTGCTTCGACCACGTGGATGTATTTGATCAAAAAATTCAGTGTGGAAGAATTTGAGCACATGTAGCCAACACCAAGATGTTACACTACTCAGACACATTCATATCATCTTGGTAAGATAATGGCAGCTGCTACTTGTGAACTGCATTGGGATTTCCCCGAAGAGGAGGGGATGATGTAGTACAATAGAGATAAGTATTTCCCTCGGTTAAGAAACAAGGTTATCCATCCGGTAGGAGAACCAAGCAACTCCTCGTTAGCAGCACCTGCACACAAATAACAAATCATTGCAACCCAACACGAACAAGGTTTTGTCAACCCCTTGATGGTTACAAGCAAGAAATCGTATGGTGTTTGATAGATAGATCAAAGAAAAACACAAAATAAAATCAATAAAGTAAAAATACACAAAGGTGTTTTTTGGTTTTAATATATGATAAAAGATAGACCCAGGAGCATACTTTTCGCTAGAGGCTTCTCTCATTGAAAATAGCATACGGTAGGTAGACAAATTACTGTTGCACAACTGATACAAAAGAAAATAATTATGGAGATAACCAAGGCACTGATCATACATAGACATCACATCTGATACAAATAGACCAAAACGATTCTATATCTACAACTATTACTCCACACATCGAGCGCTATCCAACATGCATCTAGAGTATTAACTTCATATAGAACAGAGTAACGCCTTAAGCAAGATGACATGATGTACACAAGATAAACTCACGTATGAATAAACCCTATCTTTCTATCCTTAATGACAATGATACATATGTGGCATGTCCCTTTCTGTCACTTGTATTTGATACGTCTCCAACGTATCTATAATTTTTTATTGTTCCATACTATTATATTATTTGTTTTGGATGTTTTATATGCATTAATATGATATTTTATATTATTTTTGGGACTATCCTGTTAACCTAGAGCCCAATGCTAGTTTATGATTTTTCCCCTTGTTTTTGAGTTTTACAGAACAGGAATACCAAACAAGTCCAAATGGAATAAAACTTCTGTGATGATTTTTCTTGGACCAGAAGACATCTAGAGGACTTGGAGACGGGGCCAGAAGGTTCCCTACGAGGCCACAAGCCTGCCAGGAGTGCCCCCGGGGGGGGGGGGGGCAGGCGCCCTGAGGGCTTGTGGGCCCCTCAGAGGTCTCCTAACCCTAATCTTTGCACTATAAATTCCCAAATATTCCCCCAACATCAAAAGCGTCCACCAAAATACTTTTCCGCCACCGCAAGCATCTATTTTCCCGTGAGATCCCATCTTGGGGCATCTTCCGGCACTCCGTCGGAGGGGGATTCGATCACGGAGGGCATCTACATAAACATTGTTGACCTTCTGATGAAGAGTGAGTAGTTTACCACAGACCTACTGGTCCATAGCTAGTAGTTTGATAGCTTCTTCTCTCTCTCTTTGATCTTCAATACCATGTTCTCCTTGATGTTCTTGGAGTTCTATCTGATGTAATGTTCTTTTGCGGTGTGTTTGTCGAGATCCGTTGAATTGTGGAATTATGATCAGATTATCTATGAATATTATTTGAGTCTTCTCTGAACTCTTTTATGCATGATTAAATATCTTTGTATTTATCTTCAAATTATCGGTTTGGTTTGGCCAACTAGATTAGTTTTTCTTGCAATGGGCTTAGTTTTGGGTTCAATCTTGCAGTGTCCTCACCCAGTGACATATTAGGGGTAGCGAGGCACGTGTTGTATTGTTGCCTTCAAGGATAAAAATATGGGGTTTTCATCGTATTGCTTGAGTTTGTCCCTCTACGTCATGTCATCTTACTTAAAGTGTTGCTCCGTTCTTATGAACTTAATACTCTAGATGCATGCTGGATAGCGGTCAATGTGTGGAGTAATAGTAGTAGATGCAAGCAGGAGTCGGTCTACTTGTCATAGATGTGATGCCTATATTTATGATCATTGCCTTAGATGCCGTTATAATTATGCGCTTTTCTATCAATTGCTTGACAGTAATTTGTTTAGGCACCATATGTTTTCTTTCAAGAGAGAAGCCTCTAGTGAAACCTATGGCCCCTGGGTGTATTTTCCATCATATATTTTCAGATCTATAAACCAAAAAACCCAAAAATACCTTCCTGCAATTTATTTATATTTACTCTAGTTTGCTCTTTTATTTATCTTTTTGTACCTTTCTCTTTTAGAACTCACTCTTTTTCGTGACCGTGAAGGGATTGACAACCCCTTTTTCACATTGTGTGCAAGTATTTGTTAGTTTTTGCAAGTGCATAGATTGGAGACTTGCTTGTGCCTCCTACTGGATTGATACCTTGGTTCTTAACTGAGGGAAATACTTATCTCTACTTTGCTGCATCACCCTTTCCTCTTCAAGGGAAAAATCAACGCAATCTCAAGAAGTACCAGGAAGAATTTCGCCATTACCAGGGAGGTTCTACATCAAGCCTAGCTACCAAGTACGCATCATAAACTCTCATCTCTTGCATTACATTATTTGCCATTTGCCTCTCGTTTTCCTCTCCCCCACTTCTAAAACGTTTTTAGAAAAACACAAAAAATATTTGCCTTCTTTTCATTTGCCTTTATGTCTTACTTGGTTTGTTTGCTTGTTCGCTTGGCATAATTGCGTGTTTTTTGAAAATCAGGAAGCCAAAGGTTTATGGATCCACTTAAAGTTTTCTACTTGGATCATCTTCAATCCATATGTGCTCGTGCTGAAACCCCAACTAGTTTAGTTCAGGCAAAATCTTTAGATGAGCATGCTCATTGTGTGTGTCATTGTTTGTCTAAAAAAGGGAGACTATTATGGAACCAAATAAATTGTTTGCTATGTTATGCTTGGAATCTTTGTGAACTTTGTGATTTTACTTGTTGCTCTAAGAACCCTAAAAACACCTTCCCTACCTATGTGAGTTTAATGAAAATGAAATCTTATCTTCTTATGAAAAGGGTGTTTATAGTTACTATGACATTGATAAAACTGAAGAATTTGTTGCTTTTAAGGGTGCTTATGAAGTTGCTTTTTTGATTGAAAAGTATGATATTACTCTCTACAAATCTGAAAATTTTGACATACTTAAATATTGCTATGAAAACTATGCTCATAATGCCTATGTTAAGGAATGTATTGAGAGAATGACCGTTGCTTTGGAAGAAAATAATGATATGCATGAATCTATAGATATTATGATTCCGTTGAATTGATTGAGATATCCTCCCTTGATGAACATGATGCTTGCTATTTTTATGGTCATGATGCCAATATTAATTATGCCTATGGAGATGAACTTGATATAGTTCCTTATGTTAAACATGAAATTATTGCTATTGCACCCATACTTGATAGTTCCTTGAATCAAAAGCATGATTACAACAATTTTATTATAAACTCTATCAATGTCAATTGTGCTAATAATATGCAAAACCCCAAGCTTGGGGATGCTAGTTTTGCCATGTCCGCTACTTATTGCAATGGTCATGATTGGGGTGATGCTTCTTATGATCTTGAAAATTTATTTAAGCCTCATGCTGAATATGTTTGCAATAATATTGAAAGTAGGTTTGGAAGAGTCTCAACTCTAGGTAATAATGATCCTACCACTTTGGAGAATGATCAATCTTATGAAACTTTTGATAAAAGTGCGCTTGGAGAGGTCATGACTTTATTGGGTGATAAACCCACTATTTTGGAAGAGTGTCAACTTTGCATGCATGTGGATCATGTAGACAAAATTTTATGTGATAGGTATATTGTTGAATTTGATTATGATACTACATGTAATTATTATGAGAGAGGAAAATATGGTTGTAGAAATTTTCATGTCACTAAATTACCTCTCGTTATGTTGAGATTGCTATTGTTTCCTTCTTCTTCCTTGCATATCCTAGTTTTTGCTTGTCTTGATAATTTGTTTGCTTATAAAATGCCTATGCGTAGGAAGTATGTTAGACTTAAACTTGTTTTTCACATGCCAAATGATGCTCTCTTCATGTTTCAATTGCTATCTTTCATGTGAGCATCATTAAAATTATCAATGCCTAGCTAAAAGGCTTTGAAGAAAGCGCTTGTAGGGAGACAACCCAATATCTTTATTTTCTGTTTTTATGAGAATACACATTATTACTTCTGTATTAATTGTGTTTTCGTGTTTTAATTAGTGTCTGAGATAAGTAAGACCTTTGGGATGGTCTACGGTGATAGTTGATTTGATCTTGCTGAAAAACAGAAATTTTGGCGCTCATTGCCAGAATTTTAAAATATCACGGAAATTTCCTATATTTTCCTCATTTTTCAGACTTTTTGGAGATAGAAGTATACAAATTTTCCATATTTCTATAGATTGTTCTCTTTTTGACAGATTTTGTTTTCTTTGTGTTGTTTGCTTATTTTGATGAGTTTATGGGTAGTATCGGGGAGTATGAACCATGGATAAGTTGGAATACCGTAGATATTACACCAATATAATTTTTAATGAGTTCACAACAGTACCTAAGTGGTGATTATTTTATTATACTAACGAAGCTTATGAGTTTTCTGTTGTGAAGTTTTCAAGTTTTGGGTAAAAGTTCGATGGATTACGGGATAAGGAGTGGCAAGATCCTAAGCTTGGGGATGCCAAATGCACCCCAAGGTAATATTCAAGGACAACCAAGCATCTAAGCTTGGGGATGCCCCGGATGGCATCCCCTCTTTCGTCTTCAATCCATCGGTAAATTTACTTGAGGCTATATTTTTATTCACCACATGATATGTGTTTTTCTTGGAGCGTCTTGTATGATATGAGTCTTTGTTTTTTAGTTTTCCACAATCATCCTTGCTGTACACATCTTTTTAGAGGGACACACATCAATCGTGTAATTTATTAGAATACTCTATGTGCTTCACTTATATCTTTTGAGCTAGGCAGTTCGCTCTAGTGCTTCACTTATATCTTTTTAGAGCACGACAGTGGCTTTATTTTAATAGAAATTGTTGAACCCTCATGCTACACTTATATTATTTTGAGATTCTTTAAACAACATGGTAACTTGCTTAGGTTATGAATTTAGTCCTAATATTATGGGCATCCAAGAGGGATATAATAAATACTTTCATATAAAGAGCATTGGATACTATGAGAAGTTTGATTCCTTGCATCTTGTTTTGAGAAATAAGGATGGTGATATTAAAGTCATGCTAGTGAGTAATTGTGATTGGTAGAAATAATTGTGTTAAACTTTGTGATTCTCGTAGCATGCACGTATGGTGAACCATTAAGTGATGAAGTCAGAGCATGATTTATTCTTTGATTGTCTTCCTTATGAGTGGCGATCGGGGACGAGCGATGGTCTTTTCCTACCAATCGATCCCCTAGGAGCATGCGTGTAGTACTTTGTTTTGATGGCTATCAAAATTTTTCAATAAGTAGTGAGTTCTTTATGACTAATGTTGATTCCATGGATTATACGCACTCTCACCCTTCCACCATTGCTAGCTTCTCTAGTACCGCACAACTTTCGCCGGTGCATTAAACCCACCATATACCTTCCTCAAAATAGCCACCATACCTACATATTATGGCATTTCCATAGCCGTTCCGAGATAATTGCCATGCAACTTCTAGCATTCCATCATATATTTATTCTAGTATGGAGTTGTAATTCTTGAGTTGTAAGTAAATAAAAGTGTGATGATCATCACTATTAGAGAAATGTCCCAAGTGATGGAAGGATGATGGAAGCTATGATTCCCTCACAAGTTGGGATGAGTCTCCTGACTTTATGAAAATAAAAGAGGCCAAAGAAGCCCAAACAAAAAATGAGAAAAAAATGAGAGAAAAGAGAGAAGGGACAATGATACTATCCTTTCTCCACATTTGCGCTTCAAAGTGGCACCATGATCTTCATGATAGAAAGTCTCCTATGCTATCACTCTCATATAATAGTGGGAATTTTTCATTATAGAACTTGGATTGTATACTCCAATGATGGGCTTCCTCAAATTGCCCTAGGTCTTCATGAGCAAGCGAGTTGGCTGCACACCCACTTAGTTTCTTTTTGAGCTTTCATACACATATAGCTCTAGTGCATCCGTTGCATGACAATCCCTACTCACTCACATTGATATCTATTGATGGGCATCTCCATAGCCTGTTAATACGCCTAGCTGTTGTGAGAATTTCTCCTTTTTTTATCTTCCCCACAACCACCATATTGTATTCCATCTATTGTGCTACACTGGTACAACGACGTGCTATACAAACGGTTTTTAACCCCTTTCTGCGACGGTGTTTGGAACCGTCGCCAAGTGAGTGTGGATGACAGGGGGGTCCTTCCCGCACGACCCAGAAACCATCGGGGATAGGCCCTCCTGGCACACTGCCTAGGGAAAAATGAGTTCGTGTGCGATCTGGCGGGGCATCGAAACCCAATTGTTTCAATTCGTATGTACATCCCACACAGCGAATCCCAGAAAAACATTTCCGCTCCTATGTATATCACACATAGTTTTTTGTGTGGAAACGTTTGTGCAAGGTGGCCTAACGCAAACATTTGTTTGCTGGAAGCCGTGTGTGATCGTTAGTTGATCGAACACGCCTACTTTCTAGAAACCATGCGTGTTGTGTGAGTTCATCGCCCACGGTGCTGTCTGAGTAACCATCTGCAATAGAAAACCCCAATAAGTAGGGTAATTAGCATATTATTGATAATCCATGTACTAATCAAATTGATATTTCTTATAAGAACACACCAGATATTTCATATCCATATAACAGCAACCAGGATTTCATAATCGAATTACATCAGATAGATTCATACTCAGTTCCGCCATTACTCAACAGCACCAAGTTTCACATGCAACATCAAAAACCTTTGGAAAGTAGCATCATACACGGTAAATAGACAGATGAATCTCATCTGTGAAACAGCAGAAGCAGAAGGCAAATGTTGAGCCTTCAGTGATGTTGAATGTCCTTGCAACTTTCGGCTAGTGGCTATGGATAATTGCCCGCCCAACCTTCGTCCTCTTCAACAAGACTTCAATATTGTACCGTGGGTGTTGAATGAATACCTCTTGACCATGCAGGTGGTTTGAGAGGTAATCATCGGTGAACTGCTTTGAAAAGTTCTGAAAACAAAGATATGCAAACAAGGTAAAAGAGTTAGTACCATCTATAATTGACTGATGGCGCAAGGGGTAAAAACAAGGTAAAAGAGTTAGTACCATCCTATAGTTGACTGATGTCTTATTCATTGTGCAAACAAAGACCTTGCTCTTATTCTTCACAAGTTTCTTCATCCTAACAATATTTCTGAGTTTCTTAACTTGACTGATATTCATGGAAATCTCATTTCCCCATATGCAAAATGGGTTGAATAGTGGGTCTAAGCCTCTGATAGCAGGACCTACATGTGCAAGACCAAATTGTAAGAAACCTGAATATTAGAATGATTCCTGCAACTGGATGATAATGTGCTATTAGCCAAAGGACCATGCTTGAACAAACCTCAAATTGCTAACTAATGAAAATTGTACAATACAAAATTGTACCCACAACTAATGAAAATCAAATTGCTAACTGAACCAAACAGTTAAATGGACAGCAGACCAAATGAACCAAAATAGTTAACTAAGCACGACATTGCAGAATAGTAACATGTACTAGAAGATAAGACAGTTAACAAAACAAAGAATGCTTGAGAACACTACTACAAAATGTAGCAATTGTTGGACCAAACTATTAACTAAACATTACATTTCAGAGGTGTCACATCCTAGCTAGTCATGCATTAGAGTGTTGCATCATGTTTACTTTTTCATCAGAAACTTGAAATGGGGATGACAGAACCCCCAGTCCCCTCTGAAACCAACTAGGGTTTACTAAAATAATTTTCAATGAACCTGAAATGCCCTTCTAAAATGCCCATCATTTTTGTCTTGGTTCAGAACCTCTGCCAAAAGTGGTGCACATTTTCCTAGGCCATCTTAGGGTTTTTGAATTAATTCATAAATATTTGAATTTGGGCATTTAAAATTATATAAAATATTTAAATGCTCAAATACCTCCAAACTAAAATGTTTCATGTTGGGAATAATCCAACTATGGACCAGGAGTAATTTGGTGATTTTTGAAGTTGCCTAGGTATTTTATTAAATTCAACAAAGTTGCAGATATATTAAAAAAAAGAAACAGAAACAAAAAAAAGGGGAAACTTACCTGGCGCCACCGCAGGCCCACCAGCCAGCCCACCTGGCCGGCCCAGCCCAGCCACCGCTCCAGCGAGCTGCGTGGCTCGCCAGGCAGGCAGCCAAGGTGCTCGGCGGCGGCACCGCAGCTCGCCACGCAGCTGCTCGCCGCCTCGCCGCCTCCCTCGCCCGGCTAACGCCGTGGATCGGCCTCCCTCTCTCCCCCGAACCCCCCAGACACCCCCCTCTCCTCTCCAGCTCCTCCCCCTCGCACGCCCCAGCCATGGCCGACGCCATCGCCGCCACCCCCTCACCGTAGCCACGCCCTCCGACCACCCCACGCCGTCTCACCGTGTCCAGGAGCTCCGCCGCT
>NC_041383.1:602394900-602403371 GCF_002162155.2 Triticum dicoccoides
CATCAGGCAAGCAACCAACCATTTGATCATATCGATACAATCCCATGTTCTCGCTCCTGCTCTCTTTTACTGCATTAAGACAACGCGTTTCAAACCGCTGTGTGCTACGGTAGTTGAACCCATTTCCTCTGCATGACCTGTCATTGCCACAGTAACTAGATGAAACCCACTAGCATGTGTAGGAGTTGTCTGAGCCATATGTATGTGTTGTTCCTACCTTGCTATGCCTGCTATGCTTAGAGTCGTGTCAGGTCTGGTTCATCGGGGTGATGGGCTAGAGTGAAATGATTATGTCGGTAATGAGAGTAGTGTGGTGAACACGATTTTGGTAAAGGTATCGATGAGAGGCCATGTAGGAGTACATGGTGGGTTGTTTCATTGAAGCCGACCTTAAGCACTAAGATCTGTATGCATGTATGAAGAAGTACACCCCTGCAGGGTTATCATAATCTATTCGAATAGCCGCGTCCGCGGTAAAGGACTACTTGGTTGCCTATACAGTTCATAGACAAGTAAATGGAAACTGTTAAAAGCCTCAAGATAAGTGTGAGTGCCGAGGATGGCTCTTCCGTAGGAAGACGGAGGTGGATCCTCGGTAGTGTATTGAAGTGGTGAGTAGTGGACTCGTGTGCGCAAAACCATTTCAAGTTGGAGTATCGTAGGATAGTTTAGCCAAGAGTCAAAGCTGGCTTGCTGCAATAACTCCACCAACCCTTCTTGATACTAAGCATGTATGTAGGATCTGATGTAAGTCTTGGTGAGTACCTTTGTACTCATGTTGCTATAATCTACATTTTTATAGAAGACGCTGCAACCCCTTCTGATGGGTTCTATGTAGACGTTGACATCAACGAGTAGGCTAAAGACCCAGGTGGTGACCCTGAGCTTGTGAAGGACCACGTAGTATAGTTAGGCTTTCCAAGCCTCTTTTATTTTACTAGTTGTCTGTACTCAGACAAGCTACTTCCGCTGCTGGTTTGTATGACTGTATGACTTGTATGTTGGGTCGTGAGACCCGTACCTTTGTGTATGTTATGTATGGCTCTCTGAGCCTTAAATAAAGTACTTGTGTCATAGAGTCATGTTGTGATGCTTCGTTGTATTTGCACATATCGAGCATATTGTGTGTATGATTGAAATGCTTGGTATGTGTGGGATCTGACTATCTAGTTGTTTATCTTTAGTAGCCTCTCTTACCGGGAAATGTCTCCTAGTGTTACCGCTGAGCCATGGTAGCTTGCTACTGCTCTGGAACACTTAGGCTGGCCGGCATGTGTCCTTCTTCGTTCCTGTGTCTGTCCCTTCGGGGAAATGTCACGCTTTGAGTACCGGAGTCCTGTTAGCCCGCTACAGCCCGGTTTACCGGAGTCCTGCTAGCCCAGTGCTACAGCCCGGACCCACTTGCTGATGACCGACACGTTCGAAGCTGGGTCATGAATGCCTGTCCCTGTAAGTCTGTGCCACTTTGGGTTTTCGACTAGTCATGTCAGCCCGGGCTCTTTATCATATGGATGCTAGCGACACTATCATATACGTGAGCCAAAAGGCGCAAACGGTCCCGGGCAAAGGTAAGGCGACACCCGTGAGGATACCGTGCGTGAGGCCGCAAAGTGATATGAGGTGTTACCGGCTAGATCGATGTGACATCGAGTCGGGGTCCTGACAGCGTTGGCATCAGAGCCGGACTGCCTGTAGGTTCTCCAAGCCAAACTGGTCGATGTTGAGTCTAGAAATTCTTTAGTTATATGTAGGGGAATTGTTTGTGGGATGGAACGTAAGGCTCTTTTTACTCCTTTATCTTATGACATTCTGATCTGAGTCAGTCCATTCTTCTACCGGGGGATAAGGAATTAGGATCTATTCTCTCTATCAGGATCACGTGTTACTAATCAGTAGTATCTTATAAGTTTGATGGATACAAGCCTAGTTCAGTTCTACTACCACATTATGTTGTTAGAATGGATTCAGAACTTTGATATGATGATGTTGAGTGTGTATGAAATCCTTTGTCAAATGTCTCAAAATCCTTCTTGAGCATTTACAGCTGTTATGCTGCCGAAATTTCGCTAGAAATTCTAATGCCTTTGCATTATGATTGTGCTTTCAGATGGCCACTCGCGACCTCAATCAAGTGGTTCGCCTGACCCGATGCCTAGATGTACCCGGCCATACTGCCAAGTTGGTCAGGGTAATGACTGAGGCTGGATACCGCTGGTATCCCGAGTACACGGTCGAAGAGCAATTCCGAGATTTTAATCAAAGTCAGTATCTCTGCACTGTCAGGATATTTCCATCTTATCCTGGATCCACCGAGCCTCTTCACTGCTCTTATGGACTCGGGGTTACCATTGAGATGGCTGTGCAGGACGCCGCCTACTCTATGATGACCATTATGCGAGTCAGATCTGGTCTATTTCGGGACTCTGATTTCCGGTATATGCCAGGATCACTTCCGGGAGCACAAGGGTATCTCCAGGCTATCTATGCTGACCCCACTCAGGAGGATTCACGGACTCGCACCACTGCTGAGATGCTCGAGGATAAGGACCGTGAAAATCGGGCCTTAAGGTTAGAGCTCTTCAATACTCGTGCTGACCACTGGGCCACTTTGACTCGGTTCGCACCAGCGGTGCAAGCTGGATTCTCAGATATGCGCGATCTCTATCCTGTGAGATCTGCTCTGCCAGACGTGATGGTTTGGCGTGATGTAGGAGGCATGACCCCACCTCGCGGGCCCCGCAGGCCACCGTTTGTTGGTCCAAGGCCTCATCCTAGCCCCTATGGTCCACAAGCTCCGCGAGATCGTCTGTTTCCGGATGATCATGTTGAGCTCCCAGGCTATGGAGGTGACTTCTACGAGGACTAGTACGGATCGGTCTGAGTTAGTGGTAGTATCACTAGTTCGCACTAGTTGTGTCGTCTATCGTCCCGCGTGACTCGTGGGATATGACCTAGTTTGTACTCCTTCCGGAGGTGTAGAAAAATAATGTATAGGAGCTTGGAATGCCTCCGATGAGATGTAATCCTCTTTTCACCGTAATAGTACTTGTTTGGTCTTGTACTAAACCCTGTATGGTGTGTATGACGATGGAATAAAGAAGCAGTTTCTGTATCTACCATGTCATACGGATGATCATCTTGCATTTCGAGTTATTCCTTACATTTTACCCTATGTCGGAATTTTATCATCCTGACTAAATCATTGTCTTGTTTACCTAGGATGGTCAACACGCGCGCTAACCCTGCTTCTCAAGAGCAGGCCGAAGGCAGTGAAGCCAGGGATGTAAATCTGCCTCATCCTCCTTCACTAGCCGAGGTTATGATGGAAGCTGAGAGAAACAAGCGGGAGACCAACCGTTTGTTGGAGCGTATTGAACAGAACACAGCACACCATCAGAGGACTAACGTGGTGTCACTCAGTGATTTCATCAAATTACATCCACCCACGTCCCACCACTCTGTCGAGCCCCTCGACGCTGATGACTGGCTTCGCAGTATCTCTCATAAACTGCGTTCCGCGCTGGTAGCGGACGCTGACAAGGTCACCTTTGCTGCATATCATCTTGAAGGCCCCGCCAGTCTATGGTGGGAGAATTATGGAGCTATGCGCCCAGCAGGCCATGTCACTACTTGGGCTGAATTCAGCGAGGCTTTCCGTGAACATCACATTCCGGAGGGTCTCATGGACCGTAAACGTGAAGAATTTTGCAGTTTCACCCAAGGCCGACTTTCCGTGGATGCTTACAGCAGGGAGTTTGGTAATCTCGCACGATATGCAACCGAGGAAGTGTCTACCGATGCCAAGAAGCAAGCAAGGTTCCGTAAGGGCCTTAGTCCTGAGCTTCGCCGTGACCTCCGTCTGCATGAGTGCACAACTTTTCAGAAACTTGTCAACAAAGCCATCAGTGCCGAAACTGGTCAGACTGACTATGACGCAACACGCAAGCATGGCCGTGACATGGGTTCCTCATCCGGTGCTGGTCCTCAGAAGCGCCGCGTGTGGGTACCCAACACCGCCCTGCCACCCAGGTTTACACCGAGGCCATCCTTCCAGGCGCCTCGCCCCGTTCAACAGTCTGCTCCAGCCAAGCCCTATGGGGGTCCAACTAACAATGCTCCTCCACGTACCAGTTCCGTGACTTGTTTCAAGTGTGGGGAATCTGGTCACTATATGCGTGAGTGTCCCCAGACCAACCCCAATCAATCTGCTAAAGCTGTTGGCCGTGGCAAGCCGACAGGAAAAATATTCCACGCCAAGTCGGTCACCGCTTCACGTGGCCATGTCAACTGTATCTCTGCCGAAGAAGCTCAAGAGGATCCCAACGTCGTTCTCGGTACGCTTCTTGTTAATTGCCACCCGGCATCCGTTCTTTTCGATACAGGAGCCTCTCATTCTTTTATATCCGAAAGTTATGCTCGTTTGCATAACGTTGCATTCTGTGACATGCCATCCACTATGGAAATTTCTACCCCTGGTTCTAGATGGCAGACCTCTAGGGTAAGTTATGGAAATGAAATCCAAGTCGACAGACTTGTTTTCCTCGCGTCTTTGATAGCCCTTAAATCTTCAGATATTAATATCATTCTGGGAATGGACTGGATGTCGGCTCATCATGCCCAAATCGATTGCTTCTCTAGGACTGTCCAACTCACCCATCCTTCGGGAAAGATAGTCAATGTCTTGACCCGAATAGCCAAGCGACAATTATATTCTCTTAACGCCAGCCCTTTGCCAGACCTTGAGGACATTCCGGTAGTCCGTGACTTCCCGGATGTCTTTCCAGAGGAATTGCCAGGTGTTCCACCTGACAGGGATGTTGAGTTTGTAATAGACCTCATTCCAGGAACCGTTCCGATTGCTAGAAGACCTTATAAGATGGCACCCCTAGAACTAGCCGAACTTAAGAAACAACTCGATGAGTCCTTGAAAAAGGGTTTCATCCGACCTAGCTCTTCTCCGTGGGCTTGCCCTGTCCTATTCGTCAAGAAGAAGGATGGTACGGACCGGATGGTTGTAGATTACCGACCTGTCAATTTGGTCACAATCAAGAACAAATATCCACTTCCCAGGATCAACGACCTGTACGATCAGCTCGCTGGATCCTCAGTCTTCTCCAAAATGGATTTGAGGTTGGGCTACCATCAAATCAAAATCAGAAACGGGGACATCCCTAAAACGGCCTTTGTTACTCGTTATGGCCAATACGAGTACACCGTCATGTCCTTCGGATTAACCAACGCTCCAGCCACCTTTTCTCGGTTAATGAACTCAATCTTCATGGAGTATTTGGATAAATTCGTCGTGGTTTACCTCGATGATATACTCATCTACTCCAAGAACGAGGAAGAACATGCCGAACATCTAAGGCTAGTGTTGCAGAAACTTCGAGAGCATCGCCTTTATGCCAAATTTTCTAAATGTGAATTCTGGTTGCCAGAAGTGACCTATCTGGGTCATGTAATATCTGGTAAAGGTATTGCTGTTAACCCTGAGCGAGTTCAAGACGTCCTTAATTGGACTCCACCTGAATCGTTCAAGCAAGTTCGGAGCTTTCTGGGCTTAGCGAGCTATTGTCGTCGCTTTGTCGAGAACTTCTCCAAGGTTGCTAAACCTCTAACCGAACTCCTCAAGAAAGATAAGAAGTTCGAATGGACTCCACAATGTGAGCACAGCTTTCAGGAACTGAAAAGACGCCTGACTTCTGCTCCCGTACTGGTACCGCCAGACTTCTCTAAGGACTTTGTTATCTACTGCGACGCCTCGCGACAAGGACTAGGTTGCATTCTCATGCAAGATCGACACGTAATTGCCTACGCTTCACGGCAATTGCACCCACATGAGGAGAATTATCCTACCCATGATCTAGAGCTTGCAGCCGTAGTCTATGCACTTAAGACTTGGCGACATTACCTCCTCGGTAATCGTTGCGAAATATTCACTGATCACCAAAGTCTGAAGTACATCTTCACCCAACCGGATTTGAATCTCAGACAAAGACGTTGGGTCGAGTTGATCACAGATTTCGACTTAGGAATAACCTACACCCCAGGGAAAGCCAACGTCATGGCTGATGCGCTAAGTCGTAAATCTTATTGTAACAATCTGATGTTACAACAAAGTCAACCGCTTCTCCATGAGGAATTTCGGAAGCTTAACCTCCACATTGTTCCTCAAGGATTTCTTTCCACCTTGGTGGCGAAACCTACTCTTACGGATCAAATCATTGCTGCCCAGAAGCGAGATAAGGGAATAGCTAAGATCAAGGAGAACATTGCTAGCGGAGGTGCTTGTTGTTTCTCCACAAATGATCATGGTGTTGTGTACTTTGAGAACCGTCTAGTGGTTCCCAAGAACCAGCATCTACGGCAGTTGATCCTTAAGGAGGCTCATGAATCTCCTCTCACTATTCATCCCGGTGGTACTAAGATGTATCAGGACCTATGCCAGAGGTTCTGGTGGACTAGGATGAAGAGAGAAATTGCTCAGTATATTGCTAATTGCGACGTCTGTCGTCGTGTAAAAGCAGAGCATCAACGGCCTGCTGGCACCCTTCAACCCCTAGCTATTCCTGAATGGAAATGGGATAAAATTGGTATGGATTTCATTACCGGTTTTCCCAGGACTAAGAGAGGGAATAATGCTATCTTCGTCGTGGTCGATCGTCTCTCCAAAGTAGCCCATTTCTTACCTGTTCGTGAGAGTATAACCGCTAGTCAGCTGGCAGACTTATACATCTCCTGAATAGTGTCCCTCCATGGTGTTCCTTTGGAAATTAACTCGGATCGAGGAAGTCTTTTCACCTCTCGATTTTGGGAAAGTTTCCAAAATGCTATGGGGACTCGTCTCTCCTTTAGCACCGCCTTCCACCCTCAGTCGAGCGGTCAAGTGGAACGCGTCAACCAGATTCTAGAAGACATGCTTCGAGCCTCTGTTATCTCATTCGGAATGGATTGGGAGAAGTGCCTTCCATTTGCCGAATTCGCTTATAACAACAGCTATCAATCTAGCTTGGGTAAAGCCCCTTTTGAAGTTCTCTATGGACGACGGTGTCGAACACCCCTTAACTGGTCAGAGACCGGGGAAAGACAATTCTTTGGCCCGGATATGATTCAGGAAGCAGAAGAACAAGTTCGCATCGTTCGTGAAAAGTTGAAAACAGCCCAATCTCGTCAAAAGAGTCAATATGACCGAAAACATAAGGCTATGACTTTCGAGGTTGACGAGAAGGCTTATCTTCGGGTCACCCCTCTGAAGGGAACCCATCGTTTCGGTATCAAAGGCAAATTGGCTCCTCGTTACATTGGACCTTTTCGCATTCTCGCCAAAACGAGGAGAAGTTGCCTACCAGTTGGAACTACCTCCGCATCTCTCCAGAGTCCACGATGTCTTCCACGTTTCCCAACTCAGGCGTTGCTTCTCGGATCCTATCCGTGAAGTGGACCACGAAACGCTTGATCTCCAGGATAATCTTACATATCGAGAGTACCCCATTCGTATCCTCGATCAGGCCGAGCGTACCACTCGACGTCATAATATCAAGTTTCTCAAGGTTCAATGGTCGCACCATTCTGAGGATGAAGCAACTTGGGAAAGGGAAGGTCGTCTTCGACTCGAGTACCCCGCCTTCTTTCCGGAGGAACCCAAATCTCGGGACGAGATTCTTTTGAGTGGGGGTGAGTTGTCACATCCTAGCTAGTCATGCATTAGAGTGTTGCATCATGTTTACTTTTTCATCAGAAACTTGAAATGGGGATGACAGAACCCCCAGTCCCCTCTGAAACCAACTAGGGTTTACTAAAATAATTTTCAATGAACCTGAAATGCCCTTCTAAAATGCCCATCATTTTTGTCTTGGTTCAGAACCTCTGCCAAAAGTGGTGCACATTTTCCTAGGCCATCTTAGGGTTTTTGAATTAATTCATAAATATTTGAATTTGGGCATTTAAAATTATATAAAATATTTAAATGCTCAAATACCTCCAAACTAAAATGTTTCATGTTGGGAATAATCCAACTATGGACCAGGAGTAATTTGGTGATTTTTGAAGTTGCCTAGGTATTTTATTAAATTCAACAAAGTTGCAGATATATTAAAAAAAAGAAACAGAAACAAAAAAAAAGGGGAAACTTACCTGGCGCCACCGCAGGCCCACCAGCCAGCCCACCTGGCCGGCCCAGCCCGACCACCGCTCCAGCGAGCTGCTTGGCTCGCCAGGCAGGAAGCCAAGGTGCTCGGCGGCGGCACCGCAGCTCGCCACGCAGCTGCTCGCCGCCTCGCCGCCTCCCTCGCCCGGCTAACGCCGTGGATCGGCCTCCCTCTCTCCCCCGAACCCCCCAGACACCCCCTCTCCTCTCCAGCTCCTCCCCCTCGCACGCCCCAGCCATGGCCGACGCCATCACCGCCACCCCCTCGCCGTAGCCACGCCCTACGACCACCCCACGCCGTCTCACCGTGTCCAGGAGCTCCGCC
>NC_041383.1:602406536-602437426 GCF_002162155.2 Triticum dicoccoides
GCTACTGCTCTGGAACACTTAGGCTGGCCGGCATGTGTCCTTCTTCGTTCCTGTGTCTGTCCCTTCGGGGAAATGTCACGCTTTGAGTACCGGAGTCCTGTTAGCCCGCTACAGCCCGGTTTACCGGAGTCCTGCTAGCCCAGTGCTACAGCCCGGACCCACTTGCTGATGACCGACACGTTCGAAGCTGGGTCATGGATGCCTGTCCCTGTAAGTCTGTGCCACTTTGGGTTTACGACTAGTCATGTCAGCCCGGGCTCTTTATCATATGGATGCTAGCGACACTATCATATACGTGAGCCAAAAGGCGCAAACGGTCCCGGGCAAAGGTAAGGCGACACCCGTGGGGATACCGTGCGTGAGGCCGCAAAGTGATATGAGGTGTTATCGGCTAGATCGATGTGACATCGAGTCGGGGTCCTGACAAGAGGACCAAAGTATTAACTGAACATTACATTTTAGAGGACCAAACTGTAAACTGAACATCAGATTGCATATTAACATTATAGAGGACAAATCACTAGAAGGCATTGGTGGTGGCCTCGAGAAAACAACACAAGCTGTATTTTAAAGTAGACAATCGAGTGGCGGTGTCGACGGTGGCCTTGAAGATGAGGTGCTCCTCCAACATCTGGCGGCCGGCTCACATGGCAGCCATAGCGACCTTGTGCGCGCGTGCGGCCGTGATTTGCTTCTCTACTGCGAGATGCTACTGAGCTCCACGTTATACTGCGTGGAAAATTGCTGTGGGCGGTGCTTAATTAGAGGAGGGGGACAGTGATTTCGGTGGAAGGTGTCGCGTCGTCGGTCGGGGCATGTGGGACGGGAAAGGAGGAGGATGGTGTGGATGGGGTGCGGATTACCTGACCATATCGACGAGGCCGCGCAGTAAGAAGAAGGGTCGGCGGTGAGGAGGCCGTGCAGCAAGAAGAAGGGTCGCCGGCGAGGAGGCGGCGCTGCAAGAAGAAGGGTCACCAGTGAGGAGGCGGCGCTGCAAGAAGAAGGGTCCCCGACGAGGAGGCGGCGCTGCAAGAAGAAGGGTAGCTGGCGAGGAGGCAACACTGCAAGAAGAAGGGTCGCCGACAAGGAGGCTGAGCTGCCAGTAAGTAGCAGAGAAGGTTTGAACTTGGAAAGCAAGGAGGAACAATGGAAATGTGGCTTTTGGTAGGAGGGAGGTGTCAGGGAGATAGATATTTCCGCGGTGGCAAACAAATTTTGCTCGGTGCCGCGAGAAATTGGCGTGCAAGTGTGGTTCAAGGGGTGGGGGCGGTGGATTGTAGACGATGAAGCTTCCTGCGTAAGCCAGACAAGACGGTGCACCAAGATACTTTATATCGCATCCCACATGATTCTTTCTAGTAAATTGTTTGTGATATACCTGATTTTTTTCATTATGTTTTGAAAGACAAAATGTAGTTACAGAGGGAAAGGATGGTGTTTGAATTGCTAGAACATTTATGTACAGTGAACATGCAACTACATGAGTGTCGTGTTTAAATTTGGAATTATTCCGGGTTCGTTTGGCTTTTTTATGGATTAATTGAGTTTCTCGGCATTTAATGTGCATAATTCAAATTTGAACTACAAGCACATGCTCCAATGCCCCAAAGTTTGTTGAAAAAACACATGTGTGTCTTTGGGTGAATTTATAGGTCCCATGCAAGAAATGGGAATGAAATTCAAACATCTGGGCGTCGTGGCTCGGTGAGAAACTTGGTTTGTAAATTCCTGGAAATTCAAATCACGCCTGAAAATCATGAAACTTGGCATGGTGTCATTTCATGGCACCAACATTTTGTGGTAAAAAAATTGGCCGCATTTGGACAAGTTTTTGGTATAAGCTTCTTGCAAACCGGAGCTTCTCTTGAGAAGACTCGTGGTTCCCGAGGGGGGACGTGTCACCTTTGTGTTCGAAATGATATACACTGCCTCCCCCCTTATTTTTTTACAGAGGCAACATAGAACTATATGAGTGTGATGTTAAAATTTGGAATTATTCCGGGTTCGTTTGGTCTTTCTTATACATTAATGGAATTTCTGGTCATTTAATATGCATAATTCAAATTTGAACTACAAGCACATGCTCCAATGCACCAAAGTTGGTTGAAAAATCACATGTGTTTCCTTGGGTGAATTTCCAGCTCCCATGCAAGAAATGGGAATGAAATTCAAACATCTGGGCGTCGTGGCTCGGCCGAAATGATTGAGAAACTTTTTTTAATTGATGTAAATCCAAAACATGCCTGAAAATCATGAAACTTGGCACTAACATGTTGCTGTCACATCCCTAGCTTTTGGTGCTGCCTGGTGTTTGCATCATGTTTAAATTTTGAAACTTGAACTGAGGGAAATTGGAAGCCTCAAAACCCTAAATAAAAGAAGGGCGAAAAAACCCTAAAAATCTCATTCATTGTTCCAAAATGCTCTTCTTAAATGTTTGATAATTTTTGGCAAGGGTTCTGGTCCCAACCAAAATATTGAACATTTTTAAGGATATTCATATAATTTAATTCATTAGCTATTTGAATTTGAATTATATTCATATAATTAGAATATAATTTCAAATATCCCTGAAATATTTTATGAGCTTTTGTAAAAGTCCATCTAGCAAAATAAAAATATTCAGAGGAGCTTTTGGCATTGTTTGAATTATTTTTAAATTCAAAACAGTGGCAAAACGAAATTTAATAAAACAAAACAGAAGGAAAAAATAAAACAGAGCATCTTACCTGGCGCCCACTTACCTGGCCCAGCTCCTCCAGCGGCCCAGCCCACCAGGCGCCTCCCCCTGTCGTCTTCCCCGCGCCAGTAGGCAGCGCGCGTGGCCGACGGGCGCCGACGCTGCCTCGGCCACCTCCTGCTTCCCCTGGCCACCTCCTGCTTCCTCCTCGTCGCCCTGGAACACCCCGAACGACGCCACGCAGCCCCGACCGCTCTCTCACTCTCTCCCGAACTCTTCCCCCTCTTCTGCTCCCTCTCCCTCTCGAGCCCGAGCGCAGCCGCAGCCGCGCCACCGTAACGCCGCGGCCACCGTCTCCCCCTCGACCCCTCGCTATGCCTGCGAGCTCCGCCTCGACCCCCTCTTCCTCTCCACCGAGCCACGAGGTTCCGGACGCGCTGCAACGCCGCCACCATCGCCGTTTCCGTCGCCGTCCACCGAAGCTCACCGCCGTCGATTCGCGACGTCTGGCGCGTCCCCGAGCCCACTGAGCCACCCTGCTGCCTCCCTGTGAGCTTGCCGTCGTTTCCCCTCACCTCTCTCTCTCTCTCTCGCGCGCGCCCTGTAGCCGCCGCCCCACGAGCACCTGAAGCCGCCGTACGCCATTGCCGGTGAGCTTCGTGCTCCCGAGCTCCTCCACCTGCGCTCGTTGCCTCCGAGTGCTCCTGATGAACCCAGTAACCCGTAGAGCTCCTCAGCTGATCTCTCCGTGCCGTGTAACGCCGAACCCGAGCACGCCCGAGCTCCGGCCGCCGCTGCCGAGCTCGAGGCCATCGTCTCCGGCCGCCCTAGCTGCTGCTGCTTGCTGAAACGGGCGCGGGTGAGCTCCAGCTCTCCGTAGCCGCTCTCCTCCGTCCATTTGGACGCCGGAGGAGCGAGCCCGAGCCCTCCGCCGCGTCTGTTGCCACCAGCGACGAACCGCCGGCGGGTTAGGGCATGTTGACCAGGGGTTTGACCTCCCCTGGGTCGATGACAGGTGGGCCCGGCCCCTGCTAACTTTTGGTTAAGTTAATAACTAATTTTAATTAAGCCACTGACTCACTGACATGCGGGCCCCGCCCGGCTAACCAAGTTAGTTAGGGTTAATTTTAATTAGGTTAGTTAGTCCAGACACTGACACGCAGGGCCCACAGGTCAGTTTGACCTGGACGGCGCCCGTTGACCTGCTGACGTCACTATGAGGTCATGCTGACGCAATAAACCCCTTTTCTGGATTTAAATAAATCTTAAATGATTTAATAATTTCAGAAAATGCCTAAAACTTCTAAAATTCATAGTAATTCAACCGTAGCTCCAAATGAAATAATTTATATATGAAAAATTATCAGAAAAATTCAAGGAATCCATCTGTACCATTTTCATGCATGTTTGAACAATGTTTGTCCTCTGTTTTGGACAAAACAAATAAAGGGCATTTAAATAACCATATATGGAGTTGGAATTTGAATCATGTATTCAAACCAACTTCATTTAAATCATAGCTAAGTGCATTAGCCCAAAACACATTCATATTGCCATGTCATAGCATGCATCATATTGTCGCATTGCATTGATTGTGTTTTCCTTGTTTGCCGGTAATTGTCCCCTCTCGATAGACGTGTACCGGCGATGTGATCGATGACACCGACGAAGAGCTATATTATCTTCAGAAGTGCCAGGCAAGCAAAACCCCCTTGTTCATTCCGATACAATCCTACTCTCTCGCTCCTGCTCTCTATTACTGCATTAGGACAACAACGATTCAACTGTTACTTGCTGCGGTAGCTGAACCCCTTTATCCTTTGAATGACCTGTCATTGCCACAGTAAATAGATGAAACCCACTAGCATGAGTAGGAGTTGTTTGAGCCCTGATGTGCCTACTCATTCATGCTTGTTTGTCATGCCTGCTACTGCTTAGAGTTGAGTCAGGTCTGATTCATTGGGGATGAATCAGAGGCGTGTGAACATGTCCTACTGTGTGTAAGCTAAGTGTGTGAACACGATTTGGTAAAGGTAGCGGTGAGAGGCCATGTAGGAGTACATGGTGGGTTGTCTCATTGCAGCCGTCCTCAGGAACTGAGTTCTATGTTTGTGATCCATGACCAGTTACTACCACATATTGGGTTCCGGTAACTCGACCCCTCTCGACTTATTAATCAACATGATCTCTGTCCAGGAGTTGCAACTAGTTTCTGGTGTTTGTAGGTAGTGTTAGTAGTCTACCAAGTGGCACCCGGTACAGGTGGGCTTGGGACAGACTAGGCACAGTGGCCCGGTGTACCAAGTAGCACCCGGATGGTGGACTTGGGAACCCTGCTCACATCGTTTGGGGCCGTGAGCGACACCCCGGCCGGATCTCCTTGCGGATGGAACCCGAATAGGCGATAAACCTGGACTAGAGACTTGTTCGGTTAGTCAGGTCGTGGCCGACTCCCTCGCCCGGCTTCCGCTTGAAGGTTGCCGAGGTACATGACGTGTACAGGGCGATAAGTGGCGAGAGCGTGTGTGAAGAAGTACACCCCTGCAGGGTTAACATCATCTATTCGAATAGCCGGATTCCTCGAATATGGAAACTTGGACCCCTTGCATAGTTCATAGACAAGTGAAAGTGGATACCCTAAAATACGCAAGATAAGCGTGAGTGCTATGGATGGCGTTCTCGTAGGGAGACGAGAGCGGATCCATAGTGGTGTATTGATATGGTGAATATGTGGACTCGTGTGCGCCACCTCAAAAGAGTTGCTTGCGGTCGTAGTTCAGGTTAGCCACCGAGTCAAAGCTGGCTTGCTGCAGTCAAACTCCACCATCCCCTTGTTGATAATGATGCATATGTAGTTAAATCTGATGTAAGTCTTGCTGGGTACATTTGTACTCACGTTGCTTAATTTATGTTTTGCAGAGAGACTTCAGTCTCGCTAGTAGTACCGCGTGGACTTCGACGTTTAGCTTGTTACCTCAGCTACGATCTTGTGCCCTCCGCAGGATCTGGTAGATAGTCAGGCTTTCCAGCCTTTTTCGTTTATAGATGTCTGTACCCAGACATGATAGCTTCCGCTTGTGCTTTGACTTGTATGCTCTGAATGTTGGGTCATGAGACCTATGTTTGTAATAACTCGCTCCCCGGAGCCTAATGAATAACTACTTGAGTTGTAGAGTCATGTTGTGATGCCATGTTGTATTTGCACATATCGAGCATATTGTGTGTATGTTATTGAAATGCTTGGTATGTGTGGGATCTGACTATCTAGTTGTTTATCCTTAGTAGCCTCTCTTACCGGGAAATGTCTCCTAGTGTTTCCACTGAGCCATGGTAGCTTGCTACTGCTCCGGAACACTTAGGTTGGCCGGCATGTGTCCTTCTTCGTTCCTGTGTCTGTCCTTTCGGGGAAATGTCACGCGATGAATACCGGAGTCCTGTTAGCCCGCTACAGCCCGGTTCACCGGAGTCCTGCTAGCCTAGTGCTACAGCCTGGATTCACTCGCTGATGACCGACACGTTCGATGCTGGGTCATGGATGCCTGTCCCTGTAAGTTTGTGCCACTTTGGGTTTACGACTAGCCATGTCATCCCGGATTCTTTGTCATATGGATGCTAGCGACACTATCATATACGTGAGCCAAAAGGCGCAAACGGTCCCGGGCCAGGTAAGGTGGCACCCGTGGGAATACCGTGCGTGAGGCCGCAAAATGATATGATGTGTTACATGCTAGATCGGTGTGACTTAGGATCGGGGTCCTGACAGCGTTGGTATCAGAGCTTGACTGCCTGTAGGATTACCAAGCCAAATTGGTCGAAGTGAGTCTAGAAATTCTTTAGTTATATAAGGGAATTGATTGTGGGATGGAACGTAAGGCTCTTTTTACTCCTTATACCTTATGCCTTCTGATCTGAGTCATCTTATCTTTCCTACGGGGTTAAGAAACTAGGCCTTCTCTTCTTTCTATCAGGATCACGTGTTACTAATCAGTAGACTTATAAGATTGTTGGACTTAAGCCTCGTCTCAGTTCCTATTACTTCCGTATGTTAATTATTGATCTCGAGACCTTGATATTGTGCTTCTGAGTGGTTATGCCACCCTTTTGTGAATGTCTCAAGTCTCTTCTGAGCATTTACAGCCGTTACGCTGTCCGAGTCATCCTAGGTTTCTAATTAATCTGATGCATTTGCAAAATCCTTTCCCTCTGGTTTCGATGTTCCTTTATGCCAGCTCAATCACACTAGTTGTTGAGTTGAGGTATTCTATTGCCTTGACATTTATGTTGGAGTTATTATTATGACCCTAGGTGTCTCAGGGGATCATCTAGTGGTCTAGCCATGATTTGTGTCCTAGTGTGATGATTCTGGCCTTTATTCTCGAAAGCATCCCGTGATGCCACTTAGTAGTAGGTATTCTACTCCTGGGTTTTGAACCCGAGATTCACCCTACTTGCTTCATGTTGATAGTTTTGCTCGTTCCTTTAGGTTATTAGTAACCCTTGCATTAGTCCTTGATGTTCGTGGTATTTCCTTCTTCCAAATACTATGAACCGTTTATGGCAGATGTTCCTCGCTGATCGAAAGATCACAATCAGAGTGCTCTCGATGGGTTCTCGATTCTATATTGTGACTCTGCCAGTTCTACCTTTCTGCATGGGTTATCCAGAAGAAATATGTTGAATTCGTTCGACATGCTAGTCCATGCATCCACAACTTGGAAAATCATATGTTCCTTTGAGTTGTCCCTCTTTAGCTGTATTCCAACCCCCGTCTATCAATTGGTAGTCAAGAGTATGCGTGCGTTCGTTTATCGATGCCTATTACTCTTGTGGTCCGTCAAGCCATTCTATTCTGGAATGACTAGGAGAAACAAACTCCAGTACCTCTTCCATATCCAGGATTGGGTCAAAGAAGTTGTGCTCCGCAGATCAAATTGCTAATCCAGCTTTTCTTCTGCTCTACCTTGGAGTATCACCATCTTTTATATCAGGATTTTCATGAGAATTGCACCGGCTCTTGTGAATTCTTGGTGCAGTGATACTCCTCGCCATCATTATTCATTTCTCGGTCCCCGTGTTGTTGAACCGGAATGCCGACAAGTGAATCGTGATGTGTGAAATCTATACTCCTAGCAACTCTGTTGCTGGGTAGTTAAATGGACAATAACCTCATTCTTAGCATGTTGATTTTTGAATCATCGCCCTAAGGTTGGTCGTGCTACCTATTCCTTATTTCCGGTGCACCTTTCGATCAATGAGTTGGGATTGAGTCAGTCCCTCGCTATTGTGATCATATCATCTTGCCCTAAAAAGCAAGGTTGTTCTCGAGCTTAGTAACATATCGGTGATTCGCGATTTTCTGAATATCTTCTCAGAAGTATTACCAGGTTGTCACCTGACCGCTATGTTGAGTTCGTGATCAAGTTGGTTTATTCCTGTAAACCACCCCTTCTCCAAGAATCCGTGTTGGATACCCTGAGCTAGTTGGATAAGCTAAACAACAACTTGGAGAGTTGGAAGATAAAAGCTTGTCCGACTTAGTTCATGTTAAGGGATATTCTTGTGTAGTGTGTGTTGAAGAAAGATGATATCTTCATCGATTGGTCCCTGTGATCAGTTGCTAGACCTATTGTCTTATCAATCCTTTGATTTGAGTGTGGGCTATCATCAAATCAAATCAGAACCAATGATGTTCGTAATGTTGTCTCACTCGTGGCTGCCCCTCGAGCATACACCATTATATCTTTGGTCTGACCAATACTATCACATGTTCACATAATTAGGGAATTCCATCTTCATGGGAATTTTGATGAATTGTTGTTGAGTCCATCGACAACATCCTTGTCTTCTCCATAATTTTGCTGAACATTAAGTTAGTGTTGGAAACTTTTGAAAGCATTTGTTCATGCTAGCTCATGAAGCATATGCTCGGATGAAAGAAGTGACTTCCTTTGATTCACGTGCATTTGATGTAAGTTGCCGCCGTGAATTCGAGAAAGTCTATTTTTGCTTCCTCTAGAATCATCCCAAGTCAGTCATGCACGTGCGAAGTATTCTGTGGTTTGATAGACTGATCATCTTCATTCCATATGTGTATCCTAGCACACCAAGCCACTGACTGATTTGTTCAAGGAGAAGGAGTATCTTCATAAGAGCTAATCCGGACTTATGAAAGAACTTTGATATCCTCGATGATGGTTCCCAACCAGAACTCGGTAGTGTTTTATTATAAGACTACCATGTGGTCATGCTTGTCTAGGACAGCGTGTTCACATGTGTGTAGCAGAACCAGCTCATGTTTTGGAGCTCACTATCGTAGTTCATTTCCCGAGAATTTCGCAACGTCATCTCGTCGATTTGTGTTGCAAACTTTCATTTTTCTTCCTAGACTCGATGAGTCTGGAATATCCTGACACCAACTAGATCTGAATCTCAGGCAGATATGATGGTTGGAACATTTCCCAAGAACTATAATATTGGTCCCTCGATAACCGGTAAAGTGGATGTCGTGGCCAACACACCCAGCCGTAAGACCTATTATTGTAGTATCTTGTTTGAGGAAGTTGGCCACCTCCCCATAAGGATTTCGTAGGATTTACCTCCGTAACTGTTCCTTATGGATTCTATTGCTCCCGAAGTCCAACCTTTACTTGATGTTCTAGTTATCAAACCATATCTATGAATGGGTTACACTGGCACGTCAAGGAGAACATTAGAAGCGGAGTGCTAAATGTCTCTCGGTCGATCATCCAGATTTTATTTCCTTGGCCCCGCCAAGGGTGAAATCTGAGAAAGTGTTATCTTCCTTTGCATCTGCATCTTCCACCGGTATTCATCATGGTAGTAAGTTGTGTGGCCAGGATCCTTGACACGAATGTTGGTAAAACCTTGATGATTATGGAAATGCTCAAGTTCTTGAGAGCACGCACAAGCGCTACGTGTTATCATCGGCTCTAACTGGGATTCCTCTCAGTTTCCTCGGCAATGCTATGACCTTTCAAACAGTGAATTCACTCTCTATTGTTGGGTTCTTCCCCAGTTACCAGAATCATTCCCAGCATTTGCATTCTGTTCCCAGCTTGCACCGCCATTGTGCCATTCTACCATGGGTCTCTTCCATTTCCGGTGGTAAGCAAAATCATCCATTACGTTGTCTTCAACAAGGTAATCCACATCATCCAAGTCCGAGTATGCTATTCTACAGACCCCCGCCAATCGATTGCTGTGATTTGCCTTAGGCTGATATAGAGAATCTCAATGATCTCTATATCAAAGGTAATTCTTTTTGCCACTTAAGGTAATAATCTACGAATCACCCTCCTCCAGGATGTTTCGTTGTGGTATCATGGCAACTCAACTCCTCGCTACGTTGACAATCGTTTACCACCTTCTTAGGTGTGGAATTGTTGTCTACCTAGTGAACCCTCATCATCTGTTCCACTCCATTTCCTCAGATGTATGCTTCGTGTCTCAGCTCGAGAAATGTGACAATGTCTCATCCCATGAGTTGATCCTGAGTTGTTTGATCTTCGAGAAGATCGATTCTTCCGGAGTTGTCATTTTCCTCCTGATGTCATGTTGGTTGGAGTTCTCGGAGCAAGACATCAAGATAAAGATGGTGATTGAATCAACATTCATTTGGCGTGCAACCTGGATCGTGAAGGTTGTGTTAGGTTGCGTTCCCCATCGTCTTACCCTACACTTGAATCTCGGGCCGAGATTCTTGTTTAGTGGGGGTGAGTTGTCACATCCCTAGCTTCTGGTGCTGCCTGGTGTTTGCATCATGTTTAAATTTTGAAACTTGAACTGAGGGAAATTGGAAGCCTCAAAACCCTAAATAAAAGAAGGGCAAAAAAACCCTAAAAATCTCATTCATTGTTCCAAAATGCTCTTCTTAAATGTTTGATAATTTTTGGCAAGGGTTCTGGTCCCAACCAAAATATTGAACATTTTTAAGGATTTATTTTTGGGACTTTGAATTTAATTCATTAGCTATTTGAATTTGAATTATATTCATATAATTAGAATATAATTTCAAATATCACTGAAATATTTTATGAGCTTTTGGAAAAGTCCATCTAGCAAAATAAAAATATTCAGAGGAGCTTTTGGCATTGTTTGAATTATTTTTAAATTCAAAACAGTGGCAAAACGAAATTTAATAAAACAAAACAGAAGGAAAAAATAAAACAGAGCATCTTACCTGGCGCCCACTTACCTGGCCCAGCTCCTCCAGCGGCCCAGCCCACCAGGCGCCTCCCCCTGTCGTCTTCCCCGCGCCAGTAGGCAGCGCGCGTGGCCGACGGGCGCCGACGCTGCCTCGGCCACCTCCTGCTTCCCCTGGCCACCTCCTGCTTCCTCCTCGTCGCCCTGGAACGCCCCGGACGACGCCACGCAGCCCCGACCGCTCTCTCACTCTCTCCCGAACTCTTCCCCCTCTTCTGCTCCCTCTCCCTCTCGAGCCCGAGCGCAGCCGCAGCCGCGCCACCATAACGCCGCGGCCACCGTCTCCCCCTCGACCCCTCGCTGTGCCTGCGAGCTCCGCCTCGACCCCCTCTTCCTCTCCACCGAGCCACGAGGTTCTGGACGCGCTGCAACGCCGCCACCATCGCCGTTTCCGTCGCCGGCCACCGAAGCTCACCGCCGTCGATTCGCGACGTCTGGCACGTCCCCGAGCCCACTGAGCCACCCTGCTGCCTCCCTGTGAGCTTGCCGTCGTTTCCCCTCACCTCTCTCTCTCGCGCGCGCCCTGTAGCCGCCGCCCCACGAGCACCCGAAGCCGTCGTCCGCCATTGCCGGTGAGCTTCGTGCTCCCGAGCTCCTCCACCTGCGCTCGTTGCCTCCGAGTGCTCCTGATGAACCCAGTAACCCGTAGAGCTCCTCAGCTGATCTCGCCGTGCCGTGTAACGCCGAACCCGAGCACGCCCGAGCTCCGGCCGCCGCTGCCGAGCTCGAGGCCATCGTCTCCGGCCGCCCTAGCTGCTGCTGCTTGTTGAAACGGGCGCGGGTGAGCTCCAGCTCTCCGTAGCCGCTCTCCTCCGTCCATTTGGACGCCGGAGGAGCGAGCCCGAGCCCTCCGTCGCGTCTGTTGCCACCGGCGACGAACCGCTGGCGGGTTAGGCCCTGTTGACCAGGGGTTTGACCTCCCCTGGGTCGATGACAGGTGGGCCCGGCCCCTGCTAACTTTTGGTTAAGTTAATAACTAATTTTAATTAAGCCACTGACTCACTGACATGCGGGCCCCGCCCGGCTAACCAAGTTAGTTAGGGTTAATTTTAATTAGGTTAGTTAGTCCAGACACTGACACGCAGGGCCCACAGGTCAGTTTGACCTGGACGGCGCCCGTTGACCTGCTGACGTCACTATGAGGTCATGCTGACGCAATAAACCCCTTTTCTGGATTTAAATAAATCTTAAATGATTTAATAATTTCAGAAAATGCCTAAAACTTCTAAAATTCATAGTAATTCAACCGTAGCTCCAAATGAAATAATTTATATATGAAAAATTATCAGAAAAATTCAAGGAATCCATCTGTACCATTTTCATGCATGTTTGAACAATGTTTGTCCTCTGTTTTGGACAAAACAAATAAAGGGCATTTAAATAACCATATATGGAGTTGGAATTTGAATCATGTATTCAAACCAACTTCATTTAAATCATAGCTAAGTGCATTAGCCCAAAACACATTCATATTGCCATGTCATAGCATGCATCATATTGTCGCATTGCATTGATTGTGTTTTCCTTGTTTGCCGGTAATTGTCCCCTCTTGATAGACGTGTACCGGCGATGTGATCGATGACACCGACGAAGAGCTATATTATCTTCAGAAGTGCCAGGCAAGCAAAACCCCCTTGTTCATTCCGATACAATCCTACTCTCTCACTCCTGCTCTCTATTACTGCATTAGGACAACAATGATTCAACTGTTACTTGCTGCGGTAGCTGAACCCCTTTATCCTTTGCATGACCTGTCATTGCCACAGTAAATAGATGAAACCCACTAGCATGAGTAGGAGTTGTTTGAGCCCTGATGTGCCTACTCATTCATGCCAGTTTGTCATGCCTGCTACTGCTTAGAGTTGAGTCAGGTCTGATTCATCGGGGATGAATCAGAGGCGTTGAACATGTCCTACTGTGTGTAAGCTAAGTGTGTGAACACGATTTGGTAAAGGTAGCGGTGAGAGGCCATGTAGGAGTACATGGTGGGTTGTCTCATTGCAGCCGTCCTCAGGAACTGAGTTCTGTGTTTGTGATCCATGACCAGTTACTACCACACATTGGGTTCCGGTAACTCGACCCCTCTCGATTTATTAATCAACATGATCTCTGTCCAGGAGTTGCAACTAGTTTCTGGTGTTTGTAGGTAGTGTTAGTAGTCTACCAAGTGGCACCCGGTACAGGTGGGCTTGGGACAGACTAGGCACAGTGGCCCGCTGTACCAAGTAGCACCCGGATGGTGGACTTGGGAACCCTGCTCACATCGTTTGGGGCCGTGAGCGACACCCCGGCCGGATCTCCTTGCGGATGGAACTCGAATAGGCGATAAACCTGGACTAGAGACTTGTTCGGTTAGTCAGGTCGTGGCCGACTCCCTCGCCCGGCTTCCGCTTGAAGGTTGCCGAGGTACATGACGTGTACAGGGCGATAAGTGGCGAGAGCGTGTGTGAAGAAGTACACCCCTGCAGGGTTAACATCATCTATTCGAATAGCCGGATTCCTCGAATATGGAAACTTGGACCCCTTGCATAGTTCATAGACAAGTGAAAGTGGATACCCTAAAATACGCAAGATAAGTGTGAGTGCTATGGATGGCGTTCTCGTAGGGAGACGAGAGCGGATCCATAGTGGTGTATTGATATGGTGAATATGTGGACTCGTCTGCGCCACCTCAAAAGAGTTGCTTGCGGTCGTAGTTCAGGTTAGCCACCGAGTCAAAGCTGGCTTGCTGCAGTCAAACTCCACCATCCCCTTGTTGATAATGATGCATATGTAGTTAAATCTGATGTAAGTCTTGCTGGGTACATTTGTACTCACGTTGCTTAATTTATGTTTTGCAGAGAGACTTCAGTCTCGCTAGTAGTACCGCGTGGACTTCGACGTATAGCTTGTTACCTCAGCTACGATCTTGTGCCCTCCGCAGGATCTGGTAGATAGTCAGGCTTTCCAGCCTTTTTCGTTTATAGATGTCTGTACCCAGACATGATAGATTCCGCTCGTGCTTTGACTTGTATGCTCTGAATGTTGGGTCATGAGACCTATGTTTGTAATAACTCGCCCCCCGGAGCCTAATGAATAACTACTTGAGTTGTAGAGTCATGTTGTGATGCCATGTTGTATTTGCACATATCGAGCATATTGTGTGTATGTTATTGAAATGCTTGGTATGTGTGGGATCTGACTATCTAGTTGTTTATCCTTAGTAGCCTCTCTTACCAGGAAATGTCTCCTAGTGTTTCCACTGAGCCATGGTAGCTTGCTACTGCTCCGGAACACTTAGGCTGGCCGGCATGTGTCCTTCTTCGTTCCTGTGTCTGTCCTTTCGGGGAAATGTCACGCGATGAATACCGGATTCCTGTTAGCCCGCTACAGCCCGGTTCACCGGAGTCCTGCTAGCCCAGTGCTACAGCCTGGATTCACTCGCTGATGACCGACACGTTCGATGCTGGGTCATGGATGCCTGTCCCTGTAAGTTTGTGCCACTTTGGGTTTACGACTAGCCATGTCAGCCCGGATTCTTTGTCATATGGATGCTAGCGACACTATCATATACGTGAGCCAAAAGGCGCAAACGGTCCCGGGCCAGGTAAGGTGGCACCCGTGGGAATACCGTGCGTGAGGCCGCAAAGTGATATGATGTGTTACATGCTAGATCGGTGTGACTTAGGATCGGGGTCCTGACAGTTGCGGTAATTTTTTTGGCCGAATTGGGACAAGCTTTGGTATAAGCTTCTTGCAAACCGGAGCTTCTCTCAAGAAGGCTTGTGTTTTCGAGAGGGAATGTGTCACCTCCGCGTGTGAAACGACATGCGTACACTGCCTTCTCCGTCCTTAATTTTTTACACAGGAAAATTAGATCAAATATAAGTATCATGCTAAATTTTGGAATTATTCTGGGTTTGTTTGGACTTTTTATACATTAATTGAATTTCCAGGCAATTAATGTCTATAATTCAAATTTGAACTACAAGCACATGCTCCAGTGCACCAAAGTTGGTTGAAAAATTACATGTGTGTCCTTGGGTGAATTTCTAGGTCCCATGCAAGAAATGGGAATGGAATTCAAACATCTGGGCGTCGTGTCTCGGCCGGAAAGATTGAGAAACTTGGTTTTTTAAATTATGTAAATCCAAAACACGCATGAAAATAATGAAACTTGGCATGGTGTCATGACATGGCACCAACATGTTGCGGTAATTTTTTTGGCCGAATTGGGACAACTTTGGTATAAGCTTCTTGCAAACCGGAGCTTCTCTGAAGAAGGCTCGTGGTTCCGAGATTGAACATGTCACCTCCGTGTGCGAACGACATACATGCACTGCCTTCTCCCGCCTTAATTTGTTTACACAGGCAGATTAGACCAAATAGAAGTATCGTGCTAAACTTTGGAATTATTTTGGGTTTGTTTGTCCTTTTTTATACTTTAATTGAATTTATTGCATAATTCAAATTTGAACTACAAGCACATGCTCCAGTGCACCAAAGTTGGTTGAAAAATCACATGTGTGTCCTTGGGTGAATTTCTAGGTCCCATGCAAGAAATGGGAATGAAATTCAAACATCTGGGCACTGTGGCTCAGCCGGAAAGATTGAGAACCTTGGTTGTTTAATTCATGTAAATCCAAAACACGCATGAAAATCAAGAAATTTGGCATGGTGTCATGACATGGCACCAACATGTTGCGGTAATTTTTTTGGCCGAATTGGGACAAACTTTGGTATAAGCTTCTTGCAAAATGGAGCTTCTCTCAAGAAGGCTCGTGGTTCTGAGAGGGAACATGTCACCTCCGTGTGCGAAACAACATACATACACTGCCTTCTCCCACCTTAATTTGTTTACAATGGCAGATTAGACCAAATAGAAGTATCATGCCAAAATTTTGAATTATTCTGGGTTCGTTTGGCCTTTTTATACATTAATTGAATTTATGGGCATTTAATGTGCATAATACAAATTTGAACTACAAGCACATGCTCCAATGCACCAAAGTTGGTTGAAAAATCACATGTGTGTCCTTGGGTGAATGTCTAGGTCCTATGCAAGAAATGGGAATGAAATTCAAACATCTAGGCGTTGTGGCTCGGCCGGAAAGCGTGAGAAACTTGGTTTTTTAATTCATGTAAATCCAAAACATGCCTGAAAATCATGAAACTTGGCATGGTGTCATGACATGGCACCAACATGTTGTGATAATTTTTTTGGCCGAATTGGGACAAGCTTTGGTATAAGCTTCTTGCAAACCGGAGATTCTCTCAAGAAGGCTCGTGGTTCCGAGAGGGAACATGTCACCTCCGTGTGCGAAATGACATACGTACACTACCTTCTCCCGTCTTAATTTGTTTACACATGCCGATTAGACCAAATAGAAGAATCGTGCTAAAATTTGGAATTATTCCAAGTTCGTTTGGCCTATTTATACATTAATTGAATTTCTAGGAATTTAATGTGCATAATTCAAGTTTGAACTGCAAGCACATGCTCCAGTGCACCAAAGTTGGTTGAAAAATCACATGTTTGTCCTTGAGTGAATTTCTAGGTAACATGCAAGAAATGAGAATGAAATTCAAACATCTGGGCATCGTGGCTCGGCCGGAAAGATTGAGAAACTTCATTTTTTTAATTCCTGTAAATCCAGAACATGCCTGAAAATCATTAAACTTGGCATGGTGTCATGACATGGCACCAACATGTTGTGGTAATTTTTCTATCCGATTTGCGAAGGTGCACACATTAAAAATCAACAAAGTCATTTTGGAACAAGTGTTGTCACGTTACAAATCGGAAACACAACTATTATTGAAACCATGGGCGTTCTACTTACCAATTACGTGCCGCCACGCATCCCTTTTTTATTGGCTAGGTGGTGCCGTGCAAGGTAGCTATTTGAGTACGGGAGGCGTCCGATCAGACCCCTACGTGTGCTCATCGGGAGGGGAGCCCTTTGACCTCTATCCGCCGCGCACCTCCCTTCCAACGTCTCCCTTAATGGCGCCCGAGCCCCTGTTTCACGGCGTGGCTATGTCTCACTGAACAGAGATTTAAGAGAGAAAAGTGAAAATCTTGAAAGAAAGTTTTGCACAGATCTTGATGTAAGATCCGATGGACCTATATTGCATCGACTGTGACTTATAGCAAGCATGATGAATATAAGGACAATGACAGTGGGTAATAATTGTCTTACGTATCTAGGAAGATAACTAAAAAAGTCACATGCGGTTATGCCTGAAATACACAAGGGCAAAAGAAGAAGGAAGACGCATACAACAATCTGGCTCGCTAATCTCTACTTTGTTGATGTGCTGCAGGTCGCAGAGACTAGTTCTCGCGGCAAGCGGCGAAGATCTATTTCATCAGTTTCATGTCCTTAATATGCTACTCAGCAGCAACCGTGGATTCCTCCACCAGCCTTTCACGCTCGATGCGGAGCATGGCATTCGCGTCTATAAGTTTCTTGACGAAGACGCCCGTCCTCTTCAACAAGGAAGCGGTCTCGTCCGCCTGGTTCGCCCTTCCGGCGATCTTTGCCCTCGGCAGGTCCTACTCGGCCCGGAGTTGTTCAAACAAGGCATTCAACTTGTCCTGCAGCTTCATCCTGCCGGAGATCTGACCCATCTAGATATGGACGATCACATGCATGCGCCTGTAAGAGTGCTCGCCTGCCTGCGAGAGATTTTCCCAAGCCGCTGCGGCACGGGAGGACATCTCTGCTGCATTCACCATGCAACAGGACATCTCTGCTGCTTCCGCGGCGCGGCCGGACAAGTCTGCTGCATCGACAGTGCAGCAGGACCTCCATGCTACTTCAGCGGCGCGGCGGGACCTCTGTGCTGCTACTGCCGTGCGGCGGGACATGTTGGCTGCTTTCGGGGCTAAGCGGGACATGTCTCGTGCTTCTGCTTCCATGCTCGCCTCTCCCTGGTGGTAATCTCTCGAATGAGAACTCACTCTGGCCATGGCAAATGCAAGAGAATGATGTTGAATGATTTGTTTGCTTTTGTGGATGAGGAGTTGAGGAAGGAATGTGCAGTCATCTTGGCATAGTACAGTATTTATAACCGAGTACTAATACGCTCCTAAGTGGGAAACCGTTTAGGTTTTGATCAGTGTGAATAGGTTTGCAATTTGGAAGGTGACGGGACGCAGGCTCAAAATTTATTGACAGTTCTATAATTTCTAAGTGCAACATTATTCCCGAACGGCGTAACATGGGCACACTTTGTCGGCCGCGTACGTGGCGTTTGGTGCACCGCAATAGGCAATGTCAGCACACGTCTTGTTCCAAGAACCGTGCGCGCTCGTTATTACCATCGCGCATGCTTCTTTTAATTAGAATGTGTGCCCGTCTAGAGCAGACATGTTGACATGTCTAACTGTTTCTGTTTGTTGTGGCTAATCACAAACAGTTCATCCGTGTGAAGTGTATGCCATCAATCACACACACCTTTGATCTGGCTGACCGCTTTTGTTCTGTTGCCTAATCGCAAACAGTTAATCCTTCTGAAGCATATTCCCTCAATCGCACACACCTTTATCTAGGTGTCCGTTTCTGTTGTTCTGCCTCATCACAAACAGTTAATCGAATTGAACTATATGCTGTATATTGCACACGCCTTCATCTGGCTGCCCGTTTCCGTTCTTCTTCCTCATCACAAACAATTCATTGAACTAAACTGTATGCCGTGCATCACACACGCAACTAAAATCTGAACCGTGTTTGATGCATCCATCATCGCAAATGTTTTCCACCTTTTTGACAGGTTTTTTACACCATCGTTTGCAATTATTGCATCGCGCACAATTTCATCGAAGGGTCTCTGATCGTAGTGTCGCGTTAGCAGCATCCTGTAGTAGTGCTATATCCATGGCTCACACTCATGTATTCCGTGAAAGTTTAAAAGGTTTGAGAATATCAAAAGTATGAAACAATTGCTTGGCTTGTCATCGGGGTTGTGCATGATAAAATAATTCATGTGATGAACATGGAGCATAGCCAGACTATATGATTTTGTAGGGATAACTTTCTTTTGCCATGTTATTTTGAGAAGACATGATTACTTTATTAGTATGCTTGAAGTATTATTGTTTTATGTCAACATTCAACTTTTGTTTTGAATCTTATGGATCTGAATAATAATGCCACAATAAAGAAGATTGCATGGATAAATATGTTAGGTGCATTCCACATCAAAAGTTAAGTTTTTATCATTTACCTACTCGTGGACAAGCATGAATTAAGCTTGGGGATGCTTTATACGTCTCCATGGTATATATAATTTTTGATTGCTCCATGCTATTATATTATCTATTTTGGATGTTTTTGATGCTTTAATATGCTATTTTATATTATTTTTGGGACTAAATTATTAACCTAGAGCCCGGTGTCAGTTTCTGTTTTCCCTTGTTTTGAGTTTTATAGAAAAGGAATATCAAACGGAGTCCAAACGGAGTAAAACTTTTTTGATGATTTTTCTTGGACCAGAAGACATCCATGGAGCTTGGAGGCCAAGTCAGAAGAGTCCCGAGGGCTCCACAAGCCCTCAGGGCGCCCTAGGGAGGCGCCCCTAGCTTGTGCCCCCCTAGGAGTCCACCAAGCTCCCTCTCAGCTCTATATATCTTTAAATATTCCAAAACCACCTGAAGCATCCACCAAAATACTTTTCTGCCACCGTAATCTTCTGTTCCCGTGAGATCCCATCTTGGGGCCTTTTCCGGCATCTACATCAACTCTATTGCCCTTCCGATGAAGCGTGCGTAGTTTACCACAGACCTATGGGTCCATAGCTAGTGGCTAGACGGCTTCTTCTCTCTCTTTGATCTTCAATACAATGTTCTCCTCGATATTCTTGGAGATCTATCCAATGTAATCTTCTTTTGCAATGTGTTTGTTGAGATCCGATGAATTGTGGATTTATGATGAAATTATGTATGAATGTAATTTGAATCTTCTCTGAATTCTTATATGCATGATTTCATATCTTTGTATTTCTCTTCGAATTATCGGTTTGGTTTGGCCAAATAGATTGGTTTTTCTTGCAATGGGAGAGGTGCTTAGTTTTGGGTTCAATCTCGCGGGGTCCTCACCTAGTGACAAAGTAGGGGTAGCGAGGCACGTATTTGTATTGTTTCCATCAAGGGTAAAAAGATGGGGTTTTCATCGTATTGCTTGAGTTTATGCCTCTACATCATGTCATCTTACTTAAGGCGTTACTCCGTTCTTTATGAACTTAATACTCTAGATGCATGCTGGATAGCGGTCGATGCGTGGAGTAATAGTAGTAGATGCAGGCAAGAGTCGGTCTACTTGACACGGACGTGATGCCTATATTCATAAGAACTGCCTTGGATACTGTCATAACTTTGCGCTTTTCTATCAATTGCTCGACAGTAATTTGTTCACCCACCATATTATTTTCTTTCAAGAGAGAAGCGTCTAGTGAAACCTATGGCCCCCGGGTCTATTTTCCTTCATATATTTTCAGATCTATAAACCAAAAATACCTTGCAGCAATTTATTTACTTTTATTTTCTCTTACATTTTAGTAATCTTTTATATCTATCTCTATCAGATCTCACCTTTGCAAGTGACCGTAAAGGGATTGACAACTCCTTTATCACGTTGGGTGCAAGTGTTAGATTGTTTGTGTGTAGGTGAATGGATTGGAGACTTGGTTGTGCCTCCTACTGGATTGATACCTTGGTTTTTAACTGAGGGGAATACTTATCTCTACTTTGCTGCATCACCCTTTCCTATTCAAGGGAAAAACCAACACCGGCTCAAGAAGTAGCAGGAAGGATTTCTGGCACCGTTGCCGGGGAGATCTACATCAAGCCTACCAAGTAGCCACCATAAACTCTCATGTCTTGTATTACATTATTTTCCATCCGCCTCTCGTTTTCCTCTCCCCCACTTCTAAAATGATTTCAGAAAAATACAAAAAGATTTGCCTTTTTATATGCCCTTCTTTCGTTCGCCTTTTCGTTTTCTTTTTGGTTACTTGTTTGCTAGATCACTCGATTCACTTTCATGGCTCTCCTCTCTACCATTTCTAGTACTCCCGAGAGTGAGGTTCTTAATTTTAAGCAAAGGGAGGGAGAAAACTTAAAAGATGCTTGGTATAGAATTTGCAATGCTCAAAATAGATCTACTCGTAAGCACTCTACTATCGTTCTCCTTCGCAATTTTTATGTGGGTATTACTACTTGGAGTAGATATGTTCTAGATACCATTACTGGGGGAAATATCTTGGGGAGTCTCACCTTTGATGCTTATAATGCTATGATAGATTTGGTAGGCTCACCACCACTTATGGTTAATGAAACAATTTTAACTTTAGAACATGTGATACAAAAGATTGATATTATTGAAAATAAAATTGCTACCATGTAGCTCATTGAAAACTTGGACAAAAAGATTCATAATCATATCACTCAATATGGATCTAAGGTGGGAATCACTTTAAAGAATCTAAAGGAAAAGGAACCCATAGTTAAGGAAAATATAGGTCATGATTCTACTAGAATTGGGAAGCTAGAAGATATTATTACCAACTTGGGATCCTCATTTGCCTCTGTTAAAACTATTTCTAGTTTTCCTCCTACTAAAGCTACTAAGTTTATTTATGTTTCTTAGAATAAGGGTGAACCTTGTAATAAAGGAAATGAAGATCTTAAGATGATAAGTGTTCACCCTAACTTTATTAACTAGGTGATACTCCGCGCGTTGCTGCGGGAACTTGTTGTAATTTTTCCTACTGTTGTATAGCAAAAAGTTTGAACAATGTCATGGTACATTAGCATGTCAAACAACCTACAGAGACAATATATTTATGTTTGAGGAGGCAAGGAGAAGAAATCATAAAACAATGAGTACATCGCCAAAGCTTCTGAACTTGTACATACTATTAACTTTTACATTGAGCGTACACACAAATTTCCTATTCTATTTCAAATTGATCATTTGATTTAGGCTCCCTTCTATTTACTGTGAATGGCGATACAGTCAAGAAGGTCTTCGTCTTGTCAACTCCCCAAACAACAAAAATGTGGAATGACTAAAAATATATGTACTTAGATATGGAGCAAAGTCACGCTCAAACACCATGAGGAAACCATAAATATGCCATCGTGAGAAAACCCCAAAATAGCATGCTTAGACGACAATATCTAACAAAGAAGACGACACTCTATTATTCAATTGCATAAATTCTTTGTTATTCAATTGCATAAATTCTGATGAGAGAAATATGTGTACTTCTACATGTGGTAAGATGGCAACAGGGTCAATCAGAAGTTATTAGTTTCCTTAGTGTAATTTTTATTAAAGGTACATGCTACTATAATGTACTACTTTTTGCCAGATATAGAAATTAAACTTGATGCTATAGTTTTTGGACAATTGTGCAATCATGATAAACATGTTGTTTGCACACTTCTCCCAAATATCTCCAAAGTGAATAATTTTACTCACATCAACTGAAACATTAATGTTAATTCGAAAATAACATCAGAACCTGGGATTACCTGGCCTGGTTATTTGAGAATCAATAACATAAAGAACTTAGAGTAAACAATCTTACATCACATAAATTGACATCCCTGGACTGTTGAATGCCAATCTATTTTTCTTTTCTTTTCTTATTGAATCGAGAAGAGATCAATATGGATATGCTCTCAAACAAATGCTAAGTATTGTACAACCATGTATTTTGGATAACCCGCAATATGTCAACATGGTTTAAACCCCACAATACTTTGGATAACCTGCTATTAAGATGAACATGGTTTAACTCGCAAAAAAAGATAAACATGGTTTAAACCATGCATTTTTTCTCAATGTACAAAATCCCACGACGAATATTCTGAACACATGTTCTTTAGAAAAAACAATTACGGAATCTCTCACCTTCTCAAATTGTATATGATGATGATTTTACAACAGTACACAAAATTTGAAGAAGAATGGTAGGGGATCATCGCAGCTCCTTGCCGTCAGTTCTGGCGATCACGAGGGCTGGCTAGGTCGGATACGGAGTCATAGCCGCCGGGTAGAGATGATCTCAAGGCATCTGTAGATTCATAGAAGAGAAGGAGAGATGAACTGCAGACAAAGAACATCGACCAGACAAAGATGTAGGCGGAAAGACTTTCAATCATGGGAAATGATGGCGATTACCGTGTTATTAGGCGGTGCTGATCCACTCGATCTCAATTAGAGAGGAACGCGTAGCTGGTGCACGCCATGGAGGATATATGTAGGAGGAGGAGAGAAAAATCACCCCTATGCGCATCATCCCCGCCTCGTTTGCACGATCTGGACGTCACATGTGCGCCGGCGTGGACACTAGTGTTAATAATGGCCTCCTCCGGTCCCTGAACATGTGCTACCCCAACGTCGCCATGCACAACTGCTACGTACCTCCAGTGAAGCCCTCTAGAGCGGGGATTTGCCAAAGACGGCCGACTAGGATATGAGGGCGACGCCGCAGGCGATGGCTGGGCGTAGAGGCATCGTCTCCCATACAGAGCCAATTGGTCCTAGAATACTTCTTGTGGGAAGAACAATCCCATCTATTACTACTCAATTTATTCGGCAGAGAAGAAGTAACGATAGCGGTATAGAGATGGGGCAATTTATGGGAAATCAATCGACCGAGTTAATTAGCACTCGCGCTGGTTCGAGTCGAGTGGTCGAATGCCAATGCCAGGGAATTACTATCTGCTAATTAGGGAGATGATAAATGCGTGGGGTTAGTCGCCAAAATGGAAGGGAAAGCTGGAAGAATGGACCTTGCCTATTGGGCATTTTAGTGTCCACTTTTGGTGAAGTGTACATGTGAAACCCAAGCAAAAAAAAATCGAGTCGGAGAGCAGTGAGCGCTACTGTGCCTAAAAAAAGGCAAAGAAGCGAGCGGTAAGACTAGAAGGCAGCGAAACGGTATCTTCACTCAGCAGTATCTTCAACCTTTTATTAGGTGGCTGCAAACTCCTCAACTTTGCTGAATCGAAGACTAAAACATTTGGACTGATGTGGCTTCATGAGAAGACCGGAAAATCATCTAGTGGGGTGCCCCTATTTAGATATAGAAGATACTATTAAGGAACCAATTGCCATGAGTGAATTTCTTGATTTTTTTCCTAGGAGTGTGATTATTGATAAATTCAAAGATTCTCCTAAGGGTTATAGGTGTACAACTGAGGAATTGCATACCAAATATGACAATACCTAGATCTATGTTTTATGCCTAGCTAAAGGCGTTAAACAATAGCGCTTGTTGGGAGGCAACCCAATTTTATTTTTATCTTTTTGGTTTTTGGTTCTGTTTTTATAATGAATACACATCACTACATCTGTTGTAATTGCGTTTTGGTGTTTTAATTAGTGTTTGAGCCAAGTAAGACCTTTGGGATGGCTTACGGTGATATTTGATTTGACCTTGCTGAAAAATAGAAACTTCTACGCCTGGTAAAATAATTCTTGAAAATCACAGAAGTAAGATTTTGATCTGAATTTTCTACACAAGATTTATATAAAAATTGCCTGGTTTTCCTATTTTTCAGAAGTTTTGGAGTTATAGAAGTATTCGAAGTTTCCAGATTGCTACAGACTATTCTGTTTTTGACATATTCTTTTTCTATGTGTTGTTTGCTTATTTTAATGAATCTATCGGTAGTATCAGGGGGTATGAACCATGGAGAAGTTGGAATACAATAGATATTAAACCAATATAAATAAAGAATGAGTTCACAATAGTACCAAATGTTGGAGATATGCCCAAGAGGCAGTCATGTATGATGATATTTCCTATGTGTTTATGAATAAAGATAGTCCTTGGATGTAATCAATGATACTTGTTGGCAAATACATAACTTGTCTGTGAGATCTTGTGTTGTATGATACATCCTAAATTGTCCCTAGTCGCAAGTGACGTGTGGGCACACATCGGACTAGACTAGCATATGACATGGTGGATGGCTTGGTCTCACTAGCCATGGAGCATTGGATGCTAACCGGATAATATGGACTCGGAAGGATTTGGTCGGATCGACATAGTCGAATCCGAGTCGAGATAAGGTCGGAATTGGACAGACCCAACTATGAGACACAACAATATGCCATATGTAAGTCTCTAGTACAACATACATTCTATGTCCTAAGACCTGAGCTGACGCATGTACTCCGGATGGTGACAGACTTGCTTTGGGACGACGAAAGGCTACTCCGTGACTGGGTAGTTATGAAGGTAGGTTTCGGGTTTGTCCAGTCCCATGCTGCGAGACATGGTCGACCAAGATGGGATTTGCCTCCCCTCGTTCAAGAGAGATATACTTTGGGCCCCTCGTGTGATCCAGCCAGGATAAGCATGGCCATGCGACAAGCATTATGAGATAATCTAGTTTGTGGCCGGTATCACTGGAACCAGAAAGAGGTCGGGCTAGCACAAGGATGACAGTCTCGCCTTGAGCCCGACAACATATATCGTGAGGCAAAGGGAACAAAAGTGTGACACGTTGTACAAGTTTGCCTAAGCAGCATCATAGTTTGCTTGGTGGTCGGCACGCCTTGCTAGAGGCCGCGACCAACCGTGCAGGTCGGAGGTGATCTGGACTGTGACCAAGCTGACTTGAACCTAAGGGATTGCGCGCTTAAGGGAAGGAATCTACGAGGTCGGTTCAGAGGACACTGGTCAGATGTGATCCGAGATGGACTTGGAATGCAACCAAGTAGACTTTGGGCTTTACAATCCATGCAAGGCCCAAGTGTTGAGCCCGCACGGATGCCTATAAATAGTGGAGGTACGACACACTTATTGAGTTGATCACTTTGGTGCTATCACTAGGGTTAGCATGTGTTGCGAATAGATACCTCCACTCGCCGCCGGTTGTGTGATCAGACATAGCAGTCCGCCACACGATGTTCCTTCTGCACGCGCAGATACCGTTAGAGGCGGTGCACTTGCGCCGCTCTGGCGAACCTGTACGAGGGATCCGACGACCGGCTGTTCGAGGGAGATCAGACAAGAAGGAGACGAACCACGCGGACGCGCTGCCCCAACTCCTCTTCCGCTGCACGGCACTGCGCGTCTAGTGGTAACGATCTTTGATCCATTCCCGTAGCATGTTCTTGTTTGTTTTGCGCGTAGGAAATTTTGATTTGTAGTTAAAGCACCCTATCGTAGAACCCAAAAGTGGTATCAGAGCCTCTGCTATAGGATTGGGATTCAGAGCGTATGCATATTAGATATGTGGAGGCGGCAGATGAGATCTGTTGTCATTGATGAGATCGGCAATGTGCATGGTTAATGAGATCAACTGCACATGGGGATCGACGTGGCTATGTTTTCTGATGATCGGAGTCAATGGGGTCGTGACACAACCTACCCCTACCGGTCGGTATCCGCCATCGGGGTTAACAGTGAAACGTAAATCCAAATCAGACTCTCAATGATCGATAAGATCGGTTAGATCAGAAAATTCGGCATGATCAGAGTTCATATGTGATCTTTGATTTCCAAAAACATGTGCATAGCGCCTTGTATTTCGTACACGATCACTCAAACCGGTAGAATGCAATTCTATGCGTAACTTTGTTTTCTAGGTTTGATGTGAATAGTATGGCTCTTGTGTATGTGATGCATGTGTGTAATTTATACATGCCCTGCGCATCATGTTTGTCAGCCGGCAGGAGCCAAAGTGCTGGCATTATAATGTAGAACGACCCGCGTTTCTACTTGTGACTCTATGTAAAATTCATTACTAGTTGTAGTAGTTCGATAATAGAGATCAGGTATGTGGTTTGGCGTCCCGGCGTGACAAACAAGATGGAGTTGCTAGATGGTCATCGAAGTCGGAGCCGACATGGAAGAACATAAATGAAGGAGCCATACTATTTCACAATATGTGTTTATTTGTGATTGTTATGCTTCTTTGTTTCTATGCATATTAGAATGGTAGAAAGATCCCTCATGAATATCAAGCGAATTGCCATCCCCGATGTTGCACCTTCGCACATCAAGTACGTCTAGTAGTGGGCTCATAAAATTGGGGTGCTACTAGGTGTCCTTGAACTGAAGGTTTCGTGTCGGACACGGACATGCACTGCATCAGGTTAAATTGACAAGGCTATCAAAACGGTGTCGGGCCTTGTGGCAAAGAAGGTTGGGAGCCGGGGTATAAGATACCTTCCCGACCGACAGGAGTCGCATAGATATACGATTAGCAAGGAGTTGCTTACCGGATAGGTATGTTGGCTAGCAGTGATGCTAAAGCCCACGAGTCGCATGCGCTAGTCGGGTCCTAAATCACTGAGAGTTTGCGGAGGGATGCTGACTTCAGTGGAAGTATTTCTGTTTATGCTTGAATTACTCTACATAAACACATTGCTTATTGATTGCATATTTTTCTGTTGTATATCAATGGCACCACCTGCTCAACCCAACTTTTCATTGAAATCAATTCTGGAAAAGGATAAACTGAATGGAACAATCTTTACCACTTGGTATAGAAATTTGAGAATTGTTCTCAAGCATGATAAAAAGGAACATGTTCTAGAGGATCCATTTCCAAAGGAACCCGCCGATAATGCTAATGCCACAACCAAGAATGCCTACCAAAAACTCATTGATGAAACCAACGAGATCAGCTGCCTCATGCTGGCTTGTATGGAGCCCAATTTGCAACAACATTTCAAAGATGTTGGGGCTTCCGATATGATCGAGAGTATCAAGAGCATGTTCAGGTGCAGGCTAGGACCGAAAGGTTCAACGTCTGGTGATCCTTGATGGATTGTAAGCTAAAGGAAGGTGATGCACTAAGCCCGCATGTGATCAAGATGATTGGATATGTGCAAGCCTTGGATCGGTTGGGCTTCCCGCTCTTGGATGAGCTGGCTACTGATGCAGTTCTGGGTTCTCTTTCGCCGAGCTATGGGACGTTCATCTCGAACTATCATATGCATCACATGGATAAGAGGCTCACTGAATTGCATGGGATGCTCAAAGTGGCAGTGCAGGATATTAATAAAGGCGCGCATCAAGTGTTGATGGTGCAGTAATCGGCTAAGTTCAAGAAGAGGTGGTCCAAGAAAAAGGCTAAGGCAATGGGCACGGAGACGGTAACCTCCGGCGCTGCGCTGAAGTCTGGATCGGAATCAAAGACCGTTTGCTACGACTGCAAGGAGACCAGTCACTGGAAGAGGAACCGTAGCAAGTGGCTTGCAGAGCATGGCAAGAAGGCTGGAAATGCTGCTTCAGGCAAAGGTACACTTGTTGCATATTTTATAGACATTCACCTTGCTGAAATACCTAGTAGCTCTTGGATATTTGATACCGGATCGGTTGTTCATATTTGCAACTCAATGCAGGGACTGGTAAGAACTAGGCGTGTGGCAAAGGGAGATTGACATCAGGGTCGGCAACAAAGCAAGAGTTGATGCGTTGGAGGTCGGCACGATGCAGCTCCAGCTTCCTTCTGGATTTATTTTGGAATTGAATAATTATTATTACATTCCTGCACTTAGTCGAAACATTATTTCTGCCTCATGCCTGATGAGTCAGGGTTATGAATTCAATTTAAAGGACAATGGTTGTTCATTTTATTTGAATGGTATGTTCCACGGCTATGCACCCATTGTTGATGGGATTTTTATATTGAATCTAGAACAGGAACCGGTCTATAACATGAATGTCAAAAGGCATAAGCCTAATGAGATAAATCCGACATACTTCTGGCAATGCCGGCTTCGACACGTTAGTCTGAAATGCATGAAGAAGCTCCATGAAGATGGGCTCCTAACTTCGTCTGACTTTGAGTCGTTCGAGACATGTGAATCATGCTTGCTCGGCAAGATGACTAAGTCTCCTTTTGCAAAGAGTTGCGAGAGGGCATCCGAGCTGTTGGAACTTATACATAGTGATGTGTGTGGTACTTCGTGACTTTTACTGATGACTTCAGTAGATACGGATATATTTATTTGATGAGGCACATGTCGGAAACTTTTGAAAATTTCAAAGAGTTTCAGAACGAGGTTGAGAATCATCTCGGCAAGACTATAAACTTCTACGATCAGATCGTGGAGGTGAGTACATGAGCCAGGAGTTTGATGATCATCCGAAAAGCCGAGGTATAGTACCTCAGCTCACACATCCGGGTACGCCACAGAGAAACGACGTGTCAGAACAGGGGAATAGGACCTTGTTGGACATGGTCCGGTCTATGATGAGCAAATCGGAATTACCCTTATCATTCTGGGGATGCGCTCTAGAAACTGCATCTTTCACACTTAACAGGGTACCATAAAAATCCGTAGACAAGACACCGCATGAGATGTGGACCGGGAAGAGGCCCAGTTTGTCTTTTCTAAAGATTTGGGGTTGTGAAGCATTTGTCAAGCAACTTATGTCAGACAAGCTTACACCAAAGTCCGATAAGTGCATATTCATGGGATATCCAAGGGAAATCTTGGGATATAGCTTCTACAACCGGGAAGAGAGCAAAGTGTTTGTTGCTCGGAACGGGGTTTTCCTTGAGAAAGAGTTTCTCAGTCAGGAGGCCAGTGGGAGGATGGTCCGACTCGAAGAAATTCCACGAACACTCGGGGGCGTCTCGGCCGGTGATGAGATCATATCGGAGTTAGTCAGGGAACCCGTAGTGGAAGCGGCTGAGGGAGTCCAGGATTAGGGGGTCCTCGGACAACCGGACTATATACTTTGGCTGGACTGTTGGACTATGAAGATACAAGATTGAAGACTTCATCCCATGTCCGGATGGTACTCTCCTTTGCGTGGAAGGCAAGCTTGGTAATTCGGATATGTAGATCTCCTTCTCTATAACCGACTCTGTGTAACCCTAGCCTCCTCCGGTGTCTATATAAACCGGAGGGTTTAGTCCATAGGACAACAACAATCATAATCATAGGCTAGCTTCTAGAGCCTCTACGATCTCGTGGTAGATCAACTCTTGTAATACTCATATCATCAAGATCAATCAAGCAGGAAGTAGGGTATTACCTCCATCGAGAGGGCCCGAACCTGGGTAAACATCGTGCCCCCCACCTCCTGTTACCATTAGCCTTAGACGCACAGTTCGAGACACCCTACCCGAGATCCGCCGGTTTTGACACCGACATTGGTGCTTTCATTGAGAGTTCCACTGTGTCGTCGCGATAAGGCTTGATGGCTCCTTCAATCATCTTCAACAACGCAGTCTAGAGTGAGGTTTCCCTCCCCGGACAGATCTTCGTATTCGGTGGCTTCGCACTACGGGCCAACTCGCTTGGCCATCTGGGGCAGATCGATAGCTACGCCCCTGGCCATCAGGTCAGGTTTGGAAGCTTGAACTATACTGCCGACATCCACAGAGATTTGATCTTCGACGGATTCAAGCCCATGTCAGGTGCGCCGGACAGTCACGATGAGCACGACTTAGATCTGCCATCGTAGAGTGTTCGGGAGATCACGCCTGCGGCTACCTCGGCCTTCAATCCGGAGTAGATCGTGCCATCCGAGGATGGGTGGATGGACCCCGCCACGGAAGCCGCACACTCATCGGCGCTAGAGCCGAACACAGACTTCACATCCAAAGAAATCTGTGTCATCGGACCCTCGGACTCGTCTGCGGCCACAGGCTCCGAACCGCGTACGTCCATGCCTATCAAATCTGATTGGGCACCGATCATGGAATTTACGACGTGCTAAATACATTGAGGTATCTCTCTTTGTGAGGAGACTCTTGGCTGAACTATGTCCGGCTGGAGTGTGAAGCGAACGACAAATAAATTCGTTCCCACCCACCACCCACTTAATAGCCACTGTCGATGACTTAACCGACGTGCTTGACTTCAACTCCGAAGACATCGACGATATGGACGACGATGCAGAAGAAGAACAGGAACCACCGCCCACATGGCGCTGGACAGCCACCTCATCATATGATATATATATATATATATATATATATATATATATATATATATATATATATATATATATA